>NC_061533.1:14955000-15268750 GCF_022379125.1 Scophthalmus maximus | reverse complement strand
GAGCGCCTGGGCCATCAATTTAATAAGCGCTGGAGCAGATCATTTGAATAAGGACAGTATTAGTATTCTAGCTGAGCACAACTAAGAGCAGCTGACCTTTTTCACCGCTGAGAAGATCCTTGAACACATCCAGCTGAATCAGAGAACACGGTAATAAGCCTGTCAATGTTTAACAGTGTCAAAAGGAGGGAATTTTTTTTTTCCTGCTCTCTCTTCTTCATCCTACCCCACCCCCCATGATAGTGCCATGCTATTGTGGCCTATAAAGCTAGCTATAGGATCTCTGCGATTTAAAACAGAGGGATAAACAAAGGGGAAAAGGGAAGAAAGGAAGAGGAGGGAATAAAAAACATGCTTACATAATGCTCAAGGAGATTTATGATTAATTGCACTATAGCCTGGACAGGAGTGCATTTGTGCATGCATATGTGGGTGTGCATGTCCACACATGCACCGTGTGCACCCACATATACCTTCTTTCCAGAGGCAGAATTGATTTATGTGCATGTTGGGGTGTGGAATTGATCAGTGCACATCAAAATTCCCCATGAACTCCCACATAACAAATCAGATCCTGACCTTTGGCTCCAACATCTTTAGCTGCTGATGCACACCTGGGGGACAGCCTATTAAGTCCCATTTTGACCCATGCTGTTGGTGTTTTGAACAGTACCAGGGTGAATTGGCAGGATAGTGAAACATTAGTGGTAGTAATGCACTGGGCTGTGAAATACATCATCCAGTGACAGTTATGGTGCCTGTCGGACCGTAGAGAAAGAGATTTAACTAGCCTTTTGTCTGCATGAAATAAACATTGCAATGGAGGTTAAACGCTCCAACATATGACTGCCTGGCGACAAATCAAGCACTTTCTAAGTAACTACTGCAGTAATGAGCATTTGGTGAATAACACTGGAAAAACAGTGATATTAAATAGAAGTCAGAAATACAATGATGAAGCATATTTTTATTGCTGCAAATGCAGGTTTGTATTTACAGAAACACTTCAAGGTTGTCTGTTATGACAGACAGCACAGTAATCAATACAGGGCAGTGAGCACGACACGCCAGGCTCCAAGGGTAACGTGGAAAACAAGGTCTGCGCCGAGTCAAACGGCTGCCACTACTTAGGCTATCCTGTGATATAATAAATATACAAGATGGCGTCTCATTCACTCACCATGCAGCACTTAAATGCTGAGGACAAGAAAGATCCATAAATAATGGGGGAGTTAGATGGTAGATATGCGTTTGGCCTGGGAAACGGCCAGCTCTGTGTTTTATGGGGCTAGTTGCAATGTTGATGAATATTTGCCCGTTCGAAAATCATAGCTTAATGTCAGCCCACAATTTGTTGCAATTAGTCAGGTGATTTATAGGAATACCGGCCGAGTGCATGGTAACAATTAACACAGCTTTCTTTGGGCTTTTTTATTAATGGGGTGTCGCGCCACAAGTAGGTTTCAACCGAAGCTGGTGCATCTGCAGGCATGTTTGTGTTTGTGACCGTCCAACTGCAAAGACGAAGGACAGACTAACCCAGTTCAGCAAACGCCACAAGGGCTGCACAAAAAAACTCACTATAGCCCTTTTGTGCTTGTGTGTGTGTGGTCAACTTTGTGTTCACTGTTATCCAAAATTTTTTTAATTCTTTTTTTCACATTAAATCAAATATTACAAGCTATTTTTCATGCCTTTTCTAATTAAATTAAAAGTTCTCTCATCAAATGTTTTGAGGTTTATTTTTAAAAAATATGCGTGGTAAAAATGTATAGTATTTACATGCATTATGAAATATAATTTCTACTTTAAATAAGCATTTGGCATTTAGGTGTGTACTTGTGCGACAAGACAAACAGTTAAAAAGGAACCAAACAGCTGTTCTGTCTGGCAATAACAGGGTTCAAGTGGAGCGATGTGCCCCTAAACGGCTAATAAACGGCACAAAATGAGCCTGCAATTAAATTTATACACTTGATTGCACTGCTGTCATGTCCACTACAGGCTTATCGAACACCTGGGATCTATTTCCTAATAGAACCTTGGGGAGAGTGGGAAGGAGAGAAAGAGGACGGAAAAGAAATGAACAAAGCAATCTTTCTTCTCTCGTATTTTTTGGCTGCTTTCGTGGACGTTTGTAGAGGATCCTCTTCACTCATGCAGGGGGTTTGAGGTTTTAAAAATGAAAAAACAAATGAAAGGCGTTTTTTTTCACTGAACAATTTTGTGTAGCAAATTAGTTTTTATATATATTAAAATTTTATTCATTTTTAGTCATTTGTAAGCAGTGTTATGCCAAATCTTGATAAAAGGTTTTTGTTTTAAAAAAAAAAGAACATCTGTAGAGATGGGCTGCATCTTGCTATGTTGAATATCATACATTTCTAATTTGACAGTATTTTGAACAATTGTGCATGGAAAGCAGCGAGTAGAGTAAATGTCTATATGTTATTTGCGACCTGTCTCACCAAGTTACATGCATCAGTACATGATAATGGATAACGTTGTTGCAAATCTAATGAAATGACAGATTCTCTTCTAACTGACTCCATAAGCGCTGACACTGCTCTGCAATACCTCTCAGCCCGGCCTCAACACTCCATTTCATCACGAAAAAAGGTGTCAACACAGCAAATTATAATCGTTAATAAACCTTTATGCCACAGTGTTTGACAAAACTGTGAAGTTACTATGAAAATGCTCATCTTTTTCTCATGTCTGGTTACATGTTCTCTTCTCACTTTCATTTCTGACTCACTTTAATTGTCTAAGAGCAAGATTTTTCATGTTCTTCCCAGACATGTTTACTGATTTACAAATGTGCTACCTGAAAGTCCTGGCTATGATCAATCTGATGAAAATAGTTTTACAAAACTGTGAAAACTTATTTTGAACCGCAAAAGCTACACAACAACAACATGTCACATTTTTTAACCAAAACTATTTGCAACAATCATGTAGTTGAACAAATGTCCTTGCTTCTCGCAGTATTTGTGAAAAAAACTATACAGAAAAGGTTTCACTTAATGCACAATAAGAGTGTTGCACTGTATGTTAATTGAATCTCGTCTGTGCTCCGTTTCCTCATTTAGAGCAAAACGTCCTTCTCTCTAATTTTCCTCCAATTTGCAAATTACACCGGGCAATTTAAGAGAACTGGAGTGATAGAAAAAGTCACAATTTGAGGGCTTGTGGGCCTACAAGCCGTCTATGACCACCGTTAAGTAACATAAAGTATGTGGCGTGGGGCCAACAATAATTTTGCTAACCTTTTTTTAATTGTGGTAGGGTTATTCACAATGCCGAGTAGAAAGCATTAGCCACTGAACTAGGTCTGACAAGGGCAGGTTTCCCACCAGGCAAGAGGCACCTTTGCAGTCAGACCAAGAAGTTGTAGTACTGTGTTATTTAAAAAGTAGTATGAGATGTTGAAGCCTGGGTTTAATGAAAGCCGGCACCAGTTGTACAATTCTAACACACAGAGTTAGCTTGTATTGAATATAAATTTTAGAATGAGAAAATTAATGGGGACTTACATGTGACATGTCTGTGTTGGGAACCAAAACCATAAAGAATTCAGTCGGCTCCTTATTTGATTATGTTTGCTAATTTTGTGACCTTGTCACGCAATTATTTGTCAATCTCTGCCTTTTTCCTCTACTTACCTGGTTCACTGAGTGGCTAATGGTATTTTAACGTGGTCAAATCATGAGTGCCTTTCCGAAGTAGCCGCAACACAATTGGTTCAGCATGTTTTACAGTTTGAAAATTAACAAAACAACTTTTTCCAGGATTTCGCAAATTTTCCATCACCAAGTGTGTGGAAATAAAGAAATATATTTTCTTATCTTACTTACTTTTATCTTGAATTATCTTTTTTTGACAGATGACTAACAACCATTGCAGCTCAAAGTTACCTGTGAGAATGGCCATAAATCATGTTAAAATAACCTAAACCGTCGCTCACGTTCTTTTTTTTATTCCCACAAGAAGCAACCTGTCTGTAAGCACACACCATCTGTACATAGTTAGAGCCGTATGCACACAGATGGCGGCCAAACACTCCCAAAGTTGCTCCGTCCGCACGTCTAACCTTACAAAGCAAACTAATTAACAGTAAAACGCAGAGAAGGAAGGAGTAGTTTGAAAGAGTTTGCAATGACTCTAATGAGGAGAGAGCGAGAGAGAGGAGGGTCATCTATATAGTAATGCCAGAGGGGTGGGGGGACTTCTACCAAGGCTCCAGCTTTACTGCCCTCTTTAAGATCCATATTAAATGAGGGCTACTTATCGCCAAGCCTCTGTCCCAGCACACAAGCCTTTAACAGCATGGCACGGGGCAGAGGGCAGGCATCTGAGAGGAGGCAGATGAGTGGTGGCAGAGCTGGGAAATGGAGAGAGGAACCTTGATTTGCCAAACATGATATCGCTGGAGGCGCTTCGTGTTCCACACTTTATTGCAAGAGCTAAGCTCATAACACGTTGTCCTAGGGTGCAGCGGTAAATAATGTGAATGTTAGGTACATATTATTTTAAAATTTTTCATACTTAAATCGCATAGTTACAACTTTACTAATGGTACATGTGATATATTTTATCCACCTGTTGTGACAAAACAATAACTGTGTGGCAGCTGTGTGTATTTTCTTAAATAACTAAATACATATTTATTCTAGTTCCTTATAAACGAAAAGCAACCGGGAAAGGCCCAGTGTGTTGCTCTGGTTGTTGTCTTTCCACAAGTGTGTAGCCCCACACTTTCAGCTGCCGACCACACTGATGAAAATCATTTCGAGAAAAAGAGGACAACTCCTTGGAAAGTTAATTAGTAGGAAACAAGCGGAGGAAAAAGCAGGAAACGAGAAATGACCCAGCTGCCAAAAGTAATAACGTTTTCATTATTTATTTCATTATTCATTTATGTATGTGTTCAGACAGAATTAATAATAGAAATCCCTGAGAGAAAATGTTTGCGCTGGAACCCTATTACGAGCAGGCCAAGTGCAGTGGCACAGTTAGTTAACATGCACAAATGTACTGCCCCCGACAAATAACATATCAAATGGAGCCCTGGATTATGTCGTGCTCCCAAACCTCTCTCTTTCAATTCTCTGCTTTCATTTAATTGTTTCAGGCAGGGTTAAGGTTGTATTCAAACTGCTACTCCCTGCTACCTTCGTGGAAAAAAACAACACAATTTTAAAAAACACTAAAGCGATAAAGCAATCATCTGCTGCCAAATGCTGTGAGAAGTGTACAGCAATAATCGCAGAGGCATCCATTTAGATGTCTATTGCTCTGTTTTCATAATAAAGTGAGATGTCCATTTCTTTCGCTCTGAGAAAACGAAGAATGAAGCACAGAATCAATTAGCAGTCCCTTTGGAGAGTGGAATTTGTGCTGTTCCATTACACATTTCTTCTTTTCAGTCCAAACATTACGCGGCATGATATTCCCTGATCTGGCCTGTGTTTGCCTTTTCTTGCTGTTTACTGCAACACTTCCAGGCCAACTCGCATTTGATTTTTTTCCCCACTGAGATTCCAAACACACTCCCCATCCTCGCTCTGGAGAAAATGAGGCCGGAAAGGAGTAGGGGCGAATCCTTCAAGGCTGTCCAACGATCTTTATTACAAAAGCAGATTTTATTTTCACTTCCAACTCTCTGATAAGGGCATGTCAAAGGAAACTGGGATGACTGGTTTTTCTCATGGCATATTATTTTTGAATTATCAAATATACCCACCCATATACATATATATATATATATATATAAAGAGAGAGAGAGAGGAGAGAGAGAGAGATGATGGGGTAGAGGTCTTGTGTGTCTTAGAAGGAATGGACATAAAAAGGAAAAATTATATTAGAAATAAGAGAGCCTTGGCCATGTGTCAGTGTAGCATTTTTACATTAACCATACGTAAGGCATTTCTTTCTTCCCCTCTTATTTGCCGCTCAAAGCACCAGGGCCACCGCCATGTGTGAATAATCACACAGAGGGCCTCAGAGGTGCCCTCACCGCCTTACAAGAGGCTCGGTGCAAGGGCAGATGGGGGAGCCGCAGGTTGAAGGACTTGCGAGATGGGGAGGGGACGTAAATGTTAACACGTTGAGGATTTGGATATCCTCACAAGCTTGTCTCATTAGCTGCTAATTGGCAAGACTTTCCCCCATCTTTTGTTCTGCATAAGGTTTGTCTTTTTTTGGGGATGGAGGCAGAAGAGGAAGAGGAGGGGAGGTGGGGGCAGCAGGAGAGTGAACTACATATTTCAAGTGCTCCATGCTTCGCTGAGAGAATGTTAAGCCCATATTACAGCAATATAAACACTTCTGTCCTACGATTAACCTTAAAAAGCAACTGAGTGCAAAACTGAACGCTCAACCTGCTCAACCAAATTAGCAGAGATCAAGGGGGAGAGCAAAATAGACAGATAGAGAGAAAGAACAGTGAGCGAGAGAGAGGGCGAGAAGCGAGGACAGGGGTTATTTCTCCCCCTTTTCCCTATTTTCCACTCATTCACATTTCCCAACTGGGAAATCGTAGAAAAACATCAACACAGCTAAATGGCAAATTATTACCAAAGCTCCCCTCCGTGCTGGGAACAAAGCAGACATATTGGAGTTGTCATGCAGGTGGATGGCCAAAACTTTCCTCGAATTATTCCGAGGATTGCACCCTTTGACAAACATTAAACAAGACAATAAAAATACATAGGTAAAAGTGCGTTTTCCTACAAGTAGAGATGGCTTGACAGACAGGAAGAAAGAGAAAATAGGTCTCTATATTAACAGTTTCCTGACAGTCCAAGTGAATTATTCGTTTCCTGAAGTAGCCACTCAAGTCTGAATGAACCCCATCTTCAAGGCAGAACTTAGCCATGACCAGCAAAAAGGAAGGTCATGTGTGCACCTTGAGTTTTTTTTTTTTGCTGCCATCATTGACAGTCGCTGTGTCTTCATCTGCCTCACTCTGCTTATATCTACCTCCCACCTTTGATTCTTTAGAGATGTAACTGCCAATAAGGACCTGACACATGGCAGGTCAACTGTCCATCCCTTTTAATTCAGAGATTTTTTTGTTTTCTTCTTCTAAAAAAAAAATAAAAAAAGTATTGGATTTCAGTTCTGAGCAAACTATGTCTGCTGTAATCTATTTTAATGGACATCATTAAACTGAATAGACAGAGATATGTGCCTCCACCTGTTGGCAGAGGGATCTTTATGATTTATTGAGTCAAAGAATAGATGCGGTATCAATGCTTGCCTTCAGTTCTTTATTACTGACAGGTGCATGATGTCACGGCAGTATTTGGTTAAGTTGTTTTAGGTCGACGAAGAAACTGTGCTCGCAGCTGAGGAGTGAGGGGAAAGTTTGAGGAATGTTTCACTCCTAAATGGCGCAATGCTTATCAACAGCATGCAGAAGGAAATATTGGAAAAAACTGTGCAAAAGTAACATGATGGTTACAATTACAGTGAGAATAAGGGCTCTGTTTTATGTTAAGAGAGATGTCAGAGAGGAAGAGAGGGTTAGGAAGCTGGGTCATAGCCCTCATATGCTGTTTAACACCTGACACCAAGGCCTGACCAAGGTTCATAACTCATATGGAAAGAGAGGTGAGGAAAAAAAGGGGGAGAATAAAGGAAAAAGAAAAAAAACAAACCCCCCCAGCACAGTTCTTCGTCAGTCCTTTTCTCGGATAGTATATCGACGTTCTGTCAAACATCTGTCACAACTATGGGGTTTTTTCTTAAAACCTTTAAAGACATTATTATGTATAAATGATTATTTAGTTAACCATTCCAAAGACAAAAGTAACCATTTCTGACCAAATACATCTGACTTATAGCACAGTCCACGGGTCTCAGAGCAAAGCCTCCGGTAGAAAAATCAGAGTAGGTCACAAACAGGCAGCACATGAGTCCTTGGCTTACTCCAACATCCAGCAGATCAAGGGCCTCGAACGAAAGCGGTACTGACACTGACCTCTGTGAGACCCAGCAACTGAAACAGCCGTAACAAGGTATTAGCAAGCACCTCTTTGTACCCTCCAACTCTCTGCCTGGGTCTAAAGAAACACAGCTGCACGGGGTGTTTTCCAGGGCGGAGGGCAAACCTGCGAGCAACGTGGTGCCCCTGGCTAAGCTCAAGGGTGCAGCTGGAAGGTCAAGAACTCAAAGCAATGGGAGGAAAGTTTACTAAGATTAATTTCTAATGACATTTCTTTCTCCCTCTCTGACAAAAATAGCAGTTATTCCACTAAAGTTTTGGATATACAATTTAAGAGTTAATCATATTTTATTTTAAATTAATTTAATGTATTTTTATATGCATTTCCTGTTGCAACGGGTACAAGTTTGGTTTACCCTCTAAGAACGGAGTATAGCTGTGTGTGTGTGTTTCTGTGTGTGTATGCATGTGTAAGCACGTATGGCGGTCGTCTCCGTGTGACTGTGGGCGTCTGGAGGAGAGAGAAGCCTCATCTGTTACCAGCCCAGCCCGACCGGCCCACCGCATGAAGTAGAACGACAGGGTGTCACCGCCGACGACAGTGATGGATGCCCTAAATTCTGTAGGCAACTTGGGCAATTGGACACATTAACAACAGGCACCTGCTTTCCCCCGTACAAATCTATTAAAAGATAACAGCAATGGCGGCTCCCGCACTATTAGTAAATTATAGCTCTGTCTGAGTGTGAGGTAAGTGTGGGCCTCCCTTCTCGCCCCTACCCCCAGCCACTCTCCTCTTCTGCACTCTTATTGGCAGTCTCACAGTGCCACCCAGTGGCACCAATTTGTATTGCTCTTCTAAAATGTAGAGCAGTATTTGAACACGGACAATAAAGTAAACAGAGGGGACTAAATTTACTCCAAGGTAATCATTCCACCCATATCTGAGGACTACAACCATGTAACTAAATGAAAATTAAACATATAATTTGCACTGAATCTACAAATAATTTGATTATACATTTTAGCTCCATAATAACCAAATTATCATAACTTAAAAATGTGTCAAAAGACACCATTTATTCATTGTCACACATGTGAACCCACAAACAACATACTATTCACACACGTGTTCATTTGCCATAGACAAAATAACGGCAGTCAAAATTATGGTTGATCACTGAATGTTGGTTGGTGATAATCGGCGCGGGGGGGGGGGGTAATCTATCATCAACAATTTTCTTAATCTGTGGATGTTGTATGTGTGATAGAGATAGTGTGTCAGAGGGTTACGCAGTTGTTCTTCACAGTTGTGTTATAGATTTCTCTTGAAAGCTATTTTTCCATAAACAAGCCTTTCCTTGAGCTGACTGGGCCAAATGGCCAGTGATTGGAGACAATGTGGCTGATATAAAACCATTATGATCTACTCAAGACCTCCTCTATTAAAATGTTAACAGCGGACCAGTACTCTCAACATGACACCGTTATGACATATCTTGGGCTAGAGCTCAGGTACACCACATAAACGTGTGTCACATAAATTTGCTGTGGGTAAATATTTCTGTCTGCAAGGGGGGTACGTGTTTGCAAGCTGGCCAAGAATAAAGGGAGGACAAGACCAGTAAATACTTTTACAGCAGGCAATTTGTCAAGATGTGTAAATGTCTCCAATTCCCGACAGCACTGGAGTAAAATTTACAGTCACTCGGGAAGTGACAATGCACAAAAAAGGACCACTTTTTACTCTCTCTCATCTCCCTCAGACCACTAAAACCTCCCATAAATCTCCTCTGGTCCCTGCAGATGTCTGCTGTTGTCAGATATCATGCCTTGACAATGCCTTCCGCCATCATTGTCGACAGAAATATGATATGTGAAACTGCAGTGTCACATCACTTAACATGATTTAGCCTAAGCTAGCCTGCACCATTTTAATCAATCAAAAATGTCACCCTTTTTCCCTGTAATGATGGTAGAGGTATAGGATCCCAGTGTTGGGGTGATCTATAAGACTTATCTGGGCTAATGTTTTACGACTACTGCCAGCTAATGTACAAAAGGATACTCCTCTCTTCCTGTCATCAGTGTTTCTATCATACTGGCAAATAAGTAGGCCAGTGTTACCTCATGGGCAGTGAGGAGGACACTTCATGCCATGCGTAAACCTTACGTATATGACACTATGAGTGTTTGAAACCTATCAAGAATATCCCATTACTGTGCTATTCGTTCTGTTTTCCGGTTGATATACTCCATACACTCATCGTAGGGGCTGTCACTCTTTCCAATAATCAAGTTCGAACCAATTTGACATGACACGCAATTCGTTTGAATGTATTCGAAACCAGCAAACCAGACGTGTCCATCAAATGACAGACAGTGTGTATGGTGGTTGCTAATGGATGCTATGGGCTTGGTTGCTTACACACTTCCTTTGATCCAGTGTCTCCCTAAGCTCACTGTGTAAACATTCTTAAGTCTCACTGGATAATCATGGCTTTCAACAAATCAACAGCAAAATCAACATTAGAAGAATATCCGGTTATTTCATCTTTATCCTTACCAGACATTACAATACATTTACCAAATACAAACACACCTCTGTCTGGAGGTGCACTTATAGACTTATACACTTACTTTTCCTTTAATCTGCTAAATCCTTCGTACTGCAGGAGATGATACCATAGATGCATGTCCCTGATAAATCTTGCACCGGACCAAAAACACATGCCATACTTAGTACCCGAACTAAAGATAACACATTAACTCATTCGAAAAGAGTAAATTCCATCCCCAGTGTGCAAGAAAATACCAGAGCAAAGTGTGGACTGTACCTGTGACCACAATGGAATGACTGGACCCACAAGCCAGGAGCTTCACCGTGCCCAGCCTGGACCCTGTGAACTCTCTCAGATGGGCCTTCTCTGGAGCGATGTCCACCGGCCTGCCGCATCCAGTCTGGCCAAGCTCCCCACGTCCCCAGCAGAGCAGATCAATGTCCAACTCACATGGCATGTCCTGGGAACACGGACAAAGGAAAAGTTTGCTTGGTAGTTTTCTTTAATTTAACTTAATCTTGTTCATAAAGAAGATCTGCGTGTGCGTGATAACAGAATAATAATAAAAATAAAATCAATGTATAATAATAGGAACTACAGTTACTGACATGAACGAGTATTGATATGGTATAAGTTTTCATCACCTTCATTTTCACCTCACACCAATAAACATATGAAATACATTTTTGATATTCCAGTCGCATTATTTGAAAAATGAAAGATGTGGTCCAACATACAGAGTGATGAACAAATAGTGGTAATGTTTTAATTTCATAAAATTTCTGTTCACGAATACTGATCTTCTGGACAGCATTAAGCGTGCATAAAGCCCATCTGAAGTTCCCGGCCTCATTTGTGATGAACTGTGGATCTGATGCAGATCTCCAATAGTCTCCTCAACATGTTTATTTACAATCTGCCCTCTGTGCTAATTAGAATGTGACCCTTCGCGCACACATGCAAACACAAACATGGAAGCTGGCTGCATGTGCAGCCATGCACACACATGAACATAAACACACCCCATAGCAATATTACCAGCACAATTCCATCCGACTGATATTGGAATTTTACGAAAGAGCAAACCAATAGATAACCTATTACAAAACTATACGAGATCAATAGCTAATTTCTTTGCATTGATTACCACTTGGACATTTAACATGCGCCCTGTGGCCACAGTGTGTGTACCGCAAGCTTGGATCCCCATTGGCCCTCATGAGTATTAAAATTATCGATTCAGACAGAGGACTAAAAATGTCAAGCTGTTCATTAATCTTAATAAAGACTGGACTTGACCAAGGCACCCTTTCTCCCAATGCAGGGATACAACCTATCCAACTAGGAGCACATACACGGCATAGATTAATGAGCTTCTACTGAGGGATGTGATTTAAGTATTTGCCATTAACAGATCTATTACAAAAGAACAAGTCTTTTAGAATAGTACTTACTTTCACAGAGAGTGCATCTCAGAACAACATTTAAAAATTCAAGTTGACTGTGTAATAGTTACAGTCCAGAAATGAAGTATTGGGACTGTTATAAATGTTTTGTTCTAAAGGCTTTTGAGCGTTCAATTTAAAATAAAATAATGGATACAACATTAAAGTGTCATGTCTTCATCTGTGTAGGTTTACGTTAATATAGAAAGAACCATGCGGGATATTGAGTCATTTAAACATATAATATCCAAATTTTAAGGATCGAAACAAAAAAAGAGTCTTGGCTACTAAATATTTCTTGTGAAGCTGCTGTGTCTTTATTTCATGCACATAAAAGCTCACAGATGGCCTGAGAATCACTGGGTAGTTTGGTGAATGAGCAGAAAATCTTTTGCATGGTGAAGAAAAACCTGTCTGTGACTGCACAGCAATTCAAGAATCCTCTCTAGGATGCAGCAGCCAGACACTTTTCCTCTTCAGCAAACAAGAGAAGACTTCATGACCACAACCGAAGAGAATTCACTACAAGATGCACAACTCAAAACTGAGAAGCAGAAAGTACAAAGAGAAACCAGCAGGATTCGGGAACTGGAAGTTCTATGGAGTAATAAAAGAAAAAGAAAGAAAAAGAAACCTTTATCAAAAATTATTGCAAAAGGAAAGTGTGGAGATAAAAGGAACAGCACATGACACAAGGACACCACCTTCTGTGTCAAATACAGTTCTGTTATGGCTCGAGCATGTACTGTGTGTCTGCCAGTGGAACGGAATTGGTGGTTTCACTGCTGACGGGGGCAACAGGATGAATGCATACTGTAGGTCTACAGAAGCATTCTGTGTCCGCAGACAAGTCAAATGCTTTAAAACTCATTTCCACCTTTCAGCAAGAAAACAATCCTAAACATATGGCTAAAGCAAGAAGGAGCTTTTCCAGGTAAGGATGACAATTATTCTCGATTGACTGAGTCAAACCCCTGATCTCAGTCTGACTGAAAATAATTCCACTTGGTGAAGACCAGACAAAATAAACCTCACAACAAGCAAGAGCCCGTGTCAGTCTGCACTGATATCTGTGGGTCAAAGTCTACAGGCAGTCATTATATTTCATTTAAAACTGCATTTACTGAAGCTCAATGCCTAAAGATCAAGATCTGTCCAGGTTCTTTGGGTCTTGACTGCCATTTGTTGCGGAATTTGAAAAGGAACTTAACAAAATAGGCAGCGCTGCAGCAATAAGGACTATAAGGCTGCATCTGCTGTTAATGGACAAATGTTCTTAGGCACTGCACAACCCAACAGCCAGTTTAATCTCGGGTGTTATGGAGATGAGTCAGTTTCAAAGTACGCAGGGCTGTCCTTAGCTTAATGAGGGGCCCTGAGCTGGATTTGATTTCCTGACTTTTCTTACTTTTAATTACTTTCATATTTCTGCCATACTTTTACCATACGTTTCCTGCTCATAGCTGATTGGCACAGTTGCCATGACTTCCTACTGGGATGTCCACTAATCAGGGAGAGGTGTACCAGGTCTTTTTTAAATAAACCTTATATATTTCAGTGCACAAAAAGTAAAAGCAATAACAGCTGAAACAGCATTTTTACTGGTCAGACCGCTTGACCAAATTCTGTGCATTAAGAAAAAAGAGTCTTTACAATATATGCTACCCCTGGCAGAGCTTCAGAGCTACATCTGGATAGGGATTATTCTATCAATATCCTGGAGATTGTTTTAATTGAGAAATCAAAGGCAAGTGACTAACAACTTGTGCAGTGCATGACGCACCACAGACGTAGTCATGACAATTGGAGGAGCTGTTTCTCCCACCACTGGACACACTCACCTGCTGCACCTGCTTCTCATACTGATTTTATAAAAAATATTTTGCACACATTTTTCCTCAAGACAGCTCACTAAGCTTCAGGTTTGGGTTGTGTGCTGTCATAGAATGGGAATAAGATTTTTTATAAAATACTTAGCTTTATTTTGGAGTTCACGACGTCCATTCAATCATAAAACTGAAATAAACCAAGGCTAGTAACAGTATCCAATGGAAATACATATATTTGACAAAGAGCACTGAAATTCACAATAACATTAGACAAGTACTTATAATTTCTTTAGGTAACAATACAGTCACATTTTAACACAGAAACATGTTTTCTGGTCAAAGGTTGTATCCGTTTGTCCACTCGGTAATTGAGTCATACACCAGGAATCTCCCTCGGCACGAGTAGTTTGGAACAACAACCACGCCAACACTTGGCAGCACACTGCTATTAAGAACTAACCTGTGCCAATGTTAAAGGACAAGAACTTCTCTCTTCAACGTTTCCTCTGATTCCCTTCATTGTCCTCCCATCGGTCTCATTGTCTTCTGGCCCTGGCTTCATTTCCTTCTCCTCCCATTGTTGCACTCAACACATTGGCAGGGTAACCATCTCCATAGCACCTTCTGTTGACGAGCACACCGAGGTTGGTTTATCATTATCTAGACTGGGGCAAGCTTTGTGAGCGACAAGGAGGTCTCTGAGAAGACTCACTAGCCCGATATTACTGAGTTGCATGAATAACTTTGACCACAGCAAGTGAGCAGAAGGCTCACTGACAATGGCAGTCTGTGTATTTATTGTCCAATATGCATATTCTCTTAGTAATAAACACTGTCCAACTAAAAAGCATTAAGTTTGCAGACAGCTACAAGTCTTTTTAAGTCTTTTGAACATTACTCTAAGTTTCTTATATCCCATCACTACAGACTTGTATTAGTTACCACACACACACACACACACACACACACACACACACACACACACAGGGAAATGCTTTACAGTTATAAATGTCAACATTCCACCTACACTGACATTTTCAGAGCATGTGCGTTTCTTATACTTCTTCCGCCCACAACGCTGCGAGGCTAACGGGTTCATTGCTAACCACACACACACACACACACTGCTCACAAGTATTCGTTTTTCATTTCTAATTTTACTCGGTTACCAAACAAAACCAGCAGGGAGAAAAAAAGATATACTGTGGCTGATTGCAACTACAAACAGGTGGCTGGCATTAAATAATGATTATTAGCTGATGAGACTTACACATCTGCACAGGTGAAGTTAATGAGGAGACGGGCATCAGCCCCCTGCGGCGCAGCCACAATCTTCTTCACAAAAGTCTTCCGCAGTCGGTATAAAATGTGCAGAATGAAGTCAAGACGTTTTGAGGGGTTTTGTGTGCATACCATAATGCAGTTTTACTTACCATTGGTTCAATATCTGGTGAGATAAACACCTCATTGTGTTGAGTTTACACGTCGCTGTGCTCCGTTTGGCCACGCGGTGTCGCGCCTTCACACCTTGTAACTTCGTTTGACAATCAACGTGAATGAATGAATTTCCGCATCACTGTTTGTCCTACGATTGACGTCAACGGGGGCCCTAACCATGGCCCGACATATATTTTTGTTTATTTGCTTGTTTGTCTGTTCGTTCGACGATCGTGCGTTTGCACGAGTTTGTGTTTAACTACCTGAAGTGGGGGGAGACCCGCCCCTACCCTGCCTCTTATTGGGTTAAGTGTAGGCATCCTGAGTGATGATTGGTTAGGTTTAGGGAAGCTTTGCCGGATGAGCCAATCAGAGGCGGGTTTCCTGTCTAGTGTTGGGGGAAAAACACACATTTTGCTCGGGGTGGTCTGCGCTGGGTTTCTCCTGGACAGCGGATGGCAGTAGAGGTCTGTGAACGAGACTCTCCCAGGGCGGGTCCCCTCCCACTACCCGGGACCAATGGCCGCTTGTATTTCAAAATAGCATACTTCCGAATAAGCAGTTGATGTTGTTGCTGTTGTTATTGAACTGATTCGTTCATTCGATTAACCGACACCGCCCTGATTCCCCGACGCTCGTCCGCGACCATGCCTTCCGTTCAGAGCCTGACGATGACTTACGACGCGCTGAACGAGCACGGGACGTTTTCGGAGGGGGACACGATAACTGGACAAGTGACACTGGTGCTGTTGAAGCAAACATCGGTCCAGAGCCTGGTCGTTAAGGTCAAGGGAGACGCGGATGTTCGCTGGACGAGAAAGAACGGCGATCACAAGCGAACATACAGTGCACACAGGAGGTATTTTAAACTGAAGCAGTTCCTAATACCAGCGGACTCCAAAGGTATGCGGTACACACGCTGCTGTTATACGGTGCTTATAATAACTCGTATTCTTAAAGCTGACATGCTGCAGTTTTTCACCACAACATCAAAAACGAGTTGATTCCCATATTCAAAAGTCAGGAATTTCAGCTGAAAGTGAAGTTCCCAATTGTGCAATATGGCCCTTCCCTCATTTGAAAATTAGGATATGTCTTGTACAATTCGAATATTATAATCGAGGCCTTTTTGTGCAAGCTGCGGCATAGTTATAGCTGCTCCGGTTGAAGCTACTGAAGTATGTAGAACATTCTATAAGAGAGCTAAGTTACTAACCATTCACATTAGTGTAGGGATACATTGTGCAATATTGAAGGAGTAGAAAGATTATAAGTAAAGATATGAAGTGCAAGTATTTTAAAGTTGTAAAAGCACTTTGTTACTTTCTACACTGACTTCTTTACTGTTTATAGTTGGCTCGTAATGGCTACTGTTAGATTAATGTCAGTCCTAACAACAATGTCCTGTCCTTTTTTCAGAAACTCCTGTTCCTCAAGGGAAACATGTCTATAAATTTAGCTTTAACATACCACCAAGGTTAGTACAGTGAGACGATTTACCCAAACAAGATGTTTGTTTTGTTCTGGCACTGATATTAACAAACATGACTATATAGCCCTTCTGCGTCCTATTCTATAAACTGATTTAACATGAATCTGCTGGTTGTGCAATGCAGGAGTATGCCTTCATCCTTCAGAGGATGTCATGGAAAGATTGTTTACAAGCTGGAAGCTGCACTGGCCAGGAGTTGGAGGATGGACCGTACAGTAGATAAGGAGATCAATTTTGTATCCAAGGCCTTTCCAAACCTTCAATCTCTGATGGTGGGTGAAATATTTATCCATACATACACCCGTCTCTGATATGTAATAAGACAGAACATATATCCCTGTACTCTACATTACAGTATATGTAAAGTAGCCATTATCTCTGATGCAGCACTTCTCATCCGGGGGTATAAGCTTCATAAGGGCCTTTCAAAAAAAAAGTCCAAATGTCGTGTCTGTCCAGAAACAATATCCCCGTTAGCTTGGATAATAGCTGTGTTACAGTTTCCATCAACATTATTAATAGTGATGATGTGGTTAATTTCAAATGGTCGTCCAGCAGTGACGTACTCAGTTGTGGCTCTGAGGACCTTGGTATCTTGCCCTGCTCTATAACTGAAGCAAATCATACACTGTATTGTCTTATTAATCGAATATGGATCAAAAGTAATTGTTTGTCCAATTAATTCCATTCTAGTCGCGTCAAGTTGGTACAGTCAACAAAGAGATGGGGCTGTTCTCAAAAGGACATGTGCAGATGGATGTCAGTGTTGACAGAAGAGCTTATGCACCAGGTAACAATATTCCTCATCAAACATGGTAGTTTCAAGTATTAGAAGGACATTTTCTGCTGAAGGCAGATACTGCACAGCAATTATATTTTTGTTACTTGATGGTTGTCCCAGCCTAGTGGATGTGGAGGCTGGTTTAAGTTTGTCTTATCACTGGACACTTGCTTACAGCTGTCCCAACATTAATGGGAACAGTAACAACACATGCCAAACTAATAAAGCCTGCCCTGAAACTGGTCTGTGGTCTGTGAAGGTTTAAATCAACCAATAAAAAAATGAGTTGATAGAATTTTTGGTTCAATTTTAGGATCTAAGTTATGATTTTAGTCATTAAAAGAAAAATGCTTCCTTGGAATGGAACTTCCGAGCTTGTGTTTACAATGTGGAAGGTTGTGGTTGAGGTGTGCCTAGCGTTCAAGTGGATGGGGACACAGTTTCTTGGCACAGGCAACATGGACGCTTATATTAACATTATCGTTAGCAAGCTAGCAGGTGTGTAACATAATGCAGGAAATGCAAAGCCATAATGATAGAAGGTAAAGAGGAGACTGGTGGGAATATCAACATTTTCCTCAAATGTGTTATAAGATTCTGAAAACGAACTTTATACAATTAAATTCCCATTAATAAAACAAAAAATTAACTTCCTTGGCCTCTGCGATTTCTGAAAATGGTAACAAACACGTCACAACTTGTGAACCCTGAGCCTTCTGAAAATTACGAGGTACGAGGGTGCGATTATGACAAGAGCTGCGTTCATATGGATTGTTCTCGTGAACACGACCCCATTTGAAAGCAGCACAAGACTGTATTTGTACATCACAGTGTTATTCACAAACTTGGGTCAGATAATAACTTCAAATTATATGCAAAGAGTAATAAGGGGGTAGCTTTTAGCACTTTAGCACCGTTAATGTGACACTTGAATTAAAATGAATGAAAATGTATCCTAACTATTGTGTTGTTTACCTCATAGGTGAAACAGTGCTGATTGTTGCACAAATCAACAATTCCTCATCCAGTGATGTGACGCCCAAATTAAGTTTAATCAAGGAAGTGTTGTACCGTGCCGACACCAGCACCAGACACGATAGCAACGTTATCCACAAAGTGGTTGAGAACAGTATTAAGCCCCAAACCCAGAAGGAGGTCAGGTGTGCCGTCAAGATTCCTCCCAGTCAGATGCAGACAATCCAGAACTGTGAGATAATATCAGTGGAATACTATTTTAAGGTATGCAATGTTTCAACAATGAAACATTAATGTAAAATGTAGTAAGCTAAACCTGTTTATAGAGATATTTTGAGTTGTTCCAATTGCTATTCTATTTTGAAAGTAACGCATCATGTGCTAATGAGACAGCCTTTTCTTCTTTCTCAGGTGTATCTGGACATCAGCTTTTCCTTCGATCCAGAGGTCAAGTTACCGCTGGTGATTATTCCCCCTGACTTGGCTGCAGGACCCTATCCAGCTGGTGCTACCGGTGGTCCAAGTAACAGTGACTTCCCTCCTCCTGCAGTGCCTTTGGCTCCATATCCTGCATCCCTGCGTTCAGGCAGTTCTGAGTACCCAGGAGCCCAAAGGTATTCAGCACCAGGACCTGCATACCAAGTGAATCCATCACCAGTGTATCCTGGTCCACCACACGTGTACCCTGTTCACCCACCGCTCATGAGTGGGGTCTACAATAACCCACTGTCGCAGCAGCAATCTCCGTATGGATCGCCGTTTTCATCCTCGTTATCAACGGCTGTGCTTCACCCACCGCCTACTGTCCCAACATTTCATCCACCACCGTCTGCCCCAGTGATCCGTCCTGCCCCTTCTTCATCTTTTAACACATTCCCACCTGCTCCCACATACGACTCGCTGCCATCTGCACCAGTGATGGACGTAGACTTCCTGTCTCAGTCGGATGAACCTCCCCCATCATATTCCCTCCTCTTCCCATCGTATGCCTCTGAAAACTCTGATGCAAAATAATAGAATGAATCCTTAATGACTGAATCAGTTTATTGATTATTTAGTAAAATACCAATAGCTAGTGAACAATGTGAAATCAGATCACCTAAGTCATGGCTTAGTTATTAGTGATGCACTTAAGTAGAGTTAGAGTTGATGTGTCAATTTCAAATGAAAAGGGCGTTGTGTACAGTATTCACTGTTTGCATGTAAACAGTTACCAGTATAGGACTTTTGCGTTTGCTTTTTGTCTGGTCTTTTTTCAAGTGGCTAATTGGCTTTGTTCAGCTGCTAACTGCTAGTACTACTCAAACCTGATACACTGTGTATTTTTACGTGCCTTGTTCAACTTAAGTGTCCTAAACCAATCTTTTATTTCAGCCTTATATTTCTCCCTACCTCACTATTCAGCATGGAAGCTACGTGACAGAAACGGTGTACAACATTACATTCAAGTGGCAACCCACCGTGACGTCACCCAAGCTGTCAATCATGCTGTAACCACGCTCCAATGTATACGGTGCTTTGTCGTGTCTTTTACTCTAAATGGGACTATAATTTACCAAATCAACATCATGCTTGAAGAAGACTTGAAGCTAGAGATTGAAGCCATAAACTCCTCAGGAAAATGTATACTGACATTGTAAGTCAAGTGAATAGGGTTATTTCCTCATAGATTTCGATAGAAACTGACTTCCTTTTTGCAACCGGGGAGGCGCCCGGTGTTGTAAATTCCAAAGTGTACAGGCTTCAGACACTTCTGCCATAGCTTCCTTTTTCTGGACCTGGTGACTACATCCATTTTTGTGTACAATGTATGGTTACAGTCTGTTGAATTTAATGAATGAGTTTTGTCTGTCTTTACACAAAAAGTAACGAACCTGATTTTTTTTTCTAATACTAACATACAGTCTGTGTTTTCTCCTGTGTGGGTTTGAATAAAGACCTGTCAGGGACAAGTGGCCTGAAGTCAACTATGTGTTCTGGAATAAAAAATAAAAAAAATTGTGTAACCGTTCTGGGAAAAGGTTAATGGCTGGCCAAACAAAGTCCTGATGATGTAAAAAGAATGTGAGCCTATACATGACTGGTTTGGACAATGAGTTTGCCTTTGTATCATTGTGTTGCCTTGTTTGATCATAAGAGGCACAACAATAAATATCTGTTCAGCTCTACAAGTTTGCCTGCCTAGAGTTTCTTCAATTTATGATTTCTACCACATAAATTGACATCACAAACAGGAGTGGAAGAATTAAATCATCACAAATCATTCAAACCAATGGCCACAAAGGAAAGCAATATTTTGCTTTTACTTTAGAATAGGTTTGTGTGGTTTGAGCCAGGCCTAGGTTCAGTGGTAAGCACCTACAATTCTCCAAAATAATCAACACATACTAAACATTGGTATGACAACATGTGGAGTTGAATGTGTAGCATATTGCATGCATGACATTTGTCCAAGAGGGACATACTGTGTCTTACTGTTTATAAAGTAGACAGGCGTCAGGACGTTCAGTGTATCTGTCTAAGGAATAGACAGAAGAGTGCAGAGACGAATATAACTGATTCCAGCTCTATGAGGACTTGGAGAAATCAAGGCGAAATAAAAGATTTATAAAGACTAATAAGAAATATGTACTGTGGTTTGGTAGAGCAGGTTAGGGGGAAAAGGTATTTAATGAAAGGAAATAAAAAGAGACCTCCAGTCTTTTAAGGGGGAAAATAAACCAAATCCAAAACTCAGAAGATCCAAAACTTCAACACAGGAACATGGACAAAAAAAGCATTGAGGTGACCCATGGCATGGCATCACAGAGAAAAACAGACACAGGGCTAAGCCGAGATAAACAGACGATCCGCCGAGAACAAAGGCAGGCACAAAGACTATATACACACGAGGGCACAGGTAATGATACACAGGCGAGACAGGTTAGGAACAGGTGCAGACCATAGACTGTATATAAAGAGGTGCAGACGATCACAGGGAAACACAAGAAACGTAAAGTAACAGAAAACCACGAAACCAAGGTCCACGAAGAAACAAAGGTCTATAAAGAGTTCACAAAGTTCACAAGAGTTCCAACACGGTGGCGGACCATGACAATTTCTATTGTAGATAGATTCAGCTCATTATAGTGCACTATATGTTTCCATTTCAATTACTAATAGATCTTTATTTATTTCATGGCAACGCACAAGAAATAAATGAATTCTGATTGTTTTTTCTATATGACTGGCAAACAAAAGCTCAATTGTTGAACACAGAAAGAGAAAGAGTCGCAGGCCAAATGGGAGATATTCTTGTGCTTTGTTAGAGAATACAGTTTAAAAACAGTCTTTTCATCTTCTTCTGAAGGACAGGCCAAAATCTCTGCTACTGTCAACAGAGAGATTTGCTCTCCTGGTAAAGTCACTCCAGCTCACTCATAACCAAGTGTCAAAGTGATTCATAAAATGTAGTATATTATCAGCTGATATCAGATATTTGCAGTTTTGTACATTGTTTCATTGCTAAGTCAGATAATTCCTGTTTAGTATAGCTAGCTATTTAGTATAATAAAGCATTACGCAATTATTTGTGTGGTGACATTATTACAGGAGATTACATATTCAAATGGTTTGTCAGTTCAAAGCAGAAAGCAGTGCCATGCCGTACCAGCGGCTTCACTAGACAACAAATTGTTTTGTCCCCTTTAACTTGACTATAGTTCTTCTAAAATGCAAGCTGAAAGTTGATCAAGGTGGAAACTAATGAACATGGCTCCGATTGGCAACAAAACTTCAAAAGTTGCTGAGAAAGAGTAAGAGTTGCAGGGGATTTTGTTTGAGAGTACAGTTTGAATCCTTCCAGGTCTACCGAATATATATCTATGTTGATCGAGGCCTTCCACATGCTTCGCGGAGCATCCGGATGGAGGAAAAACATCATGTGACCCCGCAGGCCCCCCGAAAGCTGTCCCATTCCTCACAGTAATGAGGGGGCAATCCCATTCAGCTCGGAAAAACACTGTTCTCTCCTTGTAACGGATTTATGATCTCTGAATCCAATTGGTAGTCCATGGAGCCGAAGCGTATACCCGTAGTGAGCACATTCGTTCTCGCCTGCCACACTGGTAAAACAAGGGGTGTGTATGAATTGTGTGTAGCTTGTGAAAGCCCCTGTTTTCCATAGTCATTAAGAGGCAGCAGCAGAATATGCAAAAAGGCTTAAACAAGTGGACCAATACTCATGGGGATTTATTTTTTTTAATCTATCAAAAACAAGAAATCAAAGATTTAAAAATTAATAAATAAATACAAAGACTTTCAGCAAATCAAGCCCACACGTTTCCCAGTTCCTTGGACGGAGCGCACGGCCCCTCCCCCTTCCGTCCATGTGATGGACGGAAGGGGGAGGGGCCTGCGTGACGTTTGGTCCCCGCCCACTCGCACTTGTTGCGTGTCGCTGACTCAGATTCGTGCAGATAAGGTCTTCAGTCACCCGAAGACTCAAACGATCCCCGTCGCCGTCATCATGCCAGGGGGGATGCTGCGCGTGTGTCTGCTCGTGTCCGTCGTTTTCACAAGTAAGACCAAGGATGACAGTCTTTGATTTGACCTTTTACCCAAGTCGGCCTGCAAACACGGCCGCGGTCGGGTTGATCTCCGATGAAAACGGTCTCCGTGCTCTTGGTCCATATCTATTTAGTTGCAGATAACTCGCTGTTTGCTGCTTCAGTTGGAGGCCGATGAGAGCTGAGCATCGCGGTGCGCTAACTCTTTCAAGTTTTGAAGTCATGCTGTTAGATGCAATTTTGCCAAGAGGCAAGGAGAGATTGAAATTACAATTTCATTGATGGAATCTGGGTTCGGCATTCTCTTCTGCGTGCGACCACAGTCCTCGTCCAAGACCCAGCCGGTATTAGAGAGGCTGCAGCCTCTTAATTGATCGGCAGCTATTTGAATCATCTATTAATCGCTTCAAGTAGTTTTTATGAAGAAAAAAAAGGTCAAAATTCTCTGATTTCAGCCTCTTAAATATGAATATTGTCTGGTTCCTTTGCTCCTCTGTGACAGTGAAGTAAATATCTTTGTTGCGTGGACAAAAAACAAACAAACATCATCTTGGGGTTTGGGAAACACGATCGACATTATTCATCATTTCATGACATTTTATGGACCAAACAACTAATCGATTAATCGAGAAAATAATCAACGGATTAATCGATTGTGAAAATAATCGTCAGTTGCAGCACTAGCCATCATATTATAAACACACTGTAAACACAGTGTAAACCATGTTCTCGCCTTTGTAAGGAGGTGCCTGGGTTTGCAAAAATATAAAATATGTTTATAAATGAAAATATCTATTTAGTATTTACCCTAAATTAGAGTTCGAATATTTAACTTGATTAATTTCATACCACTTTTCTACCTTGTTCCTCCACAGAGGCATGGGGCTTGAAGATTCAGAACAAGCTGATAGGCAAATGTCTGCAGGTGCAGGAAGGAGTTTGGGGAGGTAGAGTGTCCCTGGGGGAATGCAGCCCACATTCACCCGTACAGGAATGGAGTTGGCTGCCGGACAGCCAGGCCCTCAGCAGTCACCACACGGCCGAGTGTCTGACTGCATCGGGAGAGCAGTACGAAGGTGTCCACCTGCAGCGGTGCCTCTCGAGGGCGGAGGGGGCCGAGACCGGTGACGGAGCGGCAGCAGTGGACGCGGGCAGTGAGGCAAGCAGTCAGGCGTGGTCCTGTTCCAAGAAGGGCCACCTCACTTTGACGGGGAGGGGTCTGCACCTCAGTGCCACTCCACAGTCCACTTTGGTCTTCCTTTCACGGGAACATAAACAGGTAAGGATATCTGAGGCCCTTCTTTGTGTGAGATCGTATCTGATCGAACCGTGATTTAGATTATTTGAAATGTATCCAAAAAAACGGGGAGGGAATTGTATCTTGTAGTTATTAAAGTCTTTTTGAGTCTTAAAAAATATATATCTTATACCAGCTTGATGTTCTTTTGGTTCACCCCATTTACAAGCAGGGCAGCAGGTGGCGGACACTTGACAACCAGACATTGTGCAATGGAAAAGATAGCAAACATAGCCAACACCAAGACCAATCCCACTTCTATGTGGGAAAATCACTGGAGCCTCCGAGTGCCATCTCTGATGTACACAGAGAGGCTGAACCATGTAAGGACCTAAAAGTAGCAGTAGCTCACTGCATGTTGTTTTGCTGTAGTATGAGACACTAATAAAAGTAACACCTGTTTCCCTAGAGATCTGGCAAGTGGCTTTGCTCATCTGAAGCCCCTCTTCATTACGAATAACATCGGCAACAATGAAAATGCGTGACATTGTTGTTAACCCTTTTATATCGGTTTCTGTGTAGCTATGTGTCTTGTTGTCTCTGTATTATTAAACCCCAGTAGGTTATTTTGTTGTTGTTGTTCATTTGCAAGCTGGGACCATTTTTATAGATCTTCTTGGTGATGGCTTTATGGACCCACTGTCACTGAAACGCTTTAATTTCAAGCAAGCTTTCCTTTCAAACATGCTATGTTATATGGAAAGAAAAAATCAGAACAAGAACATAAACAGCTAAACATGGTCATCACGAATAGGATGGTCATTTTTTCCTCCATTGAAAAGGCTGCTGTTCAGCAGTCTTTTCTTTGAAGGCACCAACCTGGAGCCCTTCACTGGATACCTGATTCCCATTCATTTGCACTGTTAAGGCTGTTTTGAAACCTTCTTAAAGTTGAAAACCGAAAAGTCTCATGTGCTATGCCTGACATCAGATGCATCATGTGTCTGCCCTTGCCTGCAGTTTAGATTAGATTAGATCATTCTGGGAGAAAGCCACACACACACATCCCAGTGGCTTGTAAAATCATGTTACTGCTCATTCGCTGGCTGATAAGTTACAAAATGTGATTTTTGTTTTTAAAGAAATCAACTTTGTTCCCTTGTGGTCATTGCCTGTAGTTGAGTTGTTTCTCTCTCCCCCCACTTCCAGTCGAAGGTAAAATGGACGTCGGGGTCACAGAAACGTATCCTGTCATCAATGGGACTCTTTCGCCCCTGAGCACCAAATCCCCTGCGGATCCCACTATGATTTTCTTCAGCATGGACTATGGTAAGTTTGGTAACAAACAGTTTGGAATATATCCCATTTATGTCCATCTTATGTTTTAAGGGTGGAAACATTTTATTCTACAGTAGTACCTGTAGTCTGACAGAAGCCTGAACAAATTTCCTCGCTCAGTATAAATGTAGTTCATTTTCCCACCACTAGGTGGAGGTGAGTGAACGACAAGCTGAGCAAAGCTCGTGCTGTGTTGTGTCTGTAAAGGAGGATTTTATTTGCGGGTTCAGAGCCTTGACAGAAACTAAAGAAACGCACGGACGAGAATAAAAATGGGGCTTTCGTGAAATTGTGTTGTTTTGTCTTGGCCTGTGTGTGAAGATGTTGATGTATGCTGTGTGTGCACATGCAGGGATGGCCTGGAAGATAACCATGCTGGTGCTAAGCTCTCTGGCTCTGGTCCTGGGGACTGTGATTCTTATCCTAAATGTTTACTCCAACAGGTGAGGACCTAACACCACACACACACAAAATAGAGGGTTTGCTTGTGTAGATTTACTGGAAATATTATTGTTTTGCATAATATATGACTCAATCATATATCTGGTAGAATAGCCTCAGGTTTACTGGTAAGATTTCGATTCTTTTGTTTTCTGTTGTGTCATTGTGTGTGGGATTTTTTTAAATTTTATTATCACAAAATCAGATTGCGAAATACTTTATTGATCAACAGGGAACATTGGGTAATTTCGTCTACCATCACTTTGGTCTCTAGTAATTCGGGGTTGCCCATTTGACATATTTGACATTTGAGAGGAATTAGTTAATTGAAATGGAAACATGAAATAAAACACATTGCAATGCTCTGCACTTTGGATAACCATATCCATTAATCCTGACCAACAGCATTTCATTTGTTGGGGTTTTTGAAACAAGAAAATGTATTAAACTCAATTTAAAAGAATAGTTGTGTGCTCTGGTGCAAAGTGAAATGATGTATACCTCCAACCTCTGTCTACCGTCTTCTGTCTTGCTGTGCCAGAAGGAGGAAGGTGGTGTGTGTTTTGAAGTCGTACACTGTGAGACCAGAGATGAGTGTTCCTGGGTCCCCCGTGCCCAGTGAAAGGGCCCCACTGACGGAGCACGCCATGCGCCTCCCCCACTCCACCCCCACTTTTCAACGGGGGGAGATCCTGATCGAGTGGAAGGACGGCACTGTCACACCACTGTACGAGGCCTGAAGGTTGTGCTGCGTACGAAGATTTGGACGTGTGGGTGCGGGATATACATGTTGTCTCTCTGAATGTGGCCGAAGAGGGGGGGAAAAATCCGAAAAACAAAAGGCAAAATGAGGCTTCAGACTGTTGGCATCAGAAAGACACTGAGCTAAGTAAAGTCCATGGCTCAAAGACAGAGCATTTCTGCGAGGCTTATCTGCCAGAGGAAGATAAAAGCTGCTGCGAAGCTGCCAAAACAGAGAAAAATGAGTATGAGCTGGGCTATGAGCTTTCAAAAATACTGAGTCCCACTGAATAAATGTTTGAGCAGTCAGCCACTGTTCCATCTCACTGTTTGCAGATCTACTTTAAGCACCGCGCGAGGGCTCAACACGTCAAGCAATAGCTTAGGCCTTTAGTTGGATAAATACGTAAGAAACTAAACTTTGTTTGAGTATCTGATCGCGTTGTCCCAGTTCGATGTTGGACAGCGTCATGCTCAAGTGTACCTTTACATCTTTGCTTCATTTTAGAGAATTTAAATGTATCTGGAGTCCATCTCTGATCTCTAGTTGTGTCTGATTCTACACAACATAGCTGAGCAACAGCAGCTAAGGTCTGACACACCTTAGCTGCTGAGGCTTAATATAGGGATTAATAAGGTAATGTAGTGGAGTTGTGTTGCAAGAAACACTGTTTGGTGAAAGTTGTTTTCCTACACATGATTCAGTATTATAATTTACCTTGTACTCTGGGCTATATAAGGTGTTTCAGTAGGAAATGTTAACCTAGTTTACTAAGAAAAGGTTGATAGTGTGACAGGAAAATTGAGTGCTATTCATTTTGTAATGCACTTCGCTTTGATACTGACCTTACATCATCATTTGTATGATTTAAATTGTCAATTTACTGTTTGTTATATACAATGGACCTGATTTTGAGAGTTTATCCTTGACCTTCCTATCAGCATTTGACAAAACAACCTCTCCACTCAATGGCCGATTACTAGCTTTTTCTGGAGCCTTCTTCTGTGTTACACAGTCTTCATTAGCATTTTAAGTTGGCTGATCAGTAATTGAAAAGCTTTTTCTGATCTTCTAGAAGCAGACGCCTCCTGGTTGTAAACAATATCTTTTGACGTTCTTGTCAATCTTAAAGAGTTCACAGTGACGATGGTGCGATGTGGTTGAAAGCTCCAGAGCCAGGTTCGGTGTTTTGTCTGCCGTCAGTGATTTTTTCGTTTGTTTTCGTATGTGGCAACCTGCTGCACCGCCAATTTGTGCTAAATTTGTTGTTTGTTTTTTAAACTAAAAATCCTTTAAAAACCATAAACTAATAAAATTTCATTCTGCATCTATGCGACGTGTTTTGTTTTTGCGAAGCGTTTCGTGACGTGTTGTGGAAAGCTTCGGGTTCTTCTCCAGGGTTTGCTGTTCATCAGAAACCCCTTTGGTCTAATATTATCCTGAGTGATGGTAAAAGTCACTGTTAATAGTAATTACATCAGATAGTCTGGAAGGATGCAGTACGACGATGATGATGATGATGATGATGATGATGATGGTGATGCTTCAAGAGAACTTGGCATTTCCTTGTGGCGTGGAAACTTCCCAGCTGGGGGAGTCTGTTTACAACAGAAAATCAAAGGCTGTTTTACTGTTTTTTGGGGGGGGCGAGGGGGGGCGACTGTTGTTGAGCAGGTTAATTTGATCTCTCCTTCATTTTTGCAATAGTGAGCAGATCTTTGTTTTTACAAAACACTGCCAGAAAAAAAGAACTAACATGATAAACAGTTTCATCAGTACTTCTGCGTCGGTTATACGTGATTTTTATTGACATTTTTGTATTTATCCCCCCCCCAGAGAAAGTATAGCACCTAACTTAGAGCTGAAACCCTGCTGGTAGCATTTACACTAATGAGAGGGCACAACGTTTACTGAACAGAACACAGCATCCTGAAAATGACATGGCATCCTACGCCCTTCCAAACCACATCCACATGCCCCTGCGAGAGAGAAAAAAACATTTTTATTTTCAGGCTTTCTTCTTTTCTGCAAAGAAATCACTGCTAAGCTGTCTCGAAAATTGTTTAATATCTGACACTGGCCTAGAACCTTTGTGTAAACATGATATCATTAGTTCATCTTTTATATTTGACCTCTACAGCATTGGATTTGTAATGAATCTGAAATAAAACAATGGCTTGTAGGTGAAGCGCTGAATTACAGCTCTTTACACATGGTGTGAATAGTGTAGGAACCATAACTATACCTTTTTCATCCTGCGACGCACTGGACTATAGGGCGCGCATTCAATTTGTGTCATGTGAACACAAGGAGACCCTTTAAAACTTAAAGTCAGCACTTTCACCCCTTTGTCGTTGTTTCATTTAAAAATCCGGCGTGCCTGGTTACTGAGCCAAAACAACACAACGTCCGAACGTGACTGTCCAAATACTGACAGGCTGCCCTGTCAGTGCGCATACGCGTCCTTTTTGCAAACAAGACAGAAGTATGAATGATAGGTGTGACTGACTGACCCGGCTCCTCTCAATACCTTTGCAGATCGTAGTTATCTGGTTTCACATTCTCTCTACAAAGGATTCTTCAGATCACGAAACCATTGTAAAATGTTCTGCTTCCATTTGTAAAATTCTATTTTATATATAATTGACTATATAGTTGGGAGAGAGCACCATCAAAACACTACAAAAAAAGAAAAATAACATAGAGCAGGTGATACTGATTAATTCTAAGACTTTTTAAAAAAGCTGCTTACATTTGGAGAAAGAAGCTTTTATCGACTACAATATATTTTTTCCCTCCCAATCCTCCCAAACTGTGCTTCCATATCTTTCTTGTTTGTGGGAAACTGTCATGCCTGGAAGAAGCACTCAACCACTGGGGTGTATTGCTGTTGGGAGGAGAGTCATCTGACTGTAAAAGTAACCCCAGTAATATCCTGCTCATCCCTAAGCATCACAGTTATACCACATGAAACAGGTACCAGATGAAGACGAATCCACGAGGCCACCTTTCACACGTGACCTTTCACAGAAGTGCCTTGTGTCTTTTGTAGGAAATACCAGCCACCAAACAGGAACAGAAAAATCTCTGCACTGCGAACTGATGTGAACAGCACTTTGGAAGCGAAGATTTGGATGAAAGGGGGAGAAGACCCGAGGAAGGAACAGAGGCAACACTAAACAGATGTGTTCTAAGGACCCCAGCTTTATGACCATCCTCTATTTCCTTCTCAGCAATGTACAAAGGCCAGTCTTCATTTTTATTTCAAATTCCAGAGGGAACCATGCAACCATCTTGTGAGCACATTTGTTGTTTTGTTAAATCTCAGTCATTTATCCACCAAAAATCTAAAAGAATTGTTAAAAGTCCCTTCGAGGCTAATGGTCGCAGCCGATAGAAATGTTTCTGTTGGAGAGGAGATGTTTTGCTGAGCATCTTTAATGGACTGTTACAACTTGCAAAAGGTAAATCATCGCAAATGTTTGTGTGGGCTCAGTTGCCAATAGACTCGGCAAGGGACATTGGCATTTTTTTGCAGTTTTAGCCAATACTCAAAACACAAACTTTAGGCTACTCAAACATGTTACACTTGCACTTCTTTTCTTTGCTGACAATCGGATGCTTCATTCAAGAATGGCGGTAACTGTGATGGTACATTTTAATTTTGCTAAATCTGGCAGCTGTCAGAAAACAGCGCAGAAAAATGTAGACATTCTCAGTTACATTTTAGACATGCTGGCTTCCAAAGGGTTCATTCAAATTCCAATTAAGTGCCCTACAGATCTGCTTGCTCGTGTCAATCTGTGTGTCAGCTTATGGAATTTCCAAGAGTCGTAAAAAAGACGGGCACAATCGTGGGCCTCCAACACGGTGTATTGAATTTGCCGTAGCCGTCTCTTCTTCGGATTCGTTGCAGCTTTTTAAAAGGTCCACAGTAAACAGTGCTGCTCTCACACATGGCCCGCACATGTGCACCAACTCTCCCCTCCGGTGTTTCATATTGTGTCTTACAGTCCAGACGGCATCCCAGTCTGAACAGGACACTGCCGACAACAGTGTGACATACGTTTTATTGCTCTGTAAAACATAGGGGGAAAGTTGTTTGAACTAACCCAGGCAATTCACCTCTTATACAGTCTTTCTTCCTTCCTTCCTTTATTCATTACGATATAAGGTTAATATCCACGTTTCCCGTTTATCCATCAGCTTGTTTTTCCCGTTAAAGTGTGGTATAAAATGCTCAAATCCCAGCAGGTGAGAATGTTTTGACGAGACTCTGGCATGAACAGCCAAGCCCAGGGGATACAAATGATATCTCAGAGGTATACTCAATACCAGGTCCTGTTAAAAGGAATATACTTGGTATGTAAGATGATATATTGAGGGCATTATTTTGTTTTCAGCATGAAAGCATTCTGTCTTGGCAAAAAGGCGTCCTTTTTTTTTATATCAATCCTGCTTGGGATCTTTATCACAAGACGTAACGTTAGAAGCTCATGTGCCCGTGTACGTGAGTGTTATTATCTTTTACACCTTGGTTTTCCTTGTAAAGCCAGTGGCCTGCTCAAACAAGAAACGTTCCCTTCTGCTGTATTTTGTGGCCAGTTACAACTGGTTGGCTTAAGCAAGCAATGACATTGACAGATATTTTTATCACGAGTTTCTCACCCATTTTCCGTACGTGCGCATGATCATCACTGGCCTAAAAATCCTACTTTCTGCAGTTCACCAAACTTTCCCAAAGGCTGGCTGCTAAACGTGGAGCCAAGTGAATCCTACGGACCCTCGAAATAATGATTTCGGGAATATAAAGGGCAAAAGCATTGCTGAAACAGTACCTCACAGAGCCATAATACATCAAACCTGATCCAGTGGTAGAATTCCATCGGCGCCTCAGGCGGCCTAGAAAGGCAGCCCAAGATAGAAAACACATGTCCGCAGTCATAATGCCAGTTGGTGTTGTTTTGAATCAGCTCTTTAAAAGAAGTTTCTGGTGGTTTGCAGGTTTTACTCCATTAACTGCACATTGCATACACCGTACATGACTGCTGACCAGATTGATTTGAGGAATTTCCTTCGTTCCGGGGAACCAGTGATCTTTTCATTACGAGCATTTTCATGTTCGCTGCACTTCCCTTTGCCCAAACTTACACTTTTATCTCATTGCCTGAGCAATTCCTTTGGATGTCCTTGCTACTGTTGTCAAGGAAGTGGCTCATTTTTAAGCGGTTACTAAATGTGAATAAAGTTTACCATTAATCTGACTCATGTTTTCAGTCAAATGGGTATTTCAATGAATAGATTAAGTGTATCCTAAACCTGTGTCAACAGATATTTTAGCTGCCCGAGGGCAAAAGGAAGCGAGCTGCATACAGTACGACACGCTGACACATTATGACCTTTTTGGTTGATATTTAACAAAGCTGTCAACAGATAGCAGGTACGCATGTTCATTTGTAGTTGTGTTTTCGCCAAGTCCAGTCAAAGTCAGGTCTTCACTCTCTTTTAGCTCTGTTTTTGGTCTCCATCAGCTCCTGTGTCAGGCTGCCATTTTGGACTTTACAGTGGGGTGAACTTTTCCCCCCTAAAAATCCAACTGCCTGCTCCGGCCCAGGATCTCCGGATGAGATCAGTGAGAGTTGATGAAAACAGTAAAGTTGCAGGCTCCCCACCCCCTCCCCCCAAAAGAAAATACCAAACTAAATATTTATCAGAGCCCCTTGTAGGTGGTGTGTTTTCTGTTCTGTGGTCAAGCAATTGGATTTATTAAACGAAAAGGCAAAAACTTGTGATTGCGACACACAGTCTCCCGTTCTAATTCAACATGATTCACTTAGTCACCTCCATTTGTCATCAAGATTCAATAGAAACTGTATGAACCTGTCTGTTTCAACAATACTGTATGAGTGTATTGGGACTCTAGCCGGTAATCTCCTCCACACATGCAAGGTGACCTGTTAAGACCTGTTGGAAGCCATTATGCAGAGCTGCTGATTCACATCGGTTTGCCAGAATCCAGCGGGTTTTTCCTTTTTGCGTGAAACAATTTGTGAGAAGATTACACATTAAGACTGCACATTAAGAGGGCGTATATTGTAAGCCTGCATGATATGTACCGGTGATGTGCGATAACATTGTTCAATACTGCAAAACTCGATATGTCTTGTGATGAAAAAAATAATATAATAGTGTGCTCATGTAGTTGACCTAACCTCACCTTAGAGTCACCACCAAATTAACAACCAATTAATCTGAGGTTAGCAGATGGTTGGCTGGGGCTTCACCTGATGGGCTGAATGGTGGTGATGCTCCATCTGATGAGTCACATGTTCGCCTGCTCAGTGTGTGAATGCAAAGTTTTGCCTAACTTTCTGGAAGGTTTATGTTAAGGATTGCAGAGGTGAGTCAGTGGAGTTTTTTCATTTTAATGAGTAAGCATACACAGCATATAATATTAGTATCTTGTCAATACAATAACCTTTATGCACTTCTCAATTAATACTTTTAGGAATATAATTTAGAACATGATTAGAATAAATAAAATCATTTGCTTGAGTATAAACTATTTCATGTTTACAGCTGCATAGTCAATTCAGTATATACAATCAAGCGCTTTAAAAATGCAATATATTATGATTATTATTATTACAATCGATAATATCTCTCTGGAGTCACTACTATATATTAAGCAAGCAGTCTTTGAGATGCTCAAGTCTGCTGTTGACCTTTTGTTTCAGGTTACTGATGTGTTCTGTTCAAGTCGTGTTATTTTGTATATATATCGTCAAACCGAGGATGTTGTTGCCTCTATGCTGATATGAATGTTCTGGTTGTATAGTGTTAATTTGACACTGTTGGGCTGCTGGTGTGGATTTTTGTCTTGGCATGGTCTGAGTTCTTTCTTCGCATACAGTACCAGTCACAAGTTTGGACACGCTTTCGCATTCAAGTGAATAAGAAAGCGTTTCCAAACTTTTGACTGGTTGTGTATTTGACCAGTTTTCTAATTCAACAATCAGTTTTTTTGCTGCTAATTTTGGACATCTGGAGCTCGACCATTGGCAAATATCGCCGGCAAACTGTGAAACTTTGGCTGTGGAGGCAGGGGCCTAGTGTATTGTATAAAAGAAAAACAAGGGAGCTCAAAACTGAACCCTGGGCAACTTTGGCTTTGATTAGTCAGTTATTGAGTAAGCGTGAAACAATGGATTATAGTGGGTTTGGGGAGTCCAGTACTCTGTATCCCTTCTCTATCTGTATCTGCGATATCTTCTGATAGCCATCATCTGGTTGATGAGACGTGACGCGAGAACTTTACTTTGACTGAGAAGGCATATGACGCGGCAGCTTGTGGCATTGTGTGGATCTTTTCCTAGTTTGAATATCATGGTAACAAAGACCTTCCACGCTGAGGGGGAAATGACCAGTCTTGAGGCAGATGGAGAAGAACCGTCCAAGGTGCAATAGCCAATTGACCAGTGCATGGCGCCAACGCTGTCTTCCCTCTGTGCCTTGTTTTTCCTTTTGTTTCACGTGCAGTTCTATTTCTTGAGTGGTGGTGCACATTGGCCATACATGGTCCAAATGTGTGCAAGGGGTTTGAATCTGACTAAAGTCTCTACAGTGTGAACGCACATGATATGTAAATGCAATATTTCTTTCAAATGTATCACTGTTCAGGCAGTCTTGCAAAACCAAACATGTCGAAAAAGGCTCAGTGTTTCATTGATGGCTAGTTCATGAGCGAGAGTTTTTTGTCAAAAGGAACTTGCATCGAGGGCTTGGACGGATTTAATTCATGCACTGAAGGACAGTGGCCCAGTTCTGGTCTGTGGACACTGAGGCATGCTGGTGGAGCCTCGAAATAGCAGTGTAAAATACTGCTGTGCACTGCATAATGATGGAGCAGGTCTCCTTTTGGGAAGAGGAAATTATTATTTAAAGCGCACGGCCGAGTGTAGTCCTGCATCCTGCGTAGCTCTTGACTTTGGAAACTGCTGGCACGCTCGTATCAAGAATCACAACAATATATGTACACAACAGACACTTGAGTATATTTACAAATATCCCTATCTTGACCGCGAGTTAACGTGGAGCAATATAAATATGTGGTGTTATGCTGGGTTGTTTTTTCTCTCCATATTTTCTTATATCAATTTTTCCAACTTATTAAATATATTTGCATGTAAGTACACGATAGTTTTGGATAAAAATCTTATGACCCAAGTGTCCGTCAAAAAAGTACAGAAACCAGTTATTTAAATCTGTTGAGAAGCGAATAAGCACGCATATTACCCACTTTCTTTTCTGTAAAATAAAAGGGTTGTTTACACAGAGGTGTAACCCATCATTAAGTTTAATTTAATTGTTTTCCTGTGTAATTTGATTACAGCCTCCCCCAGAAACCAGAAGCAAGTCACAAGAGAGTAATATGAACCTCATTCCTGCAGACAATAAAAATCAGAACTTTATTTTATCCATTCAAAAGCATTTCCCCTCAGCTTACATACAAACAAAATAAAGGTGCTCACAGTCCCGTTCAGCAGCCAACCCCGGAGTCATACTCAACATACAAGCGTAACGCATCAACAGGCCTAAGTGAACACAAGAGTTTTGGGCCTGATAGTCGAATGGGTACAATCGCTTCCGATGACATTTAGTTTATACGACAAGTTTGCAAGCTGATGAAATGTCACAGTAGTTAGTCAGCTTGTTTCAGAACTGCTGGTTTGGGCTTTCACAGGGCAAAGGGATAGGACATAACAAACAGCAACTTTGATATAGTTGTTTAAAATAGCAGTCGTAAAGTGAAGAATGCAGGAATAACGTATCCTCACCAAGATCCTTCAGCTCTGAACAGCAGAGTTGACGTAGTCCACTTAGATGACGAGATTTCTCTCACAGCGATTGGGTTTTAAGTTTGAAATTTACATTTCCCCTATTTCTTGACAGTGTCAACATTTAACGGCTCTGGGCAAATGACAAAATGAATTGAAATTGTTTGGGAAAGATGCACATATTAAAAAGTGATATAAAACGTTTAATATAAAGTATACAATACTGTTCAATCTGAGTGCTACGGACACTACGATCCAGATGTTTGTGTTCTTAAAAGAATTAATGTAATTCTGGGTTTACTAAAGTTGCGTTTCTTTCCTCTACCCTCATATACAACTATTGCTCTACAGTGAAATACAATCACATGATAAAGTTATGAGGGTGGCCTGTTTTCGCGTACACACAGCCGTCCCGGGAGTTGTCCCAACAGCTGTAGACGTGGTTGAAAAACAAACAGGCCCATTTGTGGCTTCCACAGTTGTGTAAAAGAAAAAATGCTGGCGTGTGTCTGTATTTACAAAATATGCTTCTTTTAGAGTACGCGAGGCCTAATCTCTAACACACTCAGTGCCCGTCTTTGGAGTTGTTGGTGTTGACATTTGTGAGTCGGACATTTTCCTGCTCATCCCTCTCGCTCTGGTCACGCACTTCTCCCTCCTGGTGGTAGCCAACCATCATCTGATAGATTACCACACCGATAATGGTGCCAAGGAATGGGGCAAAAATGGGCACCAGGAACCATCCATTTCTGGCCCTAAGAGGTGACAAAAGAAAGCGTGAATGATACAAAAAATCTCCCCCAGGGGAACAAGGGTCATTGGATTGTGGGCACAGGATAAAAACATTTTATAAAGAAAGAAATGTCTGTGCACTTACGTGAAAACTTCAACGCCCCACCCGGCCATGGCAGTGAAAATACGTGGTCCGAGGTCTCTGGCCGGATTGACAGCATAACCTGAGTTGAAGCCCATAGACAGGCCAATGACCAGAACCACAAATCCCACAGTGAAGGCCTCCAGCCCTTGCGGTATGGGGTTGTTGTACGGGTCCACAATAGCCAGGATACAGACTATAAGAGCTGCTGTGCCAATTATCTGGAGAGGGTGACGTGTAAGAAGAGATTGTGAGTGAGAAACCTGATCCGTGTCAAATTGGAAAATTTCCTGAATGATAGCCGTTTCCACATTCCAAATGAGTACCTGATCAAAGAAGCCGTTGACAATGGTGAGATGTTTTCCAGGGTAGGTGGCGAAGATGCCGGCTGTGGACCTGGGCCCAGTCACATTGAAATTCCCAGGATGATCCCAAAGGGCATCTGAAGGGATGCAAACAACGAGAAGAAAGCACAACATATTTTTGGTTTAAATTTGTGAAACCCAAAGCATGATTCTGCTCATACACGACCGTAGCGAGACAATAGCTTTAAGTATGACTCCACGTCTCTTACCGTAGTACATGCCAAAAATGATGGCCGATCCAAAGAAAGCACCGATTGTCTGAAAGAGGAAGTACATGGGGAATTTTTTCCAGGGCTCTCTTCCGAGAAGACAGAGGGCAAAGGTCACGGCGGGGTTCAGATGGCCACCTGCGAATGTACACGGTGGGAGTTTGTCAGTACGTATAATATAATAGCCTGTGAAGATGTGAAGACTGCACTCAATACAGATCTTTGAACCAGGTAAAATAGGGATTTCCACACACCCATCCAAAAAAGTTACTCAATTTCACTTTGGCATATTTATTTTGGCGTACCTGATACCTGGCCACAGACCAGGATGCCTAAGGTGGCAGCAAAGCCGAATGCAAAGTTGACAGTGAGGAACATGCCATGAGAACCACCGCTCAAAACCAGCTGGGCCACAGCACCGCAGCCAAACATCTGGTGGGGGCAGAAGAATTACAAGTTAACACTGGTTACACAATAACTTAGTACTTATTAACCCCCCTTTGCACAGAACAACCTAATCAGTTGTTTCTGTTGAAGTGACAAATAATCTAATGATGATGATATTTGTTAATTTTTGTATATATTTTTTTTTTTACATTTACTAATTCTCTTGTTACCTGTTCTGTGTTGTAGGAAAAAAAAATACAATCTTTTTAACAGGAAGACGTCCTGAGACGTGTACTGATCAGGACATAGGTGTGAATGTACCGGTACAAAGTTTTTTACACAACAAGCACCAACTGCATTCAGTACCTCAGTTCTGTAGAAAAAAAAAAAAAATCATGGATATAGTTGTTTGTCAGTTAATCAAGGTCAAACCAAGGATGGAAATCGAGGAACGTGATTTTTAAGCCATTGATAAATGAGCTCCACTCAGAATCAAATGAACTCTGTTGTGTTCACTGTGGCGCGCAAGAGTACAGTGTTACACGTACATGAAGGTCCCCGTGTTGACCTTGACTGACTGAGCATTGTCACTGCTACCTTCTCAGCTGATTTATGTGGGGAGAAGAGTTCAGGTTCCACTTTCAATAAAGGGAAAAGGAGAAGGTTTTTGAGAATTCATACAGTACGGCCAAACAGGTGCCACACTGTGTGATTATGTGTGATTATGTGTGTGTGTGTGTGTGTATCCCTGTGTCCTCTCTGTGTGTAGAAGTATGTGTGGCCCATTGTTAGGCTGCTGCTCTCTGACGCCCCTGACGAGGATGCTCCTCAATCAGGCCGCACAACTCAGATGTTGAGGTCGGTTTGAGGGAATCCCGCGCTCAACATCACTGGGCTCAGTCTAAACTCATTCCCACCCCTCGCGAGACTGGCCATTGCTGGGAAAAACGCCACATCAATCAGCACCGTGCCAGAATTGGGCTTATCTGTTTTGTTTTTGTGGGGGCGTGTGTGGAATATCTCCCCGGTGTTGTGCAACGATGGGCTCGTGCGGTGTGAGAGTCAAAGTGCAAACACTTTTGACTTTTTACTTCACACTTTTACCTCCACCAGCCTTTTCCCTAATGTCAGAGGCATCGGATTGCAAATGATGGCTCATTCCCATCCGCGTGCCAACTTCCCAAGGTGTCCTCTGAGTCTGACACTGCCTTTCAGAGCCATTAGTATTACACTGAGTGAGAATTTTCACTCTGCTGAGGAACTGCGGTAACTTGCTATGTTGCCGTCTGAACGTTGTGGCTGGGTAACTGCACCCCCACCATCCAACGCGACCAACATTCAGCTGCCTGATTCCGCTGGCCACGCATCCACGTAGACACTCCCAGCTTTTAGCCCAGTCAGGGAGCTTATAAGAAAAGATTCCCAGAGCTACAGTACACATATTTGGCATTTGTTAAGGAGCCGAAGCCAAAAAGCAAGCTAAAAAAAAACCCACTGCTGGCCTGGAACTAGTCACTACCTGCATGATCTTTTCTAAAATTGAGGACAAGGAGCCACAGAAGTCCTCCTCACGACTACACTCCGGGTCAAAGCAGGGAGCAGTGGTGTGAAGTGGAAAATGCAATGCATGTTATGAGAGTGCAACGAAGGGGCTGAAGCAAGGGTTACAGTAGGATGGCCAAATGCAAACCTGCCAATAAGGGGACCGTTAGGGACATGGACTTAGGCAAATATGGCATTGTAATTTTTGAAATGTCTTGAGTATAAACTGAATCCAGGAATATCGTGGCAAATGATAGAGCGAACACAAAAAAAAGTTCCTCACAGTGTGCCAAGGCTGCAAAGAGGCACACCCACACATACACACACCCTCAAATTATCGGCCTTGTCTCCAGGTCACCTGTCACTACGTAGAGAGTGTCCATTTGAATGACATGTAAATGTATTGACAGGTTTACTTGGAGAGAGAGAAGACCAGACCTCTGTAACCTCTCTCTCACGGGAAGGAAGAATACGTCAGACGTGTCCGTGATGTGACAACTATTGTTCCGCCGCCGACTCCTCCCAGCGCTGCCATCGACATGTGTCACCTGTTAACTTGTTACGCCACACCTCGCTGTCCCATCCGTCGTCACGATGCATACGAAACAAATACCAGCGACAATTATGTTGGGTGACTCGAATGAAGTAGTAGTAGGAGTTTTCCACTGCACATCGGTTCAATTGACTCGTTGGTATATCACCTTTTATCTAATGCACTTTAAATAAAGCTCGTGCAATAAGCTCCACTGGTTGGAAATATGAATGATCATTTATCTATGATTTTTCTTTTTTCTACCTTAACCTGGATTACTTATCAGAATAAAACTGTCTCTTCAATAAAATGCAGCATGCTTCTGCACCTTCATAAACGGCTTCGTTAATCACCGAGTGATTAAAAAAGGGAGTGGCTGAACAATGAAGTGAGTGTTAAACCCTTACAGCCCACTAAACTGGTTGTTGTACTAGTGTTTCAAGCACAATATAAATTCCAATTTCGTGCTAAAAAAACAGGGGTAAGAAGAAAAAAAATCGGTTGCCGCAGACTAACTGAACTCTATACTGTGCTAATAACTCTATTTGTTCAGTCAACTACAGAATAGGAAGCCCACTCCACTGTGGGTTCCAATTATCGTCAGGGGACAAAAGAAGTGTCTGTCTCTCCTGGTGAACAACGATGTTCAGGTTCAGATTTTATGACCGTGGCAAAACGAGAAGACAGATCCCTATTTAGATTAACATGCGCACACGCACACACGCACAAGCACTCACACACACGGACACGCACACACAAACACATACACACACACACACACACACACACGGACACACCTCCCTGAGATGTGATGAGAGAATGTCATGTGGTTATGGATCCGGGATCCTGCGTCCAAGCTCCAGGCAAATATTGTTCTGTGATTGTCAACATGGTTCTGCCCACAGCACATACAGTCCTGAGGAACCCGACACTCACCTGTTTGTTCTGAACTCAGTTTGCCAAATGTAAGCAAGCGCATTTACACACTTTACGCCAAAGCAAGCATTGGCTCTGTCCAACACAGAAGGGTGGCTCAGTCTTACCTTTGAAGTCTATGTATGGCTTAGAAATGACATGCAGGTTCTTTTTCATTCAAACGCGCCGATGGAAGAATGATAGAGAACAAATGCTGTCATGTGGAGGGTCATTGAACAGATTGCAACACCCAAAGGAAATAGAAAAAACTGAACAGTGATGGTACTTAGAAACACTAAGTATCAACATGTAGTATATCATGAAGCATGGACTTTGCACCGCTTGACAGCTATTTGAACATCTATTTTAGCATGCGATGAGTGTTCACACATGCGTACACAAACTTGTGATGCACACACACTCACAAACACACACACACACATACACACAGACACACTCATTGGCACTTACCACAAGGATGAGGGTGCCGAGACACTCTGCCAGAGCCTGCCGAAGCAACAGGTTACGGATCTGGAAGAACCGGGACAATTTGTCCAAATACACCTTCTGTCTGCCCATGTTCTCCGGCTGTAGGCTGATGCGACTGTGAGAAGACACTCAAAAGGCAGGCAGGTAGGCTTTCCTGAGCGGCTGTGAGGCTGAGAGGGCCGGCCTCCTCTTATAGAGCCAACGTGTGGACTTGGACTGGACTAGTGCCAAGAGTGAGCTCGGCCCCACCTTCTGCACCACGCCTCCCTGCTAGTCACTGTGTGATTCACACTGGTTTTTCTCACTGGTCCACTCTCTCTCCCTTTCTCGCTCTCTCTCTGCGCACACACACACACACGCAGACACACACGTACACACACACACACACACACACACACACACATACATACACACACACATACACACATACACACATACATACATAAACACACACACACACACACACACACACATACATACACACACACATACATACACACACACATACATACACACACACATACATACACACACACACACACACGTACACACACACACACACACATACATACACACACATACATACACACACACATACATACACACACACACACACACACACACATACATACATACACACACACACACACACACACACACATACATACACACACACATACATACACACACACATACATACACACACACACACACACGTACACACACACACACACACACATACATACACACACACATACATACACACACACACACACACACACACACACACATACACACACACACACACACACACACACACACACACACACGTCCTTCTCTTTTCCCCTTCTGTCTCCTCGCCTCGTTTTCTCTGACCCGCTCTTTTGTTCGCCGTCTGAAACCTCATCACCACATGTTGTACCTTCTTTGTCTGGTTTCAATAGAGGTGTGAGAACATTTCCACTTTTGAAAGCCCACAGCTACGCCTGTACCAGGAGGAATCGGTGTACCATTTCTCTACGCGGTCTGGAGTTCCTTTGTGTTGTTCGGGCCACATGCCTGTTTTAATGTGACAGTGGGGCACATCATCGGCTTGGATCCCCTTCACATGAGACTGCAAAAAACTATTTTGTGTGCATACCTGTACATGCTTCCACTTGGTGGCACAGTGACAGTGCTCTCAATGGGGGGCGTGTCCCCCCCCCCCCCCCCCCCCCACCCAAAAAAATGGTTCATCAAATTGCAGAGAGCATACACGCATCGTCATCTAAAGGACCCTGAGGCGACCTGAGTCACGTCAGTCACAACGCCGGCGTTTGACGAGACATGCGTCACGAGAGTTGCGCAACGGACCACAGCGAACTGATTCAGGAGAGGGATGGTAGAAGACGGAAAGTTGTGATAGTGCGGAGGGGGAAGGCTTCTGAGGAAGGAGATAATCTCATTCTGAGGAAGGAGATTTAGGTGGAAAAGAGCGCATGTGATTCAAGTAAACCCAGGCAAAGTGAATATGAATCATTTTCCAGTGTGAACGGACGATTGTACATGCCGGCTACTTTCCGTTGGGAGGACAACATTCAATAAAAAAGGCTGTGGCTCGGTGTGGCAGGCCGGCAGCCTCACTGTTATGTGACGGCAGGTCGGCCGCGAGTTACTTCCCCACATGAACGTGGGTGCAAGGCACTGACTTCTGTCGTCAGCCCCGTCTGACTCCCTCGCCATGTTGTATCTCTGTCCTCTACCCTTGGGAGATTCCAGCGCCCGCGGTCAGTGATAGCAGTTCCGGAGATATGTTCCTCTGTCCCAAACAGTTGTCCGGCTCTTTACAGTAAACATTATTAGTTGTATTCTGCGTTTCACTGGATCCTTTCCCCCCCTTGAATCTTGTGCTGTGTATTCATCCTCAAGGCGTAAACTCCTCGTCAAAAAAGAACATTTGAACCTTGCCAATCATTTTGGGTGCGTTTGTGCACACCCGGCATTTTGATTTAGTTTTTGTCTTTCTGCCTCAGTTGACCTGCTTTGGGCTGCCAGAAGGAATCCCATGCAGCAGGCCAGCAGGAAGCTGCATGTCTGGGGCCATATGGTTTTCAACAACTTTTCCTGGAATTGTTTGGCTCCGAAAAAAGGACAGTGAATGGTCAAGTGAAAAGAGAGCTGGTGGCCGACAAGAAATTCTGTTGACATTTATTATTCGTTTTTTTCTTCTTCAAATGCTTAGGAAATGACACTGGTCACTTTTACTTTTCTTTTTGAATTGTGATTGATTGGTATAGGTATCATGTGCCTACCAGATGTGTTTGTCTCCGGTGGTAGGGCCAGTAGTTTTTTCCATCAGGCGCTGGAAGACATGGGAAAGATTTCTATCTCTACAGAGAGACAGTTGGTACACCAAACAGAGACGGCGTTAGCAACAACACTGAAAACAAAGGAATACACTTCACTCCGGCAGTTTACCATTACAAAAATCTCCACTCTCTTTAAACTCTCAGGCTGACATTGTGGCGGTGGGGAGGGGTGGGTGCACCTGGCCAGATATCATCAGGTTCATCGGCCACTTTCAGAGCGAAACATTCATAGCGATTTGTCAACGGCCTGGATGTGCGCGGTCTGCAATCGAACCATAAGCTCTCTCATGATGAACTGCATTTGTGGCCTGGCAAAAAAGAACCGCCTCGTGATGTCAGTCCAGACTGTGAGAAAGAGAAATCTGCAGTCATGTCGCTTCATGATATCCATGACTAATGCACCACAATATAGCACAGGGGTGGTTTGTTATCTTCCTGTCCAATCATGTTTCTGGTAATTGTAAAATGCTGGGTTATTGTTTGGCAAATCACTGAAAGGTGTTAAAAGATAGTGACTCCCGTGGATATGGTGCCTGCTGCCGGTCTCTACTACATTTCCACTTTCCCTATAATTATGCCGGCCTATTATCAAAACAGAATTTTTGTCAACAGCTGCAGAGACGCAAGCACAAACACATCGCATGACACAGCTGAACACGTCAGCTTGTGCAACGCTGTGACACTCAGTGTGAGTAATCAACCGGCACACAGCGCTTTTTATTGTCGTGTCTAACAGTGTTGAGGTGACAAACATTGCTTTTACTTATACTCTTGTTTTTTAAGTGGACATTTTGCTGTAATAGTCATGTTCTGGGGTGAAAGGACACGGGTGGATGACGATATTTACATCACACTGACCAAAACGGACCCTCGCAGAGTCGATGCCCCTGGTCTTATAATACATTCATGATAATCCACAGTTGGGCCTAGTTCTGTTTTGGTTGTGCATCCATGAGCGGCATATGAACAAAATCTTGACGCAAAATTTTTCCTTTTCAGTAATCTCATGTTTTTTCTGACAGTAATTTTTTAGGGTATAATGAATGAACTTGGTCAATAAATCCTTCAGCACAACTATCACACTGGAGTGTGCAATTAATCATCCATGAATGCTGCACCTTAAAATGTTTGTTCAGTACGGTATGTACATTTATATATGGTATGTTTTTCAGACACGCGAGAACGACAGGTTCTGCTCTGTGAATAGGAGTTGCAGGCCTAATGTACAGTATGCATTATCACACACTAACAGTCCATCCCTTCTTTGTGAATATTAGGGGGCTGGTGGAAATGTGAATGCCCTGACCCTATTCTTTTGACTGATACTTTTGAACCACGATGTTCACATGACAAAACTGAGCACTTCAATGAAGGTTTGGTGTTTTTCTTTATTGATTATAATTATCTAGCTGTTTAAAATACCGACTTAAAGTTGTGGCTTTGAGCCCCATTCATACTTTCTCAGTTATGAAACTCAGCGTGACACATGGGTCTCCATAAACCTTTCAACAAGTGTCTGGAACTGACATACCAAATTAACTGGCATGGGTCTGCTTAAAGATCACATCCCTGTTGAATCTCCTTAACTGTCAGCAATGTGTTTAGGATTTGGAAATATAAAAATATTAAACCTCATCAATGCATTGATGGCAACGATGAACAGTAAAGTGTCTAACAACCAGTTTCAAGAGACATGCATATAAATATGAACATAAAAAGCTGCAGCTCATCATTGCTTTCATTTTCATTTAACTTTATCTTCTTGAAGGTTGATTTGGTCAATTAAGTATCAGAAAATAGTGAGAAAAGGCCCATTATAATTTCCAAGAGCTGAAGGCCAACAGCCAACAATCAAAATCTAATATATTCCATCTACTAAGAAAGAAAAAAACCCATCACATTTGAGAACCTGGAGTTTGTTTGAAAAAAAAAAGGACAAATCATGCTGCTCTTTAAATGCACATTAATACTGAAAGTCACACGAAGGGAAGTAGTTCTGTATTTATTGGGCCTGAAACAGCTACACCAAAACAAACATGGCCGATCATCAACAGCAACAGTATAAGTACATAAAATTGTAAAAGATGTTTAATATTCATTGTTTTAGTTGTTATATTTGAGTGAGACCAACAGAAACAAAACAAAAACTATCCATATACTTTCTCTGCTGAAAATGTCAGATGCTAAAATTAATCTGGAGAAAGTGGTGTGTGTTTGTGTTTTCTAAACCATCCACTTTTCGGTCCTTGCTTCCACTGATTTCACCAATCCTTTTCCCATGACCTGGAAGTCCTCCAGTATCGCTTCCACATTGGGAACGGTATTTACTTCCTCCCCAGTCACCTCCACGCTCCGAGCGGACACCTGCGACGTCTGAAATGTGTAAGGAAGGAAAAAGTAAACATAAGGTCTGCATGATCAGCAGGGTTTTCTCCTCGATCAATGCTTCCGGATAGATGACATGAGTGACTTAACCTTTACCTTAAAAGGCATTGAGACAAAAGCCTTTGGCTTCCATAAAACTGCAATCACTGTTCCACCGTAGGGATCACAGGAGAAGAGGGCAAGGTCTCCGAACGCCTCCTGAAAATATATTAAGTCGAGTGATGTAGCAGCATGAAGCTCAGGAAACAAGTCATTTTGTTGCAGTTGTCTAAACCTATAAATTATAAAGTGGATATTTTTAAATGAAGAAAAAATACTTCTTTCACAAGCCGCTCCATGTAACTTCCGTTTGCCAAGCTTATGCAGAGCTCTTTGATTGATTGCTGTGACCCCATTTTAATGTCTAGTTGTAGACGTGTTCATACAGTGCGTATATATTAAGTACACATGTATTGGCTGCATAATGTAGCGCATGTCCTCCCGACACATTAATGGGAGATGGAGACGAAGAGTAGGAAGAGAGAGAGAGAGAGAGAGAGAGAGAGAGAGAGAGAGAGAGAGGAGGATAAAGAGAGTCATAAGTGTTCATAGAGAAAGTGAAGAACAAGGATAATTCTGGTTGAGTAGAAAAGTTCAGAGACATGTCAACAATATTTCGAGGAAACCTACAGTAAAGAATTACAAAACTACTTCTCTGCAATTCTTTTGCATTATCAGGAAGCTGCTGGACCTCACATACAATATTCTTCTGGCTTGAATGACCCAAATGTGACTTGCAATGCGTAAATCCTGCTATAGGTTTTTTCCCCCCTCACATCCTGCATCAACGAGGATTTTTTATCAAAACGAAACCTCTCTATTAACACAAAGTGCAGCCCGGACAGATTAGACTCACTCTGAGCTCCGCCAGGTAGAGCGTCACCGGGTTGTAGTCGATGACGGGCAGAGCCCCTCCAGACTGGGCCACGCTGCCGGTCTTCACGCCCCTGCTGAAGGTGACGGCGGGACAGTCTACCGCTTGGCCGAGAAGGGGAACCTGCTTGGGGTTCAGGTGAATCAACACGTCGTAGGCGTCCAGAGGGGGACGCATGACCACCTACACAGACACACGAGTTTAGCACAGTGCCGATAGATTAAAACGTAACTCACTCAGAACACCGGACCGCTTATGATGCAGTGGAACGGTGAGCAGATGAGAACTTTGCAGTGCTTTTTTTTCTACCAACCCTGACATCTTGTGTCTGGCTACCGTCCATCAGCTGACGTTCCAGTATCTTGAGGCTCTCTGCGGCCACCATCACCGCACGCTGCAGCATCTGGAAAAACACGAGCAAAAGCAGCTTTGGACATTCTGAGGTGTCATATAATTAAGTGGCCATCGCCATCGGTGAAATACAATTTCCCGGAAAACATAAAACATGACCAAACTTTGCACACTTAAGGAAATAATATTTTGACATTATATGCGGAGCAATATCAAGCCACTGCTGAGGTTGAAGTATTACAAGGAGCTGCTTGCTGTGCTTGTTTCAACCCGTCTGATGAAGGCACACCCTTACCGCAAAAAGTCACTTCGATTTTTTCAAATAACTGCACAACTATAAAGCTTGACAACAGCTTGATTATCAAAACACGTTTGTGTAATGAGAATGTTAAAAAAAACAACTTATAAAAGTAAAAATAAAAATAGTTAAAGTGACTCTCCTTACTCAACAGTCCTCCTCACATCCATTTACTTTAGCGTTTAAACCAAATGATAAATACTCCTCCGAGTACAATAGTTGTTTTGTATTTTTGACTACTATTGGACAGATTCAGCAAATCATGACCCATGTTAATTCATCAAGATGGATTTTTTTGGTCTGGTCAGCGGTTGACATGTTGTCGATTCTGTTGTGAATTCTGAGAGAAACTCAAACATCCATTCTGATTCACTCAATCACAATCTGCTCCCTAGTGGTCACACAGAGGCATTGAGTCGGCAACAAAAAAACAGCTCCTGGATCATTCACCTCTCATCTGTGTTTCGTCTGTGAAGGCAATTTTTGAACTGAACAAGAAACGCTTTTTCCCTCCAACCTGAGCTGCCGCGTGAGGTAAAATGGAAATCATTCTGAGCATCTTAATTAGACGTGGCACATGAAGCCCACGATGACGTCACAGTGGACAAAGTTCCTGCTCTCGGCCACCGTTATAAAAGGAGGATGCTGGGAGAGGCTCCGTGTCAATGCTGGGCTTGTCGGGGGAGTGAGGTGGGCGAGCGCAGGAAACTTATCTGGGTCACCTACGCACCATGGGAAGCTGCCGTGTGTATCTTTTCTGGACACTATTGTGTGCCGCTGGACTCTCTAACAGCCACAGCCACATCCAGCAACATTTACCTCATTTCACTACGGCAGAGAACGGCAATGAACAGCAACTGGTGAGCTTTGCCTGACCGTCCCTCCAAAAACACGAGGGGTGCTATCGAAGAGTTTTGCTTACGAGGCTGTCGATATAATTATCGAGATTGACTGTGAAGAATGTTGTGTATTATTTGATGTTGTGGTTACGTTTTAAAATGTGTTAAAGTAAGACATAAAATTGTTGCATTTCCAGATCAATGATTTATATGAGGTGTTGGAAAGACTTCAGAACGACCAATTTCCAGCTCTGAGAAAAAAGCATGGTTATCTGCCTGTGGTAAGTAATGCAATAAATCAGTCCATCTGGAATTAATTCACATCTGTTTCGAGCAATTTATCATCTTTACCGTTTACTCATTAAACGCAAGATCACAAATCAATATCTTATTTCAATACAGTTTCATATCTTCTTTACAGTGTGATCCAGGAGACCAGTGTGCAGTGAGGAAAGGCTCCAGGGTCGGGAAACTTTGCGACTGCTCTCTGCCAAGAACGTGCAACTCTTTTCTACACCGTTGTTTGTGATTCTCTTTGTGTGTTTAGAAACAAAGTTTGTGACCTTTTTTTTTTTTTTTTTTTAAATACGTCAAAGTTATTTAGTCTTTACTTGTTACTGACCAGTTGTAATATTTAATTTTTTTTTTAATTCAGTATTGCGTGCTAGTCTATTAAATGTGATGCTGTGTGAGTTGGGCACTTGTATTTATAATAATAAGTATTTATGTCCACTGACCTGTACACTGGGCGCTCGCTTGGTCCACATAGAGAGTTTTTTGTCCTTAGGCGTAGCTATAAACATGACAGGCAGAGATTCCCTGGAGGCCATGAAGTCATTCTTGATTTCTGTGTAGTCGGTGGCTGCACGTGACAAAGAGGTGAACAACAATCAAACTGCAGTGAAACAGCAACACTACGAGGAGGATGTTAAAGTATGTCGTGTGCATAAATAGAAAGAGTTCAGGAAGGATTTGTTTGTGTGTCACGGAGAGAAGAGGGGTGTGTGTGTGCGTGTGAGAGATCGACTACTTGCCTGTGAGCTGGTTGTTGAGGTTGACGATCAGTGGGTTGTTCCTCCAGTCAAAGGAGGAGAGCAGATGAAGGAAACGCAGGAAGCCCACCTGAGGAGAACTGAGGGAGGAGGAGAAATTCACTCACATGACCTACTGAATGAACAAAGGTAGGTGAAAAAATAGGTGTTCACATATAACTCTGATGTGGTGCAGAGATTTTTAGGAAGTAAAAGAAGTAGTTACCCAGGTGATGTAAAGGGTGCAGGCTGCAGAAAAAGCGACGCCACCAGCAGGTCCGCTGTGTCCTCTGTAATGTCAGCACTGAAGAGCTGAGCCCCCAGCCAGCGTTTGACCAGGCGACACACTGACCCAAAACACGGGTGCTCCTGTTGGAGCCTACCAGCAAAAACAGGAAATGTATCAAATGGAGCGAAGAAGAAATAGGAAGAAAGAAAAGTAGGTCAGCGGTTGGAGAAAGTGAAAACAAGACCACAAGACAACCGTCGTCAATGATTATAACTGCAACACTGCTTCGTGTTTCAGTTGTACCCGTGCAATGTGCTTGTAAGTAGAGGCTTGTGAATTGTGGCCATCTCCAGAGCCTGAGCCTCCTCGTTGTCCCTTACAACCAGCAGGCCCTCTGCATTCACGCTCTCCCTCAGCACCTGAGGCTCCCGATGATAGGCCACCTGGATGCGGAACGCCAAGCCATCCTGGATACATAAGCAAAAGGAGATGAGACCGCATAAATGAAACAGAATACTGTGAGGTTAAATGAAAAACAAAAAGAAAATAAAACTGTGCAAACAACTTGCTTAGCCATATCACAACCTTCATTATCTTCAAAGTCAAGGTGTCAGACAATGCGAGTCATGTACACAAACTCACCTTCCAGACATCCAGATGTGTGGGGCAGGGCCTGCACGTGTAATTATGCTGCTTCTTGAGCAACTCTCCCAGGTTGATGTGGAAAGCGGCTCGGATATGACGGATGGCAAGGCGGTCGTGAGGCCACTTTCCACTCCCCTCCATGTGACAAATCACTGCAAGAGCAAGGGTTGCCAACACATTGAGTTTGTGCAGCTAAAATGTCTGTGGTCAAGTTGCTGTAATTATCCTCCTCAGATTATATGGGTTTAAACTCAGTCGTTCTGTCATTTTGCGTGACATCTCACCAGATAGTGAGAAGAAAATACAGTGAGTGCACATGTAAGGGAAAGAGAAATCAAGTGAGGTAACAGTATGTTTCATGAGAGAGAAAATGGATGCATAATGCATCAATCTATGTAGCAGAGACCGCATAAATTACTTGGTAGAAATACCTACATGTAGTGTGACATAGGGGTGTGAATCTTCACTGGTCTCCCGATTCGATTACGATTATCCTGTTGATTAGATTTGATTCGATATCACGATGCGATGCATCATCTATTTTCGATATAGCTAGCATTCAGATATATATGAACTCCCTTCTGCTCTTAAAAAGGACACGCAAACAGCAACGTAGTGTAAGATATTTTATTTATGTTAAATTACATTTTATTTGGAGTTTTTGAGTTACCTCAGCAAAATACTGAGTAATTTTAAGTTGGGCTTTTATTATGAAAGCAGAACGAAAGAAGGGAGCGGATCCGCTGTAGTGTGTTTGAAGGTGATTAATAAAGTTGTTGTTCCGTCTCAGATCACGCTGGTTCATACTACGGTCTCCGTGTTGTTATTTCGTATAAATGATACAGTACAGGCGTAACATTAAACGCTCTGTTACAGCAATTCAATTCTTGGCTGAGCTGGGTCCGCTATTTCTTTGGCAGGCTTTACTACTACCACCAGGAAGTAATTTTGAACTCCAAAACTTTATTGGCCAGCACCGGCAGTAGTCTATAATCGATTATGGTCGGTCACTGCATCGATACAGCATTGTCCACGTCCGCATCGCGATGCATCGTAGAAATGATTAATTTCAACACCCCTAGTTTGACACATTGTATTGGTATTCCTGCCTTTTATTATTTTTGATAGAGACGGTGTAGAGAGAGGATGACATGAAGGTAGATGTGGCACTCACTTGTGATAGGGGTGATGTATGTGGGGCATGGTTTGCCTTCCTTTGGCACCAATGACCTGGAGGTCTTCTCTTTGTCAAAGAAGGAATAGTCCATCTTCAGTGGTTGAGGGGGAAAGACCTGCAAAGCACAGCAGATATGTGAGTGCAGATACAACTTACCATGAATTACTCTCAATTCACGACTACCTACTATTACATTAACAAGAGCAGTTCCCTGTTGAGAGCAGGAGGCGTTACCTGTGTGTATCTGAGTGCGGGGTGAGCTCCTTGTACGGCGGTGATGGAGAGAGGAAGACCTTCCAGCTTCCACAGTTTCCTACTCAGGTCATCGTAAGCCTGAACCACGAGTAAACTCACCTCCTCTCCAGTACTAGGCACCTGAAGCGCGCACACAAAAACACACAAATAATCAGAGTGCATTTTGCTTAGCAATGAAACTGCAACAATGACACACTCCTTTCAGTCTACACTGTGTACACACCAAGCACTGATTTAAAACCGATTGAGGCCATAAAGAAGATCATGTTGATTACTTAAGACAATCACTAGACGTCTGCTCTAACAAGAATACAGGAAACCCACAACATTTCAGAAAATAAATAAACTAACAAAGAAAATATACAATATAATATTTACAATACAATATCCCATAGTAGACAAAAAATACCCCCAAAATATATAAAATTTGTTTTCACTGAATCAAATATACTTTGTTTTGAATTTAGGGTGAAAACATAAATATATCAAAATGAAATCGCAACGAGTTACCTCACTTCCCGTCTTGATGACGTCATCCACCATCGCCCCCACATACCGCACACAGGATTCGGGGATATCTGCATGTCTGATGGACAATATATATATGTGTATATATATATACACACATATATTATTGTTATTTCTAAAAAAGAAACTAGGCTTCGACAAATACCACACATGCGCTCGCCTCACTGGCATGTTGCTGCCAGGACATAGGCTGAAGCGAAGCGGGTCACAAGTTCGCTTTATTAAACGCCAACAACAACAACAACAACAAAAAATCATTTCGGTGGTTGACAGTCAGCGCTAGCATTAGCTAGCTTGCTAACGTCCAGAACACTGCGGGCTGCGCGAGGCATGAAGCGGACCGGGAGGAGACGGAGCTCCGTGTGGGACTGCTTCGAGCAAGTGGGCAACTTCGTCCGCTGCACGAAATGCGACGCGACGCTCAAGTACTGCGGCGGCGCCACCAGCTCCATGATGAACCACATGGGCAGGTACCATCCGTCCGCGGCGCCGCTGGACGAGGACGAGAAGCCGGCGACGTGCACCGCGCAGTGCGGCGAGGAGGACTCGGACCTCGTGCAGGTCGCCGTCATGTCCCCGAGCGCGAGCGCGGCGGCGGCGGCGGCGGCGGCCGGCCTGCACGAGCGCGACTACGGGGAGAGGAAGCGCCTGAAGCGGAGCTCCGTGTGGGACATTTTCATCAAAGTGGACGACGAGGTGCACTGCACGCTGTGCGACACCCGACTGAAGTACAGGAGCAGCACCACCAGCATGATGTACCACATCAAAAACAAGCACCCGGACACGATGCCCCACGACGGCGTGTCACTGGCGACGCACGCGGAGGTGACCGAGCTCATCTCCAGGATGGTCGAGAAGGACCTGCTTCCCATCGGCGTGGTGAGCGGCGATGGGTTCCGCGAGCTGCTCGCCTACACCGTCCCCAATTACAAAATGCCCGTGGCCGGCGACATCGCTCGCCTCATCGAAGGCCACTTCCACGAGAAGGTGGAGGAGCTCGTATTGCAGCTGGGCAGAGTGGAGAAAGTGGCTCTCACCGCCGAGTTCTGGGCAGCCCAGCCGCTCCAGAGGTACGTCACAGTCTCCTGCTCGTTCATCACGGACGACTGGCAGGGGAGGTCGGCTGTGCTGCAGACGCACAAGCTGCCGTCGGACAGCCGCCCCGCCGCGGACGACGTCGCGGAGAGGCTCCTCAGCACGGTGAAGACGTGGGGAATCGCCGGGAAGGTGACTGCGTGCGTCCATAACAACTCGCGGGACAACTCGCCGGCCCGCGAGCGCGCCCGTGTCGCCTGGGACCGTGCCACTTGCTTTGCAACCACCCTGCAGCAGGCGGTCAGTGACGGCCTGAGCGTGGACTTACTCCACATCATTGCCGCGGCCGGGAAACTGGCCAAGCACTTCGGTCACAACGTGCTGGCGAGTGAGGCCCTGCGGCAGAAGCAGGTGCAGATGTGCCTGCCGCAGCACGAGCTCGTCCAGTCGAGCAAAGCGAGGTGGGACACAGTCTGCGATATGTTCGAACGGCTGCTCGAGCAAAGGTGGGCTATTAAAGCCGTGCTCTCCGACCGCACAACCACCAACAGACAGGAGGCGCACGGCCTTGAGATCGAAGACGACTGCTGGCAAATAATTGAGAATTTCACACCGGTGTTGGCAACGCTGAAATGGGCCACGACCGTCATATCAGCTGAAACAGAGGTGTCCATTTCAAACATCTACCCAATCACGTTCAGCCTCATTCAGACTCACCTCGTGCCAAAGGAGAACGATGTTGAACAAGTCTCCGAGTTCAAGCGGAAAGTTCAGACGTCACTAAGAAGTCACATGGAGGTAGGCATACGCTGACGCAGAGTATCAAATTGTGCTTCTAAGCCCTTATTACTGTTATTTCACCGTTTACAGGTCGACTCGAAGGACCTCGCCTCCAAACCAGCTCTGGTTGCCTCAATGCTGGACCCGCGTCACAAACATCTCAGCTTCCTGACACCGACAGGGAGATTGGCTGCAAAGGTTAAACTGCACGACCTGGTTTCAAAGCTGGACGTGATCACCACTACTGTGGGCACAAAGGACGAACAGCAGGAGACCCCGGTCACGCCCAATGTCAGCCAGGTGGCCGTGCCCTCACAAATGAGAAGCGACACCAAAAACACCATGATGTTGCTCCTCGGGGACAACTACAGCTCCTCCTACGCCACAGACTCTGAGGCTCAGGTGGATTACTACCTGAGAGACATTGCCCCCTCATTGGACATAAACCCTCTTGACTGGTGGAGGGTGAATGGACCGAGGTTCCCCAAACTGGCCACTCTGGCGAGACACTATTTGTGCATACCTGGGGTGTCGCTGCCGTCTCTATTGTCCGAGGCCGGACAAGCATTTGCAACAATGCGTACAAGACTGAGCCCAGAGCATGTTGACATGATGATCTTTGTAAACAGAAACGTGTAACATCGATAACCCTTCAAGAGACTTAAACTGGCTTCCTATACAATAATAGAATGGGGACATGGCTGGGCTATAACTACAACAACTAATTTCCCCACTGCTGATATGTTGTATCTGCTGGTGCAAACGACGATACAAGCAACAAAAAGTGAGAAAATTCCTCTCGCAGTAGTTGCTGTCAGCTGAGATGCAGTCAATTACTTAAGTACACTAAGCCAGTGATAAAAGGATGTCAGCAATATTTGGGTAAACAAGTGGCGCAGGCAAACCCAAGCCTCTAGCGGGGGGCTGCTAACAGTGTAGCAAATACCCCGGCTGTTCTTATGCTTCATTTACCTTAACACACTTGTTGTGTTTTGTACAATGTAGTTACAAACATATTCTGAGTAGATGTCTTTAGAATCAACAAATCATCCTGTCATCTTCAAAAACCATGGGAAAAATAACAGAAAAATCTGTCACACGATAGTAAACTGAATAGTTGTATTATTAATACAGATAGAAAACCATAACCAGTATTAACGTGATTGCTGTTGTGTCTCTCAGTATGCCGTGCCAAGATAAAGTACATACAGCCTCAGTAGGTGTGTGACGATCTGTTTGGGGACCAGGCGCTTTTGGCACATGCTCTCTCCGTCCCACAGCACAGCCTCGGTGATGGCGCTGTCCTGGAAACGACGCAGCTCGGAGCGGGAGCCCCACAGCTGACGAAACTCAGCAGCCTAGCGGGATAACCGTTGAATCGTTACACGAGCGTGGCAACGCACAAATGACACAGAAACAAGTCGACAAAAATGCAAATGCCAGCCACGTGAGAGCTGCAAGCGAGTTGTGACCGAATATACATTTGGCTAGATTATACAACTTAAAGATATTAATAACCACACAACATATGAACCATAGTGCACAGGGCAGTTATTTCTTAATAGTAGAATTAGATTTAACAGCAGAACAAGTTTGCTCCCTCGTTGCACTTTAAATGTTGAACTCATTAATACTATAGTAAAACAACCTTAACGCCAACGGGGGAAAAAAAGGAATGAAACACTACACGCATACACAGAAGAGAGACGAGTGAGGTTACCTTGGGGCTGTCTGCAGGTGGGCCTCTTTCCAGGACCGAGGCTGCCAGCTCCTGCCTTAAGAGCAAGCCGAAGGCGAGGGGAGGTTGAGCTTTGTGTTTGGGGGCTTCACTCTCCACGGACCACTGTGATGAAACAAAAACATAAATGGACTAAATTCGACAAATCCAGTGGTTTAAAGATTGAAAGGATAGTTTGACTCTCCTATATAAAGACACTTAAAACCTGTAGTTTTAGGTGCAGATTTAATCAATAGTAGCTCAGACTAATAATGAAACAAAAAAATACATATATATATTTGTAGACCCTGAATGGAGATCTTTCCCACCTCGGGGTCAGGAGAGAGGGAGTGGGTGAGGAGGTGAACCCTTTGGCCCAGTCCCTGCTGAAGCAGTGACAGTATGAAAGGCAGCGCCGCGTGGACATAATTTCCACTGTGGTCCATCAGCTCACTGAGGAGATTCAGTTTCTTACAGCTGGACTGAAGCTTTACCAGCTCACATAACCTGAGCGGGAGATAAGAAAAGCACAAATGAGAAGAGCCGACAGGGTGAGGATGGGAAGTCAAACAGAATGAGAAAAGAGAAACCGAGCTGCCTATGTAGTACACAAGATGGACTGCATACTGGAATACGTGGTCGCTTGTCCTTATCATGGGTTTGGGGGTCATGAGGAGGCTGTGGAACCCATCCACTGATGGGTTGTCCCAGAACTGCATCGACACAGACGCCTCATGCTGCAGCTGAGAACCAATTTGAAAATGGTCAAAACCTGTTGCTTAATGTCCCAAGTGAAGAAATGATAATCTTTGAAAACACATTGGTTTTCGCAGTATTTACCTGTTTATAGGTACAAGCGGTCATGTCAGCACACATGTTGAGGTGTCCTGAGGGGTCGACAAACACGACCTGGAAAGCGCTGTGGAACTCAGCGAGAGGTGGCTGCAGGGAAAAGAAGGGCCAATAGGACAATGATGATTAATTTAGGAAGTGTGAATTAACTACATTTTTACAGGTTTTGTAGTTTTAAATTTGAGTAACACCACTCACCGCTGTGGAGTCGGGATCTTTGGCTAAGCTGATCCCATTCACGGTCAGGTCTGCAGAGGCTGGGGGTTCAAAACAACGATGAGCAAATTGCTTTAAGTTCAACCACTGTTTGACATAAACTGCTTTCAGACATGCACTGAAGTCCGGGCCGTATGTGACAAAGTTTATTTTCTGTAAATTTTGCTTTGGACAATTTTTTGGAACTTTTCCTGCCAGCTCCCTAGTAGAATTTCTGGAAAATGTCTGAGTGGGCCCATGTGAGAATACAGCAGGAAAAAATTCTGGAAAATTCACAGCCAGCCAGTGGGCGTGTTGCTGACCGTAAACAAAAACACAGCTTTCTGCAGCAGCGTCCTGCCCTGCCTCCTGCATGCTCTACACACATGCAACACAATGTTCCAAAAATGTTTGTCATATGTGAGAGGAAAACTTGCATTTCATGTCTGAAAACAGCTACTATGTCTTTCGTTTTACCCTATTTGAAAAAGATTTGGTTTAGTGAATTTAATATATTCTTACCCAGAAAGTTCAAGCTGTTTCGAAGCAGCTGATAGGCTGTCATGGTGTTACTGATCCTGTGAGTGGTCAGCAGATAGGCCAACAGCATTGAAGCCAGGAAGCCATTAAAACATCCAGTGCCCTGTAAGACAGTGGGAGAGCAATACAGAGGTCAGAGACCAAGAGTGTCACAATACTAATCAAAAAGAAAGAAATAGGCTCTGTCCAACAAAAAAACAAGTCATTGCAAGCTTCTTGCCTGGTCGAGCTCTCTTTGACGAAGCCAGACTTTGAGCAGAGCGACCCCTTTGGCAAAGGCCGAGCACTGGGAGCTGACAGCAGAAAGAAACTGGAGGTGGGCCCTGGGCAGTAAGTCCCCCAGAACGGAGCTGTTGTAATGCGGAGTGGGAGGTTCGCTGCTATCTGTTACAAACAAGAAAAAGAAATTGGGTTTGACTAACCCTGACATCACATGGTCCTGGATTCACATGTGATCATTGTCTTGAGAAAAAGTGATGGGAAGTGAGAAGATAATTGGGATGGATGATCAAGCCTTACCAGACTGGGAGGTCTGCAATCCGGTGTACCACTCTGTGCGGATATTATTCCTCTGGGGGTGAAAACGGCTGGGCTTGAAGAACCCAGGGGGCGGACAGGCATGAACGCGCACGGTGAAGCTGGAAGAGTCTTAATGGGACACCACAACACATCTCGTCTCACGATCACAAACCGATCAATACAATCAAAAGACACTGTTCAATGTGCACACGTGAAGAAAATAGTTTGCTGTTATTCAATGAAAAAGTTAGTATGGTATAAATGAAAAGGTAAATACCTGGAGGGGTCAGCAGCAGAACGGGTCGGAGTCGGTTCCCATGGAGACAGGAATAACGCATGGCTCCGATGTCTGAGGAGGATGCGAGATACTGGGCCAGGCCTGCCAGGTAGAGTGCTCTTTTTCTCGGATACCTCTGGTTCAAGATGTCTTTTGGGTGAAGGACGTCCTGATGACAGAAAGACGAGCAGAGAGAAGACGCCAGTGTCTCTTAGGATCTAATGTCTGTCATTCAGCTGTCACGGCTTCAAGCAATGTATTTTGACATTTGTAAAAAGGAGGCAGCAGGGGACTTACAGCTGGGATTGTGACAGCTAGGTCCACCACGATGCGTGGTTTGGTGCAGGTGCCCAGTGGGTAGCTTCCTATCAGATCGACGGAAGCAGGAGGCGCCATGTGGAACTTGCCTTTTGTCACTTTGGGCATGAGGAGGAAAGGGATCTTAACGGCACCAGACAGCCACGAGAGGTCACTTACCTGAACACACAGAGATGTCGAGTTAACGGTTGACAGGTGCCCGTGTACGCATTTGTGGCGCTTATATGATCTGTCACCCCCCCCCCCCCCCCCCCCATTTAGTGCTACAAACCTCAACCTCTGGGGAATCGGGCACAGCCTGCAGCAGCTCGGTGACCGTCTGAGTGAAGGAGTCTATTTGCTGTCTCCTGTGCTCACTCAGGGCGACCTCCCTCAGCAGCTCCTCCATCTGTGAGTCGGTGTCAAATTTGTTCAAGAGATTTAGTGGTGTGAAACTCTTCGCGTCGGTGTGACGATTCCTCCCTCTCCCCCCCTCCCTCGTTTCCGGTCAGAGGTCTCACCTGCATTTTCAGCAGGCTGCAGTGGAACAGGCTCTCGGTCTCCTTCAGCTGGCTGAGCTCCTCCGCAGTGGGCGGTCTGTACAGGTCACTTCGAGACAGTTTCACCGGCTGATAGACCACCTCCTCGTCGGGTTTGCTCCTTTTGGCTTTGACGGGCGCCTCACTGTCCTCCTCCTCCTCCTCCTCCTCCGAGGGAGCCATCTGTAAAGTACCAACGTGGTAGCAGCGACAGCAGCTCAGCTTGAGTCAACTTTTAACACGTTAATACATTTTACTAGGAGTGAGGCTACAACTGGTGCGACTGTGGTATGTTGACTGAGCGTTAACGCTTGTGTTCGTCATACGAACGTATTTACATTCTGTCGCTACGCGCGTTGTGATTGTAACGTGATAGTAAAAGTGAAGGTAAAGCATGAGAGCAACACCCGTATACCGGTACCGTGTAGCTAAGCTAAGTGGAAAAACATGCGGCGTGTCGCCCCCTCCTTACCTCGACCGGCTCCTCTGCAACCGTCGCCTTCTTCTTCATGTCCGATCTGTCTTTCAAGCCGATTACAGCTCCTGCTGGTCTCTCGATAAAGTTTAGGTCCGCACCGCTTCCCCCTTCTCCACGATCTCACATGTGCACAAGGGGTTAGCCAAACATGCTACCGGGCAAAATATTAGCCCGGATTGGCGCAGAGGCGGCAGCGGCGAGCGCCGATTGGCTCGCTGCTCGTCGACTGTTACGTCGGCTTCAGCAAGGTCGGTTGCGTTAACACGTCTCGTCCGGGTGCGTTTTGATTGGTTCCCAGGGAACCGGGTCCTTCTTACTTTAATGCATTCTGCAATTCACACTGAGCCATAGATTGGTGTAAACACCAATTAAAAATATAGACAAACAAATAAAATATGATTATATTTATGTTTTTGCTGCCGCATCCCCCCATTAAATTCACCACAGGAGATATTTGCTCAAGCTGCTTTTTTTGTGTTGTCCAGAGTTGTGTGCATATAACACTTTTCCAGTTTATTAGGAAAACCCAGCTATTGCAGTCTAATACAATTCACTCCTGTGCAATAAAGCTGACCTTCACTAAGGTTATAGTTAATATATATTTTTTTAAACTGTTAAACTGCATTTTGCCTAACCTCATTGATATAAATGGAGTGGAGAAAAAACCCACAAACACCTGCCAGTTTACCAGCACCACAAACTACAGCGTCTAAAATGACCTTAGCTGAATCAACACCTAGAGCTATTAGAGCAGAAAACTGAAAAATACAATCGTTATAAAGGTAGCATTTATTCTAAGCTTGATGTTATAGACTACTGATTTAAACAATGTGTATATATACAAATATTTTCCTTGATTCATTGTGTTGTAGTTTTTATGAGTTACAGTATTCAGCTCTATCTTGCTTTATTATGTGTGCTTTTATATATAAGTATATAGTATCAAAAAAATTACAATATATATTTGTATTCTCAATTTATCAGCTACTATTTATTCAATCATGAACAGTGTATCTCAGTTTTCTAAATGCAGAGTAGCTCCCAGTTACGAAAAATTGCATGAGTCACAGTCTTTTAAAACATGAACGATAAACATGTTCCTGTATTTGAATGGTCATTTGTTTTTATTTCATTAAAATACATCCCATTCTGTTCTAAATACAGCTACAGACAGATATTGTCACTAAATTTTACAGTGAGTTCTTGGACTGAAACAATGGGGCGGTGACCTTAGGTGGACCGCCTGCGGAAAGCGGAACAAGTGACGGGAGTGACACGGCTGTATCACTTCGTATTGGCCCCAGCTTGGTAGACTGGGAAGGAGAGTTCAATTTGAGGGGGATACCTTCATTTGCTCGGGGATCCCAGATAGAAACACCCTTTGCCAAAACCATGGTGTCTAACCTCAGAGACCTAGAGAACTCCATCCCTTCCTGGTCACGTCTAGAGGGAGACAGTTTCTTCAGAGCCACCTCTTCCTCGTTTCTCCTAAGAAACTTTGCTGGCCAATCCATGGAGCTGGTTAGTGGTGTCAGTGCAGCTGCGGCCCGCTCAGTTGGCCGTTGCTTACATTTTGGTTCTATCTTGGATAGTCCACTTAGTGTTTTGGGATTTGCATTTGTGTAGTTGTTGTCAACAATCTCATACTGAGGTAGGATGCAGTGTCGAGGCAGCCTTGAGGGATCAAGTCTTGGTATGGGTTGATAATCCTTTGGCTGATATAATGGTCCAGTCATATGGTTATAAAGACAATATACTCTATTCTTATCTTCTACCTCCACATCCTTTTTAATAGCAGGACATGGCAGGACTGGCAGCAATTTGCCTGGAATGAGCTTAGGGGGTAAATTTACCTGCTGCCTTTTCTTTAGGTCAATTTTTGGTGTGGAGCGAGGACAAGGCACTCTGCATTTCTTTTTATTGACAGGCCTCCAGCCACTTGTTTCCTTGTCAGATGACTTTAGAGAGCTGTCTGTCTGGGCTATACCATTACATTGCTGGTTGACTCTTGGCTCTGGTTGTGCTGGGACCTGAACAATATCAGCCTCCTGTTAACAATCGACATAGAGATATTGATAGATTGCACATATGGAAAACCTCTTGGTTAAAATGTGAAGTGAGGACTCGCAGAGGAGACATAACCTACCCTTTGTGCCGCAGCGGGGCAGGATTGAGGAGAGGCAGGCGCACATCCTTGAGCCCAGGCATCGGCAGTTGCCGGCAAAGGCTCAGAGTCTTCAGTTTTAGATGCTTCCCTTGGACCTTCTCCTTCGTCAGGGCACATGATCTGTTGCTCTAGAATCCGTGTGAGGTAGCTCACAGCCCAAGATGCAGAAAAAGATGCTAGCTTAAGGGCAAAGACAAGCAACATCATGGGCGTGTGGTTGAAATGGATAAAAGCAAATAATTAATTGGCCTCTTAGTCGAAAGTGGTTAGCAGAAAGATGCTTTTCACGCAGAAGCGAAATCAAAATTAAATGAACATAGACTTTCTCATTTTACCTGTCTTTCCATGTCCACTGTCAAACAGCCTGCCATGACCTTGCTCATCTGTTCATCCACAATCTCCCCCACTGTCTCATCTGCTTCCTCCTGGACTAAAACGTTCATCAATTTGGCGGGATTTAAGCGACCAGGAATAGCAGCCCTCTGTGCCATCTTCTGCGCTGGAAGCGGGGGTCACTGGGACGGATGACATGCGGATACTCTCGCCAGGTTTTCTTGAATGCTGAAACAACAAACAAAAAATGCAGAGGGCTACCTGGTTGATCCTGCCAGTAGCATATGCTTGTTTTAAGATTAAGCCATGCAAGTCTAAGTACACACGGCCGGTACAGTGAAACTGCGAAGGGCTCATTAAAGCTTTTCATTCATGGGGGGGGGCATGAATGAAAAGCGAAAAAAATATATCTTTACGATGATAAGGAGTAGGATTTTTTAGTTGGCAAAAAAGATAAAAATAACAACAATATCTGTCTACTTGGTGGCATACTCCTTTGAAATGTCATATGGTAAACATTAGCACACTCTGGTGGATGTAATCAAATGTGACAGTGCAGGACATTGACAATCTGTTATCGCTTATGATAGAAATAATAGGAAACATAGCCTACATTCCTTAAAAACTGAAACCAAAAGACAGTCCAACTTGTAATTTCATTGTACAAGTACAGTGACAATGAATCTCTCACTCGTTCCCTTAAAATCTCGAGGAACAAGTCTTGTCTTTATTTCTTTCACACATTAATTGAATATTGTTGTACCTTTATTGGATTATTTTGATTCTTCTGTGAAGCACTTTGAATTGGCTTGATGTATGACAGGTGCTAATAAAAATAAAGTCGCCTTGCCTCTGTGTCTACTACAACTACCTGTTATATGCGATGAGATCACAGATCACAGGAGGGATCCTTTGATCATTGCATCAATGTGGGTGACATCGCATTTGCATCATAATGGAATGTTCGGCTTCTCTACATTTAAGCTGTTTAGAAAAAAAAACCTTTATTGTGACAAATCCACAGGAAACACAATGTTTTTGATAACAAGATTAGCACTGTCTGCCCCTACACATCATTTTTGTCAGCATATCTCTCTTCGTGTTTACTATAGGGAAGAACACTAGGAGAATCAACAGCCATTTCAACCATGTTGCTCGTGGCTAAGGATTAACAATACATTTTGTGTATACGTTTTATTTACGCTGAACACATTGAAAAAATGCTTGAACATTGTTTTTTAATTTGGATTTAGTTGTTCTCCAGCGTGAGCATCTGAAGTAAAGGAAATGGTCATTCTTGTGCCAAGGCATTGGTGTGCTTTAATCTGGATTATTTATTGTGTAGATTCCTGAAGGATCCTCTGCAGATGACAATAAAATATGAACTTTTACTGAGCAGCTGGTTTCAGTAAAAGTGCAATATTGAAGCAAAAACTTTACTACCAACACTTAAACAACGAAATACTGCACAGGTCACGTTTCCAGAATAACCGCTGTCACAACGTTAGAAGTGTCTATTCTTACCTCGCTCTCTATTTCGGATCCTCTGTGTTACGCAGCCACAGCCTGCGGTTGCTCAGCAACCGAGCACGCAAAGGGTGACGTAGCGCGCAGAGGCGGCCGTCGTCTCTATGGCTGCGGAGGACGCGCAGGTAATCCGGTTGCCCACAGCAAGAGAAGTGCTTCGTTTACGTTTGTCTTTTTAATGAAATGGTCGAAAAAACGACAACGGAGGAATAGCCCTAACCGGAAGCGAGAGCACGTGCACCTCCTGTATAATACGCTGCGTTTTTTTTAACCGTTAGCCTCTCGCTAACACACGTAAAGTTAGCTTGATGCTAGTGCTAAGCCTCGCCTCGCAACGATAGTCGCCTGTGTGCCTGTGTGTGTGTGTGTGTGTTTTTTCTAAGTGAATGGCCAATTCACCCTGACCAGACTCTCTGTGTGGGGACCTCCTCCTGTTCTTACCGCACTGACACCAAGCCACCCCGAAGGCCGCCCCGATGTATCACAAGGAGAAGAGCATCCAGACCAAGAACAGCGCCTCGGCGCTGTACAACAACCTGGGCGTGCTGCGCATCGCCCCGCGGCGCCTCACCTACTTCGCGGTGGTCCACGCCAACGTGGTGAACATGGTCAGCGCGTCCTGGGACGGCCTGGACTACTCCCACCGCCAGCTGCAGTCCAAGGAGCCCAACGTCGCCACGAGCACGTCGCTCGTCACGCAGGTCGGTGGACGCCACAGTGGAGCAGGGCTGTAAGCGCCTCATTCTGGGCCCTACACATCAGCAGTCCCTGTGGGGGCCCACCTGTTGCGAGGGCCCTCAGAGAATCTCCACTATTTTTTAAAATACAAAGTTCAGTCTCTCAACCAATGCATTCAGCCAATTTTTAACTTATGTTAGGACACTAATTACTTAACCCCCCCCACACACACACACACCCTTGGGCCCTGGGTAGTCTCCCCCCCCCCCCCCACGTGCTACAGGATAGAAGGCCCAATCCCATTTCCCATTTTTCAGGTGAATCACACTGATAATACCCCGTGGTTTTACAACTACGAAACATCACATCACGTTAGTTGATAACGATACATATGTGGTACTAATACAACGCATAACGCTGCTTTGCGACTTGCGTTTATTTGGTGTGGCTTTTATGAAGAAAAGCGCCATGATACATTGAGACGACGAACAAAGGTTGCCGTAAATTACTAACGGAGAAAATACAGATTTGTGAGTTTCTTTGGTCGCCTTGGACACTTCACCAAGCCGACTTGCCCGTGATTCGCAAGGCATATCTCGCAGCCCTCCGTCTGGAGTGTGGGTCTGGAAAATCTACGTTTGCAGGGCCACCTAGCCCTCCGCCTTAGCCCTCCGCCTTAGCCCTCCCCCTCGATGCCAGAGGGAATTGAGACACCCCTACCTTTACACGGCTACGGGGTAGGGGCAAGTCGTGAAATGGGATTGAGCCATAGAATGATCATTGGGGCACTTTCGTCGGTCTCTACCAAACTTCGTATTCTCTCTAAATGTATGCATGGATGCATCTTCTTGAAACACCTTTAACTACGAGAATAAGATGAAGCCTTACTCACACTCTTAATTTGACGTTGCACTGCATGTATTCAAATCAGATAGACAGCCAACGAGCGTTGAACCACCATCTTCGACCCAACTCCAGTTCCTAGTTAACTATGACCTCCTGGATGAATGGGAATTTACACAGACAACTTAAACTTAAAGTGAGAAAAACTTTTCATACAGTATGAATTATTTAGCCAGTGATTGACTTATGTTTGTGGCCAATAGGCGTCTGCAGACACTTAAAATCTATTGGCTGAAGAAGTACCACCCTGAATACATTTTAAATATAGTTTATGAAATATGTGAAATATTTAATTTAGTAGGTTACGGGCCAAAAATAAAAGGGTGAATTTTATCATTGTTTTCTTGTCTTTTTCACTGGTATGGTGTATATACATTTGGCTTTTAGATAAAAATAAATAAATCCTGTTATTGTTGAAACAGGCTGCATTTTGTGTCCTGCCCTCTCGTGACCTGCTGGTGGTGACCTCTCAGAAAGGCATCCAGGTGAGTTTTTGTCTGTGTGTCTACTCTTCTCTGCAGTCAGTGACTGTTGTCACATTTTGGAGCAGGCAGTATTAGTGTACACGTTATTGCAGCTCTTTTCTTTCATCCATTGTTTTAGATATATGAATCCGATGGCTCCATCATGGTGTACTGGCATGCGCTGGAGACGCCGGACACACCTACGGGTAAACTAACATATCAACCGTGGATTTATGACACGTGCAAATACTCAAAGACGAACCTGTCTTAATTATTTGCATGAAAATGATGATACGATTTACTAGGTTTTGTTGTTCCTGGAAATAGGTTGGTGCGATTGATCCATCCTCATCCACACAAACAGAATTACAAATACCAGGTTATATTAATGACATTAGAAACTTCCGGCATCTACACCTCCAGTACATTATTATATTTTGCACAATCACAAATGGAAGTCACGATGTTGTACACATGAGCAATATTTTCTGCTTTGTAAGGTTTACTCTACTAGATTAGATACTACTAGATTTGTTTGCTCACGCTTTCATTCACAAACTCATATATGCATAGTTGCGCAGGCACATATTTTTGTGTGAGGGAAAAGTATTCATTTAGAGGTTTTACATCAAATCTAGTGCACTCACAGCATTTGTTTGTGTCCCCAGATAAGGCTGTGTTTGCCCGAGGGATATCAGCAGTTTGGGAGAGTTATATTTGTGTGGGTAAGTACTAAGTGAAATATATTTCTTTACAGTTACGGTTCATATATAGAAAAAACAGGTTAAAACTATGCAAACATACTCGTCTCCTTCTTCATACCTAGGTGTTTCTTCTGGATCAATTCTCGTATTTGATGTTCCCAGTAAAGGCAGTAATATAACCTTGTCTGAGGTCCTGGAGGAGCACACGGAGTCTATCACTGACATGGCCTCTGAGTGCTCCGGCAGCCAGGTACAGTGTGGCATGTCTGTACTTTGTCTTTGGTCTTTCTGTAGATGCAGGATACCTCTAACTTTTGTATGCATCAGACTACCTAAATCAATTTCCACTTTACACGATACAGCACTTCAAATGAAAATGTCCATTACTATGTTCATTGTTGAATAATTTGTCTTCTTTAATAGAAAAAATAACTTGCAAAAAAACCCCATTAAATAATAATAATACAGTCCTTCTGTGACAGAATCCCTTTGTGTCTGTCCCCCTCTCCTCAGGAGTGCATAGCTGATCTGGTCAGTGCAGATGACGGGGGCAATCTGTGTGTATGGAAGTCTGGGGAGGAATTTCAGCTGCTTAACAAGATCCATGGCTTTGAGTAAGTACTATCCATATTATGATAGTATTGGCCATTTTTGGCGTACAATGTAAAATAAAAGTGTTCAATAGCAGCCAACTATTACTGACCTATGTTAAAACGACATCATCTCACGTTTAACTGTCTTTTCCAATCTTTGTTTCCCCTCCATCTGTCTCCCATCTTCATTCATTGTCTTGATTTGTCTTGATTTCTTTTCCACTGTCCTTCGCCTCCTCCTCATTTCCCCCCTGCTTGCTCTAATCTAATTGCCACTATCTTTTCTGTTTGTTCCATGATGGCGATGCTCCTCCGTCTTCCTCACTGCTCTCAGTATGAGCTGCTCATCTGTCAAGCTGTGGAAAGGTACAGTGGTGGCAGGTTATGGCACAGGCCAGATACGTCTCTATGAGGCGGTGACGGGAATCCTGCACGCCGAGGTCAACGCCCATGCTCGCTGGATATACTCACTAGACATCGCTCCTTTTTCTGGACTGGTGAGTTGTACAAACCAAATGGATGAACTAGAAATGTCACTTTATTGTGTTGGCCTCTAAGACTTAATATGAATGTCTAAGACTAGAGCTGCAACAGTTAACCGATTAATCGATCAGTAATCAATAACTAAATTAATCGCCAACTATTTTTGATAATCGATTTATCGGTTAAATTAGTTTTTATGAAAAAAAAGTCTTTATTATCTGATTTCAGCTTCTTAAACGTAAATATTTTTTGGTTTCTTTGCTCTAATATGACAGTTAACTAAATATCTTTGTGTGTCGGCAAAACAAAACATCATCTTGGGAGTTTGGGGAAACGCAAATAACATTTTTCACAATTTTATGAACCAAACAACTAATCGATTAACAGAGAAAATAATCAACAGGTTAATCGATGATGAAAATAATCGTTAGTTGCAGCCCTAGCATAGACTGTCATTTGTTCTTATTTGTCATTTAGAGTGGAGAATACAACTAACAATGAGAAGGGATTTATAGATTTTCTAGTCAAATATGACAATTACTTAAATCATCATGTTCATTTAGCTCCAGTGAATCTATATCTAACATTTTAAATTGTCCTTATGCTTGTGTGCTTCAGCTTCTGTCTGCCGCTGAGGATTCTCTAGTCAGGGTGTGGCACCTGAATTTGACCCCAGAGTCAAACAGTGTGGAGGTAACTGGTCTTAAAACTGAATACAAAGCTTATTTCCTTAATAAATCCCGGATTTAAATTACAATTCATGAGTTTTCCTCCAGTTGAACATTTTATCTTCTTGTCAATGAGACCCTGACTTTGTGTTTTTTCCTCATTTCCTCTTAGGTTGCCCATTTGCACAACGAGTGTGTGACTGACACACAAATCTGTGGCGCCAAGTTCTGCGACAGCGATGGCTATGCTTTCGCAGTGACGGGCTATGACCTGAGTGAGATTATTCGCTACACACAGTCGTAAGACCTTGCCTTCTCTGAGGCAAAGTGTATGAATGTGAATTTGGGTTTCCGCAAGAGGTTGTTTAAAATAATCTCCTTTTGTAGGGCAGTCCCCCCCCCCCCCAGGGTTAGAAGGACGTAAGCATTTAACAAGCAATGCAAAAGTAAAATGTTAATGTTTCTATACATATTTTAAGTACAAATATACATGAATGTAGCTGAAGAATGTAATAAAAAAAACTTGGTTATTCTGACATAATTATTGTTTCAAACAATTGTACCCGTGGAAGTTTACAATAAAGAAAGATTTTTAATGTTACACTTCACAAACAGAACAGTAGATGGGGCTGTGGGTCAATTATTTTGTCGCAGGACAGTAACCGTGTAGTCCAAAAAAAGTTCACCAGAGGGCAGAGTGGAGCTGTCTAAAAGGTTATGGACTGAAGACGCATGAGGAAAAACTCCACATTGTGGTTGGACGCTGTGTGCTGACCTCAGGACACAGGTCACTCATGTCAACCAGTAAACAAGGGCACGTTGCAGAGGACGTTTTGTTTTTTATCACATTGGATTCATAGACGCCATCCTATGCATCATCTCATCCTATGTATTTATTTATTTTATCATAAAGTCCAAGACAATTACATTTGTGTGTTTTTTTTTTCCAACTGTGACTTTGATGCTTATTTGCTCCATATTCTTTTTTTAGCCATTTAAATTTGCTAAGTTTAAGTCCCTTTTCGTGAAGTAACAGCAGAAACAAAGTCCCACTGTTTCCTTGAAAATGACCTGAAGAATTAGAGCGGCCTTTACTGAAAAAAAACAAACAAAAGTTTCTACTATTGACCAATTTCATGATGCAAAACAAAAAAACTGTACAACAGAGCCCCCGTTTTTCCAAGATCTGTTGACACACAGTGAACATGCCTTTACTTAAAACAAATCTTGCCAACTCAGCTGTACTATGGAAAAAAAAACTGGTCCTGTACATCACATGAGTTCATTTTTTATTTTATTTAAGTCAGGCAGCCAGGTATTGAAATGTCACCACCTTGTCCTGACAAGATAAGAAGAGTCAGGACAGCCAGGAGCGGTGTGCTGTTTGTCATTGTAGGTCTAAGCGTGTATTAAATCCCCACGTTCCACTCTTTCCTGGTTTGCAGTCAACACTGGTCACATAACATCAACTGACAAGACTGTTTTGAAACCACACACATGTAGGCAGGTTATGTAACTTATATTTGGTTGGTACCAACTTGACAGGCATGTTAACGCCGGTTGCCGGGGTCAAATGTAAATCCCAAAACACGCAGCGCAGTGACATGAACGCAGGCATTATGGAATCAATCGTTTTCCTCCTGGTATTTTGTCATGTTGTGTCATGCCTCTCTGTGGCCTGGGACGGAGTGGCTAACCACACTGGCTGGAGAGGAGCATTGGAGGAGAAAGCTGTCAATATGAGGTCCAAAATGACACGGACTCTGAGATTACATAACTATCTGGAACAGTATGGAGGGGGGGAAAGGTTGGTCAAAAGTCGAACACCAAATGAGCAGTGCAGAGTTAAAAAAAAAAAAAAAGCATGTTGAATAAAGGGCTGGGGGAAGAAAAAGGGGGAATAAGGCACCAGATTTCTCAGAAAAACACGGGGACAAACAACAGCAGTCATCTACTCCTTGTTAACTCAGTCAATAGTGCTTTGCGACACTTGGGTCCCACGAGCAGCCTCGGGGCCGCTCACGCTGTGGACTGCTGCAATACTTGTCAATAGTCGGCTCTCAGGTGTTCCACACAGCTGAGCACACAACGTTGGGGATGTCGGACCTCAACATGAACTGTCCTCCGATAAGGACGAGAATTTATGTGTGCTGGGTATTGCATGTGTGTCAAGTGATAACGATATTAGAGTCACGTGTTCCCATTCAAATGCTCCAGTAGGCACTTTGAGATCTTTTATTAATGAGAGGGACGAGACTAAAATAGATCCTGCAAGATCTTCAGTGAAAGGCCCCCTCAGAAGTCCAATGTGACACTTTACTCAAATCAGGGACAAAACTCTGACCATAAAATGAATAAGTCTTCTAAGAGGCTGCCATCTGATGATTAAGGCGCCTGCCTTTTATTCAGCTGTCAAAACATCCGGGGATGTATCAAAGTTTCTCATTCTAATGAGTAAACGTGAATAACCAACAAAACAAGTTTGCTCAGTGCACACAACCCAAGCCGGGCATACCTGGATGCCGGCATACAAGTTCATCCATCGGGGCCAGCTACAGCCTTACGTATCTGTGGGTGTGGTGCGTATCTGCACGTGTGCGCTCGTGTGACACAGCCTGAATATCCGTGCGGCTGTTTGTTTGTGTGTTCCCTCATTATTCTGGACGACAAAGAGCAATTTATCCCGAGCCCATCTAGCCTCGTGGCAGCCGCCTTTAGGCCTGTCTGGCTAAGCCTGCGGGGATAGAGCCTCACCGGGGGGGGGATGGAGAGCCTAAAGCCCCTCCAGCCTGCTGCCACAGACAGACCAGCTCTCTGACGCAGCAGCCCGGAGCCCAGACATGCTGTATAAATAGATCTTCCATTTTAAACACACAGAAATAAGAAGGAGAAGGCGAGTAGTAACCGACAGACGTGACGAACTGCCTCTGCTGATGGATGTGCAGTTAGGCAAACGTAGCATTAACGCAGACAAATGCAGAGGGGCAAAGGAAGGAAGGAACTAAGTAACAAAAACAGAAAACCTTTGCAATTAATCACCAAATATCATTTGGATTTTTTGTGTTGTATTTCTTTGCATGCGTACATGCAGTGCTGGGTATTGAATTGTTTCTGTTGCACTTAAAAGCTGGCTTTGTATTTTTTAAAGCACCAAGAACTGGCAGTGAAATCTTGGTCAAGTTTTTTGTCCTGTCAACATATATTTTGTCTACTGAATTTTTTTTTAAAGATCCCGTTTCTATCCATCCAAACAAAGTTTTTAATTGAATTGATGATACTGAAATCTTCGCTCTGGAAAGCTACTGGTCCAGTACTGTCATCTTTTAAGCTTTTAATAAAGTAGTTAGACACGGTCAAATGGCATGCAGCACATTATGATGCAGACATACTGTACACGGGTGTGACGGCAGGTGTAATAGGCGGGGTAGAAATGAGCGAGGGCGTGTAAAATGTTGGCAAATTTATCATGGTGATTATGAGAACTGGAATGCGAGGAGATTGACGAGCCTGACAATTTGGACGGCACAGCTGGTCCTGCAAACAAACACCAGTGACATAAAAATGTGGACGGTGGCGTGTTAAGGGTGGAGAATGGATGGTGGTGTACACAAACAGTTCGGAAACAGGGCGGATCGGTTTTGTTGCTGCAAACCAGATTAAAGCTAAGCCAAACCAACTGACCCACCTCGGCAGCCACTGCCCCTGTGCAACATCAGGCCTCACAGAGGAAAGCCACATCCCACACGTCATGGCAGGACGGCTCCTCCCTCTTGCCCATGTGAGCCTCTGATTTGGGGTAAATATCTCAACATACAGTAAAAGACTGTCTCACTGTCTCCTGAGAGGATACGTGAATTAAAGAAATGTAAGGCTACTGCCATGTTGTCAGACTTGATTGTAACAATCAAGCATAAAAAAGACTCATTAAGAAATTTGACATTCATTCATTTGAATTCTCTGTGCTTGAGTGTGTGAACACGGTGCTTTTGGTTATTTACTTTGACCTTAAACACACTGCTGTAACATTTAAGAGCTGCGGAGAGATGTCTTATTCCCCTAATCTTTCCAAATTGATCAGAGATTTATTGCTTGTGGGTCTGTAAATCAAAAGTAATACGCAAAATAGTGTAATGAATCCTGTTTTGGAGAGAAGGGGGGACAAATATCTCCTTTATGTCGTGTGTTGGAGATGACAAACAACTTTGTTCGGTTGTTTTTCAGGCAACATGCACGGTTACATATTGTCATGTACTGTGAAGTAGTCGCCCTGTCTTGCCTCCCCTTAACAGCATGGCTGATTGATCTTACGAAGGTCGATTGATTCTGATCAGGGTCACAAAGGAGAGTTTTGTTTTTTGAGTCAGGTGAGAAACTGTTGTACCACTGTTGTCCTGGATGCCAGAGGTGTCATAATCTACTCCGAGGCGGATTTTTGCGATGGGAACGTATCACTGCTGTCAGGCAAGGTTAAGCCTTGAATGAAAAGAGATTGACTCCAGGGCTGATTGATTTATCTGATATTTTAAGTTTAAGGGAAAATTGGATGTGAATACAGTGAACACAGGGTTTAGTGGACACTGACCATTTTGCTATGGTCCATTATACGACACACACACACACACGCGCGCGCACACACAGATGACCAGCACATCCCCAGTAACGTCATTTAGAATGCATGGGTAGGCGATGGGACTTAAGTGCATTAGGTCAGAGTAAAATAAACATGATCAGACCCTGCCATCTGCACTGGGATGGCATGGTTGCCTAGCACTGCACACTGTTTGGATTGGCTGACGTTGCCTGCTGTGCTGACGCTGGTGTGTTTTAGTGTGTGTGCATGCGTGCCTGTTTAAGCCTACAGTATGTGTGTGTGTGTGTGTGTGTGTGTGGCCATATGTGCAGATGGCACCAGTCAAATGATGATGGATTCAACTTCTAGACAGTCTCCAAAATAAATAAAAAAGTAAGTAATAAGTCAGTGTGTGTGTGTGTGTGTGTGTGTGTGTGTGTGTGTGTTTAATAAAGGTTTTAAAAAAAGGCATTTATTGTAATTATATGATCTGTGGCAGTCACTCAAATGATCTGGGATCATTTTCTTTCTTTTTTTTTTACCAGTGACACATATTAAACTACATAGGCGTGTTTTGTATTGTATATTCAACTCATGGAAACAGAAGAATATAATAGATCACGCTCAAAGATGGCCAATTCCATCATCTGCATCATGAACCTGATTCAAGTTTGGCTGCTTTCTATTCACCGCCACTCTGTTTCTTTATCTGAACCACCCCTCTCATTACCTCCCGACGTGTTCAGTTGAGAGCGTTATTGAGTCTCAAAATAGAGTCACAGCAATAATAACAGCAATATCCTGGATACCCTTGTCATGCCGCCGCGGACATGAGACTGCTAATAGGGTTAATATGAAAGAGATGAATGGGTGTCTTCGGGACTCAACCTGAAATCAAAATACATAAAGATTTCCATCACACACTGGGTTGTGTGTGTGTTCTTGTGTTCTTCTCTGCATGTGCACACAGGGTTTATGTTTTTGTGTGTGTCAGAAAGGGAATGAGAGAGAGAGAGAGAGAGAGAGAGAGAGAAATGCAGGCTTCATAAGTGGACCAACTTGGCATTCACCTCAGTGTGCACACACCATTCCTAAGTGGCAGCTATGGAGAAAGTCCAGGCAAAAATTGAGACTGCAGCACGGATGTTATCTCGGACACCACTGGAAAAGGGGGATATGAAACAAATTGTCAATTAATCATCATCAGCTTGTAATAAGAGAGGTTTTCGAGCGGTGACTCTGTCACAGAATTTCTTTTCGTTGTTTTTTTTTTTTTCATAACCAAAATTCGACTGGTTGATTTTTTTATTGTAACCCTAGAAGTACCACCACACACAGGGTGGTCTCACACAGCACCTGCTGTGATTGATCATTTCTGTTGAGCGTTTGTTGCGTGTGCTAGTGGTGATGGCCGCAAAGCTCAGTCTGTGAACAGACAGTACAAGGATGAGACATTTTACTGAAACAAAATGTTTCTGCTAAAAATACTAAATTGACTCTTTGACGTTTTTTTTATCATGTCGGGGAAGCGCTAGCTCAAATGCACGCTTTTCATTCGTCATTGTTTGAGTTGTTTACACCCGCTCCATAATCCATAACCCCAGACACTTCACTTTTTTTTTAATAGAATCCAACAATAAACATAACATACATTAAATAGGATAACATACATTTAATTTGCATAAGTTTACACTCGCATGTTTCACAGCTGAGCTGGTGTGGCGACCCACTGACCCTTTTTACCCCACACAGCTGTTCTACCACTCAACATGCACTCCAAACACACACACACACACACACACACACACATAAAATGTGTGCCCACGCATACACACCAACAAGGTTGGGAAACCTTATACAGACGATTTACCATTAGAAGTAGCATTTGTAAGTTTTACCTGAATGCCTCTGACTTCATTTTGTCATTTTATGTATTTCTTTTCCCCTCATTGAACAAAGTTGACGTAAAGTTAACCTTTCCACGACCGACATAAACGACTCCATTGTGCGTCCTAGTGTCATGTATCGGTAAAAAGAAACAAAGTGTGAGTGTTTCGCCTCTGGTTCAGGCGGGTTCTACCAATTACAGTCAATAACCCCATTGTTTCAGTAGATGAACTTGGCTCTACGAATAACAATAACAACAACGCTGCTTGTAATGCCAAGCCACTCAGAATAGCTTGGGTATGAGATGTTACAAGGGGTTTTGTTCAAGTTTTTAATGTACTCACGATGCTTTGGAAGAAGATGGTATATGGAGGATAAACAGCCAAACTCTGAAAGCAGACGTGTGTGTCATACACACTCTGGAGATTATAAGAATTTCAAAATCATTACACTAAGAAGAGGATGCAGCTGATGAGTAACGTTTGACTTTTTTCATTTTAACTTGGCCATGGTTAATGTCTGGCATTAAGGGCGAGACTCGACTGCCAAATAGTTGAGACAATGGAGATTTTGGCTAATTTTCCCTCAAAAACATGTCTTCTGTCAGACTCACGGAAAGAAAATATCCAAAATACACATTTAGATATTTTACTGGAACTCTTCATCTGTAGATTTCAATTAATGATAATTTAAAGGATGTTTTCTCAAAATGAGAAATGAGTTTTCTTCATACCCAGCAAACTTTCCAAAATGAATAGCCTGATTTGTATAACATTTTATCCCTAACAATGGATTTGACATATCTGTTGAGCGTACACTCTGACGTGTGAAGTCACTAAGGGAACTATACAGATCCCATTCGGATTTACATCTTTACCCTCATGTGGTCAAAGCTCTATCCAATCGCAATCCAAAGGTACAACACACATTGAGATTCAATTGCTCAGACCACATTTGGAAGGGACCTGGGCCACATGTGGCCACATCTTTTAGCAGTGTTCACGCAAATGTGTCCTGGCTCACACGGAACAACCTACCACCTACTCAACTGACTCCCTAAGAGGAAGTTCGCACTCATTCAAATCGCATTATCTGGCTTCGTCCACAACGTCTGAGAGCTTTTGAAACATGCTTTTGATTTCTTCTTCAGACTGCGTACGGGAAGTACATTTATGTATCCTGCTGGTAAAAACGACATCGCATTCGATCAGTGCTCAGATCACTCAAGACACGTGATCGGGGCCTCAGTGCCTTCCCCCAGCTGGGCCTCTCGCCTGTCCACCAGGACACGGTAAACGATATTTGATTAAACACACAGTGATTAATAGAGCAGAAGAACAAACACCGCAACCTGCTCGCTTGTCCTGGTCAAGCCGTCGGACCTCTGTGGAAAAAAAAACAAAGTGTCCCGCACACCACGCCGACATGGCCATCCACTCCCACACTGCTGCATGCCTGTGTGGACGGAGGGAGAAGAAACGAGAGAGAGAAGTTTTTGAGGGAAAGTTCGAAAGTCGTTGGAAAACCTTATGCAGCTCATGCTCTGACCATTGACTCACCAGTGAGTAAACCATTACAGAAACACACACATTTATCTGAAGGAGACTTGAAGGCCCAGACCTTTTGTAAATACACATATAATCCCGAGGGGAGAGAGAGAGAGAGAGAGAGAGGGAGAGAGAGAGAGAGAGAGAGAGAGAGAGAGAGAGAGAGAGAGAGAGATTGTCAGGAAAGCACAACTGAGGGATGTAAGGGCAGAGGTAGCTGTGCACGTCCCTGTTTCCATGGCGACCCAAATGTGCTGTCGGTGCAGTGACGCCAGTCGGGAGCATTGCGCTGTGGCCGCTCTGACATGAGCCACACGTGCCAATGCCCAGCTGAGAGCGCTGAGCACACGTCAGTGTCTATTCATAGCACCTGAGTGACGCCCGGAAGGGACACAAGCAGCCCGGAGAGTGGGCCAGGGAGGTAAGGTGCCCAAGACCGGGTGGGTACCGGTCCAGGGAAGGATGCACCCTCCCGAGGATGGATGCTTGACGGGACAGAGGGATTCACTCATGGTAGGGGTTTTGTCATCCTCTCTGATCTCTGTCCACACTGACACCTGGTCCCTCAGTCATCAGCAAATATTGCACGAACCCCTGATGGTTTCTTTTAGGTCTTTTATTTGTGCATGTCCATAAATAGGAGGAGTCATCTTCACAAACCCCCATGGGGTCATGACAGGTCAAATACAATTTAGTTTGAAGCACATCGGTTCAGGGTTGAAGTGCAGCTTTACTTGGCTGCAACAGACAGGCCAGATGCCAAAGAGCAGCACATCAAATTGAACAAAATACTGTTAATACGTACGACACAAGAACATGATTGGTAAAGTATATGGCATAAGAAGGTATGACAGAAATTGACTCAACCCCAAAAATGCTTGGCAACAATCTAGGTACTAGAAAGAAAATATTCTAAACTTCTGGGGGAGGGTTTTTTCCCAAAATGCCAATTTCTGGAATATTGGACTTGGGACCCGTGGTTGAGTAATATTCCCAGTGACCCTCCACAACCTTGCTCAGCAGAATCGAGGGGTGGAATATGGTTGATCTATCTCTGTCTTTGACTCATAGTCATTATATTTCCAGTTTTTTTTCTTTCTCGGATATTTAATTAAATTTCTTTTTTGTCATTACTTTGTTTTTTTATATAGATATCAAAAAATATGCAGTGCAAGTTACATGTCAATGTCCCTTCTCACATCCAAGCAGATCATCAATGTGCAAATAAAATCGATTGGTCGCCAACATACAAAGACGAACAACCATTCACACCTACGGTCAATTTAGAGTCTCCAGTTAACCTAACCCCCAACCTGCATGCCTCTGGTCTGTGGGAGGAAGCCGGAGAACCTGGAGAGAACCCACGCATACACGGGGAGAACATGCAAACTCCACACAAAAAGGCCCCGGTAGGTTCGAACTGGAATGCAAATCCGGAACCTTCTTGCTGTGAGGCGAAAGCGCTGACCACTACACCACCTCGACAATTTCTTGGGACAGTTAAATAACATCTCCAGCTGAACGTGAGCCTGTTCTGTCTCCTGCTAGTCGGAAAAGCCGTGAAACAATTTAAGGCAATAACTGTGCCACAATGTCAAGTTGTCATAATCTCTCTGTGCATAGACCGCCAAAATTTACCCTTCACACTGCACTGCCCCGAGTGTGGCACAGTTGGCAAGAGGGGCTGGAAACATGAAGTCAGTGACTCCTTTGTGAGCGATTGTTCAAGCTCAATTGGTACTTCTGTAACACGGCTTTGTCCGAGAGATCAGGCAGAAGAATAGCGGAGGCTCCGAGGCAAAGAGAGGCCCATTGTGGTCACTCAGCGCCCAAAGTTAGGTGCCATTGTGGTCATCCGATGGCTGGTGTCACAGGCCATTGTGGCCTCTGAAATGCCACATCGGAGATACAGAGTTGCTGAATGAAATCGATCTGAGTGGGACAAAGATTGTCTTGTTCTTTGTGTGGGTTGTGTATTATTTGTTTGTTTGTGTGTGTGTGTGTGTGTGTGTGCGCGTGCGTGCAAATGTGTATTTGTATGTGTGTGTCAGTCTGTGTCGGGGGGGTGCAATCCATGGGCCAACTGTGTTTGTTTGTGGACATTTTGCCGATGCAGGCCTTTCACACCCCTGGGATCAGCAGTTTGCCCCCTGAGGAGAAAGACCGAAAGAGAGAGTGGGGCAAAACCATGTGGACGCCCCCATTATGCCCCTATTGTGCCCATATGGCTGCATCAATGGCGCCGCAGCCGAGGCCATTGGGGATGAAAAGTGCTGCACAAGACACTTTGAGATAAAGGTTCAGCACATCAGTGTGTGTGTCACGAAGAAGAGACAGGACAACGAGCCTACAACAAAAGCAGAGAAGTGAAATGAATGACACACACACACACACACACACACACACACACACACACAGTCATATGACTTTCATCAGCAGAACTCTGTTTGTCCAATAGAAAATAGGCATATTCTTTAGCATTCACAGCAGTATAGTTCATCTCAGTTGTATCCATGTCATGGGCTTTATTGAGCATGATGCCGGATCACTAGTCTGCACTGGTGTGTGTGTGTGTGTGTGTGTGTGTGTGTGTGTGTGTGCATTTGTGTGTACAAAGTCTCATGTCTACTGGCCGCAGCCAGCGGACGGTTGCCTAGGACTTGCATGCATGCTGAGACAGGAGCAAGCCTGGGCAGGTTGCTCGGTTCCCTTCACAGGACAATGGCTGTTTCAGATGCTTGGCTGAGCAGGAGTCGCACAGAATCTTGGGAGAGACAGGGGGCCTCTGATGGCCCCCTCGGTTGCCTGACATTTATGCTTTTGCCAAGTTCAAAATAGCTGATGAAGCCTTATGCTGAAATAGAAGTCGACACTGACGCCTGAATTGGAGGGTCTGTTTTTATATTTTTTATTGTTTGGGACATCTACATCCTGTTTCTTAAGTTCAATACTATGAAATTCTAACTCCATAAACGAGTGAGTTAAAGTCAGCAAAATCTTGGGGACACCAACAGCTTCTAAGCTTCCTCACGCAAGCAGTTTGAATGTTGGCAGGATAGGTCACAACTGAAACAGTGTAAGGAATGAAATACTGAAGGATGCTGTATTGTTGGTTTGTTCCCAAATTAGGAATCATGACACCAAGTTTTGTCCAAGCCACGATCAGCTATGTGGTTGTTCAGGAGGAGCAGGACTGTGTCCGGAGAGTTGTTGGCTCAGATATGTGGACTGATGCACAGAGAAGAAAGAGTGAATCTCACTGCTTGCCATGATGACAAAGAGTCATTTGTTCCAGAGGAGTTTCTGGGTTTTTTTCCCTGAATAACACAGACATGACAAACACACACACACACACACACACACACATGGCAGATAGGGCAGCATCCCTCCCGTGGAAGGTGACCTATACTGTTCAACACAATAGTGTTTTATTAGACTTGGAAACATCCACCCTGTTTTAAAAATGAAGTGGGCGGGTGGTTCTAAGGATATGAACAAAAGCGTGAAAAGTAATTTGACTAAATGAACACTGTAAAGTGAGCAACGTTAGACAACCATACGCAAACGGGCAGGTTCAGCAGGTGAACCCCCCCCCCAAGTTCAATAATGAGCATTTTCTGGTAAATCTTAACATTATCTCAACATATATCAATATAAATATTTATATTTTAAGAAATACTAGAATATTTGAAGAGGCGTTGTATTGTGGATGAGGCAGTATCCAACTATCATTCTAGTCATTGGTTAATCTGACAATGGCTTTCTGTCGAGCCAAATCCAAAATACATGAATCGAATTGTTCCATCTTCAATGATCAATATGTTCATCTTACACATGTTGTCGATTATGATGCAGTTTCATTTGTTGACCTGTACTTTACATTGCCGCATATGTAAAGGCAATACTTTTAGGGGGATTATACTTATATGTCCTTTCCACTAATAACACATGCATGCTCAAATATCTGGGGGGGATCTACTAACGTGTTTAACAAATTTCATCCTCGCCCACATTGCAGAAAAACATGCCAGGCAGGAGGCTATAATAAAACCTTGGCCATCATAAACTCTTCCCCATTTGGAACAGGCTGTATGAAAACAGAAATATGAGACACATTCGGGCACATCAGAGCCATTTCATCTGCCCTGACAATAGATGGATGTTTTCACTGTGCGCACAGCTGGACACTGGCACCGCGCTCTGTACTTTATGAATGGATGGGTGTGGCGCTGGTGACTGGCCACGAGGCTGTCGTCACCGCGCTCGGTGATAGGGCGCCCGGCGCGCCGTCGGTGAGGGCTGGACTGGAGGGAAACATAACTGAGCTCCGCCGCCACTTCGGGAGAGACAACGAGCGACGGAGAGGTGAAGAGAGGAGAGAGAGAGAGAGCCCACTCCCCAGCGAGGACTGAACTTCTGGCGACAGAATTTGGTGAGATTTGGGGACTTGGGTGCGGTAGAACAGAAAGACAACCGAACTTCTTCTTCTTTATTATTATTATTATTATTATTATTATTATTATTATTATTATTATTATTATTATTATCATCATTATTAGGCTACAACATGGTTAATAGTGAGTAAAGATCAAATAAATAGAAATGACTAGAGACGAGATTGGACGTGTTATGTGATGGGGATGAAACGCACGCGATCTGATCCGAAATTCGTGGAGAGAGAGAAAAAAAAAACATCTTCGTGCGATTTAATCTCCAGTAAAAAAAAAAAAATGAAAAGAGAGAGAGAGAGAAAAGATGGTGACGGACAGCAATGCTGTGTTAAAAAACAAACAGAGACAGGCAAAAGAAAGTGAAAGCGAGGCCCCCCCCCCTCCACGTGCCCCCCCCCCCCCCGTTCCCTGCCGTAAGGTGTGACAGAAACAACAAAGGGACGTGGAGAAAACCCCACAAAGCTCTCGCATCAGGACCACAGCCGCCGGACCTCAGCCCAGACGGAGCACAATAGAGGCGGGGGCGCGTAAACAAGGGCATGTCTGCAGGTTCTGCAATATGCAGCAGTCCTCGTGTAATTACATTCCTCCTGGCGTCTCTCGGCGCCCACAGTCGGCAGAGCTTCTCCCCCCCCCTCCCTCCCTCCCTCTCTCTCCCTCTGTCAGTTTCTGGCACATCCACACCAAATACGCGCGTTCAGACGCGAAGCCGATAATTTTGAAGACGCGCAAGTCCCAGCGTTGTCGTCCCGGAGGAAAGGCGATGCTCCGGAGTGATCGCGTGTGTTTTGTGTGCCCTGCAGTGAAATGGGGAGGAGAAGCGAGGGACGACGAGCGCTGCCCAGAATAAACTGAGCCGGGAGAGAGGAGCGCAGCGGAGACGCGTGAGCGGAGACGAGAGACCGACTGATTCCAGAGGTGCACGTCTGGCATGAAGAAAGGTAGGAGTCGCGGTCACTCTGCGTTTTTAACTTGTGGTGATGTAGCAAAATTGGGCGACGATGCACCAACTTGGACAAAGTAGAGTTGCGTAACGGTTCACTTGGTTCGGGCTGTTGTCGACAATGCTGAGGGCTGAACTCGAACCTTCTGGTTTGGAACGTCTGCTTTTTTTCCAGCTCAGTTTGCGCGAAATGGTTGTTTGCCTGGATTGTGATTTACGACGAGACTCGCTTGCACCAGGTTTAAAAAGGAAACCAAAGAAGAAGAAGAAAAAAGTTGAATTATTGTGGGTGTGTCACTTGAAGTCAACCAAAGACAAAATGTGTGCAGCATTGATAATAGTCATGTGGCTTCTCCTCCAGAGGGGCAGTTGTATTTTTAAGGCCTAATGAGATACTAAGTTAAAAAAGTTGCATATACTCACAAAAAGACTTGTGGAATGACAGTACTTCCATTTTACAAAAAGGCAATATAGCATATTAAAAATACAAATCTCAAGTAGTAATGTAGTATGATGACTCTTTATCTCGAGAAGTGATGACAAAATACTTAAATTACGACAATGCATCATCTCACGAAAGCCTTCCTAACACTGAGTGTATTTCCTGTGGGAGTTTTTTATTCATCCTTTATCTTAACCAGGGACGTGCCATTGAGATAAAATATCTCTACTCCCAGGGAGTCCTGGTCACGATGGCAGCCAAATTAAACCAAACGTTTCATACACAGACACAAACCAAGGCAGATGACATTGACACATGATAATTATAATTAATCAGGTTGTCTCGGGTGTTATTGTAACGAAAACAGTCAGTCGGTCACTTCTATGCTTGCTTAGATTCAGGATCAGGTAGTTCCACCACCTGCTGCATGGGTGAGTGAGGCACAGCTCAGCAGTGGAGTCACTCGTGACATGAACGTACAGAGCCAAACAGCGGCCGCTTGCAGTTACTGTACATGTAGACTGCACATCTGGGGGGGGGGGGTCTGATACAGTTGACATCAATTCCTCCGCTCTGTCCGACTCTGTGTTTTTCTATCAGCTGTGGAATTTGAACCATTCTTCCTTTTGGGGTGGGCCCAACCTTCTGTCTGCCCGTGCTCAGAAGACTAGGTTTTCTCCAGGGGTGGCTGGGAGTGTGTTTGTGTCTATGTGTGTGTGTGTTTGTGTGTGTGTGTGTGTACGTGTGTGTGTGTGTGTGTGTGTGTGTGCGTGTGTGTGTGCGCGTGCATGTGTGGGTAACTGGGGCTTTCCAGCATAGTTGCACACCAAACATTCCTGGCTGCTGATGGCTGACTGGTGGGCCAAGTCCACACAGCTGGGAGTCATATAAGAAGCTGTGTCTTTGTGTGAGTTGAGCAATACCACAGACACACACAAACACACACACACAGACACACACACACACACACACAAACACACACACACAGACACACACACACACACACACATCCTCGGACGCCAACACAGGCATTTTCGCACAGAAACGGAAAAAAAACAACAACTAACAGAGACTCACAGTCATTGTACAACAGTATCTTCTTCTCTTACCAGCACCACATGATGCTTGTCCTCTTAAGTAGGTTTTAGGAGAGAGAGAGAGAGAGAGAGAGAAAGAGAGATGAGAAGCAAGGGATTGTGCTGTTGATGGCAAGTGTACAGTGTGTTTCTCTCTCATTGGCTGCCTCTATGGTTGTTTTTGTACACAGGGTGTCAGAGAGCAAAGAATGTGTATGCAAGAGAAAGAAGGCAGAGCTCAGTTAAGGAGGTTATAGGCCTTGTGAGAAGACAAGAGAAGAGAAGAGAGCTTGAAAAGCAACGAGAGAGTGGAAAGTGGAAAAGTGGGAGCAAAGAAGGAGTGCGGATCCCGAGGAAGAGGAACACAAAGGGGTTTCTTGGTCGAAGGGAAATCAGAGCAGAGTGGGCCGAGGCAGTGAGGAGGAGAAGGAGAGACGGGGACAGGGCGCAAGCGAGGGGAAGAGCGTGTCGGTCGCCTGATTGCATATGGCCGCAGAACCCGATAAATCAGAGAGCAGAACAAGTTGCTCAATCGCAACCCTCAGCTCGAATCTTTGTCCACTCCCTCATCTTAGTTTGGGCTGAACAAACGAAATGTATTTTTTCTTCTCCCCTAAACTGATTTGAACATCCGCCTGAACTTCGTCTGAGCAGTGAGCAAACAGTTGTTATTACAGCATATATTTTCAGGTCTGCTCAACTTTAAAAATAAGGATGAGGAAAAATCAAACACCAATGCAGGGAACATTTCTTTATGTGTGTGTGTGTGTGTGTGTGTTTGTGTGTGTGTGTGCATACTCCTAATGCCCTGCATTTCTTTGTCACATGCAAATTAATACCGGGAGTAAAACACATCTTTACAAGGCCAGACGGGTAATGGCTGATGGAATGAGTTGTTTGGTTGTGTGTGTGTGTGTGTGTGTGTGTGTGTGTGTGTGGAGTGAGAGGCTTCGATTAGAAGGTGTTGTGTTGTCAGTGAGGACAGGACAGGGCAGCGTGGGACCAAGAGGGTGAGAGGAGATAAAAGAGATAGTTCACTTCAGGAAGGGAGACCTTGCCACGTCGTGGTCCCTCAGACAGCACTGGGCCTGGGCCGAGGCCGGGGTCGGACTCCCGGTTGTGTCCAGAGTCCCAGGGTGGCTTCACCGATAGGGAGGCGTGTTACACCACAGCACTGTTGACAGAGTAGTGAGACGGAGTTCTGGGTCAAAGGTTTTCTAGGCAGAAAGAATGGTTTTTAATTTTTTGTTCTGATCAGTGCTTTGGGATTATAGTTCATAAAAAACATGCTTTGAATTTTCTTTCTTCCAACTGTCAGTTTATTTCCCTTGCAAAGATGGGCTGCTTGACAGTAGCTCCTCTCCATGTTAAGTGTGTTAAGTGTGCTTCTGTGTATCGCTCTCTCCCTCTCTGTGCATCTGTGTGATTATGCGTTCATATTTTTGTATGCGTGCAACTTGATCCCTGGGAGTGTTGTGCTGTAGCATCTGCTCCTCTCGTTTGCGGTGGTGGGAAGTCGATCTGCCCGGGCGAAATGGACTCCAAAGTCATATGACTGATGGAAAATATGCCAATGCCAGGTATTTGAATGGGTGCGCTGAAATCACAGATTGCTTTTCACGCCATAGGAGGTCACCTGAGGGTTTTAATACTGGTAGTTGCCGGTAAGCATGTGGTGTGTGTGTAGCATAGTTGGATGGGTTGTGTTTGTCTGACCTGTGCTCCAGTCACTTCCCATGTCTGTATATGGCTCCAAAAAGCTCCATATGTCTGGCTTCTGTGTCGTTCACATGCAGCGATAATCTCTCGCGTCTCTCATTGTGCCTGCGAGCCTTGGCCGTCTGTCTCTTTATCTTCCTGTTTGTTTCCACATCTTGTCGGCCCGCCTTGTCGGCCTGCCTTCCACTAATAGCAATAACTCACATCCCATCGCCCGCACACACACGCACACACACACACACACACACACACACACACACACACTATTCATCGGCGGCGGCTTTTTTCGTTAAGTGAGAATAAAGAAAAACCCCAATTAGCACCTTCGTCAACATCGGTGATTGGCTGTGTTTGGGCGAGCGAGGGAGTGAGACAGAGAGAGGGGGAGGGTTTGTTCACAGTTTTCACTCGCTTTCTTGTCCGTCCGTGGGAGACGGTGAAAAGAAAGAAGAAGCCCTGTGAGGTGCCACTGTATGCTTCCTGTCATGCAGACATTTGCCCTCTTTTCATTTTAGCCCATCGTTGGTGTTAAACACACTCTGACTGGCCTGTGTCCTTAACTCCTGCCATTTTGGCAATTTATTTGCTTTCGTTGTAGCCATGAAAGCATCTCATGTCTCCGAGACTCCCCTTCCCCTACGCCCTCACAGCATCGCAGGGGTGTGCATTCAAAAACCATCCAAACTCATTAGCAGACATACGCAGACACAGACACAATGACTCCAACAGACGAGCACAATGAACCCATGTTTGCTCGTTGTGCAGACACAAAGCACGTCGACAGACACGCGCGCTCTCTGCCCGTCTGCGTGTCTCTGTCTCAACCTCTATTAAGAGCTGGAGGCTCTGAACTAATCTGTGGTGAGAGAAACGCCCAAGGGGGCCTTTCTTGCTAATCAGGGTCAGGCCCAGTTTCAGTGTTGGCCCAGCCACTCACCAAACCACCAGGATTTTTAATCTGTAATTTTGTTTGTGCTCACGGAGTCGTACGTGTCCAGAGGTCAAACTGTTTCCCTTTCACATACATTCATTATCATACGTACACATTTTGCAGTTTCAGGAAGCTGATGCAACCTGACTGACTGTCTCTCTCTCTCTCCCTCTCTCTCTCTCTATCTCCCTCTCTCTCTCCCTCACACACACACACACGCACATGCACGCACGCACGCACTCACACACCAAAATGGATGAATCAGAAATGATAGCTAGGGTAGCGAGTTGCAAATGAGAACTCTGTCATCATCCCGGGCCCAGTTTGTCTGACTCCAGCGTCTGTGGTTTGCTCCCATATGGAAATCTGGAAATTGACTCACCCACATGTTACATGTGGTTTGGTTTGTTCACTGCTGTCATACAAGGGTGGACCATTTTTAAGTCGTCATACAGTCCAGCGACAAAAAAAAAAGAAATAACCTCCCTTTTTATGTCTCTCTTTCTCTTCTCTCTGACTGGAATAAATCACTCTATTTATAACAAAAACATGCAATCGATATCATCAGTATTGTTCCTATTTAATATCACATGCTATTATAATACTGATGCATTTCTCAACATAGATGTCATGTCATGCGGGGAATATTGACTTCTTGAGTCTATTACGGGCTGTTATGGTTTTCTGTTGAATTGCCCTCGACGCAGCGACAAGTGGTACGGCAGGCCGGATCAAATTGCACAGGACAATTTGAGATAAGTGAACAAATTGCCACAGTGTCTGAGTATGTTTCATCTTAACGTGGCTCTGGTCTGAATGACCACCCCCTTTGCCCCTTTGCCCCTCTATTCAAATGATTAAATGTGTGTGTGGCTGTGCTGCGTAGCCTGGCTCGGCTGAATGACATGTGGTCACAGTGTGCAGAGACTATTGTATGCCGGTTGTATCACCAGGCCACCGCCAAGCAGTGCGGAAATAACCGGACACCAGTATAGATTTTTCCATCACACTATTTTAGGATACCTACTGTGCACAGTGTATCATCTGTGTGTGTGTGTGCGTGCGTGCACACGCTTGCTTCCATGTGCCGTCTTGTTTAAAGGCACATTACCACAATTGGAGGTGCATGTCCGGTCCACCTCCATCTTTACGTCTTCATGCGGTTTGCAGTACGTGGCGCTGTTGTCAGGTGAAAAGTGTGTCCCGACAGTTTTGTGATTTCATGCCTCGCCAAAGGATTACACGGCTTCTCTGCTGTATCAAATCCACTCAGTGCCCAACTGAATGAAAGCAAAGCTGCGTCGCCACTGAGCTGAATGCTCCGCTGTTTCGGTTCCATCTGTGAGACGCAGGGTCTTCCCCTTCACAACAAGCTTGTTTTCATTTGTGCAAGTGCAATACAATATGAGGAACTAGAACTAACCGAGCTGCACAAAAGGATGAACAACACGCAGGCTATTCAAAGTAAACGGGACTAAAGGCCCTTCCTGTTATGCCTCGGCTTTCCGTGATGTTGTTTATTGGTCTGCCTGTGTGTATCAGTCTTTCTGTGATTTTTTTTTTCTCCCCCCACTCCTGTTCCTTCCCTCCCTCCTGTGTTTGCTCCTCTCTATTTCTCTATCTGTGCGTGAACAGCATGTTTTGAATAGAGGCAGATGGGGTTCTGGATTAGCCTGTTACCAATATAGATATTTCAGATTGAAAAGAAAAAAACGGGAGTGAAGTTGAAAGAGGACAGCATCTGATATCCATGTTAATACATTCTGAAATCAACAAATTAATACACAACAACAAATTTGTCAAGGATCATTGGAATTTTATTTCAATTTTGAGGTTAGATAATTTACAGAGAAGCATTTAAAGATGACAATTTGCACTTAAATTTCTATCTTCCGAAACTAAATATGTGACAATACAGATATATGCAGTATCTATGATAAGCTGATGTAAGCATTTCAGGCTGTAGATTTTCAGGCCAATAGAGCTATGCTTCCTATCCTGGGAGGCGGGACCGCCCACAAAAAGATTCCATAACACATTTTTTTTGAGACTTTTGTCAATTACTGGACACTTATCTTCCTAAGCCTCTAAAAGCCATTGACATAAAACCACGAAAATAAATCTCTTTGGTTCAACTCATCACGATCGGTGCCTGCAACCTGGTCCCAATGGACGAGCCAAAGAGGCATGGGAACTTACAGTGCTATACAGTACTTTACAGAGAGCGGTGTGTGCAGTGTGAACTCCGCGGGGCCGCTTCTCTGTGCCAGACTGAAGTCCAGGAGTGTTTGGCTTGGCTTCGCTCTCTGTTTGATCAGGCTGTTCCTGGAAGACTGACTGACCTGTGCCGAGGCCAAATGCATCCCCGTCCTCCCAGCTCCAACACGTCTCCTTTGCTCGTCCCCCTGGTTACATCCTCCAGATTATTTGAACAATCTCCCTCCGACTCATTTACATCTGTACATTATTTAATCAGGCAATGTGTCCCTTTCCTGTGCAAAACAGACAATGCGTGCAACATTTTCTCTCACGGAGCACTCAAAGGTATTTTCCTGTCTGTTGTCCGAGCTCTGCCCCAGTCCAAAGTGTACTCTGATTACATCCTCACCAGACTGTGAGAGTGGCTGCCGACCTGCGCGAGGTTCACGGAGGTTACCAAACATTCCCAACATCACCGCAAGTAGCAGCGGGGTGTCAGTGTCCAGTGATGGATTGCATGCATTACTGGAAAGACTCTCTGGTTCGACTGCTCTGTGGTTGACAACCCATTGATCTGCCACTGATGGGGTTTGCTCTTAAATGTACCTTAAAGTATACAGTGCTCCAAAGCATGTTTGCCATAATGCTAATCCCTGTCTGCTGGGATATATCCCCCCTAAAAAGACATTTCTGAGTATTATATGCAATCATTACAATGTATTTTGTATTTTTGTCGTTTGGTGGCATTTTCTTATATTCAATGCAAATATATGGCCTAAATAATTTTGGGCTTGCCACAACTACTAACAGGCAAGTTTAACAAGTTATGTTTTAGTTTCCCAACAGGTCATCGGTGAACTATGCATGCAATTTCAAACACTTCAGCATTCAACATTTGTGTTCACGAAAAGAAAAATCATAATAGAATAGGAACCTTAGCAGTAAAAGAGGTAGGATGCAAAATGTTAAACATGTCCCATCCAATTACCTTTTTACTTGTACCCAGCTCCAGGAACAAAATATGCTGTATAAGACTCTTTGCTGATAGTCCACGATAAGATCACCATTGTGTCTGCTGATAGATTTACTAAAGGACATATTAAAAGGTTTCTAGGGAATATAGCTGGGGGATTACACGCATTTCAAACTGATGTGGACCCGTCAGACTCTTATCTGGTGAGTAAGTGTTTTTTTCTAATCCAATCAGAGGTGGCACAGAGAAAATGTTCAGCAGCTTACGCTGGTTAAATTTGTTCGAGGCATGATGACATTGAAGAAATGTTTGTTGTATTCCTTAGCCTCAGCTTTGGTCCTAGTTTCAAAAGAGGCTTTTCAGCAGAAGGAGTTGATTTTTTGTCTTCTTTTTGGGGGGGGCAATCCTCCAGCATCTTAATGAAAAGTGGAGAACTCTGAACGAACAACTTTGGGATTTGCTACATGAGTTTACGGGTGAACTGGGATTACCTATTGATATTCAAATGATGAAATCCATGTTGGTAAATGTTAAGCATAGATCAACACTGGATGACAGGAATAATGATTGTGATTATAAAGAGGACTCACCAGTCTCTCAAGAGATCACATCAAACCATCAGTCTTTTATTGCTGTGGTTCTAGTCTTGGGCTGCTTCTTAGGCTATAGAACCTGCTGATGGTACTGGTGCTTCCTTTGCTCACCCAATCCATTCCCCTTTTCCATATGTATTTCTGTCTCCTTCCTCAACTTGATCCTCACACTCAACCTTGACGTCATCTGCAGCCCTTGACCTACAGTTAGCCCCTTGCTCTTCTTCGTCGCTATGATGCCCTCAGACCGGCGCAGCCAGTGAATCCACCGATCCGCTACCAATGCGGAGGAGGCTGCATTCCTTGGAATGACCAACAGATGGCGACTCCACTGGTTGCAAAAATAAGTCAGTTTTCTAGTTTAGTCTGTGAGAAAATAACTCTACTTCTCACTTGATTTGTAACATCAGAAAACATTTTCCGGAGGAGTTCATGCTCTCAATCGATAGTTTCAAGTCTTCTCCGATACATCATGATGTTCATTTCAGAAATGATGGTTTCATTTAGAGTGAAATAGACGACAAAGCACCGTGGATACAGCGTGATTGACAGTAAGTATACTGTCCATCCGGTACATGGTTGCAGGTTGCATCAAGACGCGCAGTGGACAAGCTCTCAGTCAGAACCCACCCCCCGCTCACACGTCTAAGATGGTGCAGGTCAAAAGGCTCGACAACGAGGCATCAAAACGGCACTTCACAAACCAAAGGGTGACATCGCGGTGGGTCGTCACTTGGTGAAACCCGTACACTTGGTGCCTGTATCACAATATGAACTTTACAGAACACCAACACAAGACACACACGGCAGGTTCTGAAGATAAGTTAAGGTTCGAAAAGTGCAAATCTTCCGGCAGAGACACCTATCACTTCGAAGGATTTCACCCGCAGCCGCAGAGAGCCTCAATAAGATTAGCCCTGGCTCTTGACAGCCACAGCTTCAGAGGCACCTCTACTGACCTGTGTCTCTACCCGGCGGAGGGTGTTTGTTTGTATGCATGTGCATGTGATTTTCAGTTTGTGTTATGTTTGTTCGATCTAGTTTTTTGTCTTTGTGTGTCTGTATGAGAACTCGGGAATAGCAAGACATGCGACCTCACCCCTCTCAAGTGAGAATGCACACAATGTATTTTGACTACAAAGGCAGACTACCTCTGCTCTGTACACTTTGTCTTCATCACAGAAGACGTATGCCACTCAGGAATTTAGAACATCCACCCTGTCTTTCATCCAAGTCCACCTTTTTCTACCCCGGGGCACTTTCCTGTGACAGCCTTGACATTACAGGCAAGCATTTGAACCCAACAAGAAAACAGTTCATCAAACAAAATGTCAATGAAGTTACAGGAATGTTTTAGCATTTGGAGATTTTTAACCTGCATGCTCAAAAATCAAGTGCGCTGAACCCAAAGGGAAACTATAGGACTAGTTAGGGACAGTGATGAATGTGCAGCGCGGTTCCGCATTCATCCCAGGCTCCGGAAGGAGCCTGAAGGTCAAACATTTAAGCTGGCATTAATATCCGTAATCACAGGTCTGTTTATTCTGGGGCAGACAACAGGCAGTTAAGCATCCCCGCCGACCCTCCCACCCCCCTACCCTCTCCCATGGCGCCCTCAGTCCTTCCCTTTTGTTTAGCCATTCCCACCAATGTCCAGCCTTATTTGCCTGCTGGACCTCAAGCCACTTTACATTCCCAACATTTTCCACCGTCATGGTCTGTCATTGCCCGCAGAGCACCGACTTGACCTGATCATACATCAGTATTATAGTCCTTATCTGTCAGTCCACATGCTGTGGCAATGGAGGAGTAACAGCTAATGACAAGTATCTGTCAGCAGAAGGTGTTTTACCTCTTAATCTTCTGCTTGGGATCCCAGAGACACTGTTTAATAGCTAATGAATATTAATCATACCTGATCAAGCTTCATGACTTTTTCCAATTTTATGACAGCAGTGTATACATATGATATTGTACAGATAATAATAACTTTGTATTGATATTTTGTAAATCTATGATTGGCTTTGAGGGCATATCTGACCTCTTAGATAACAGGGTCGACCCCTCAACTTCTGAGGTCATATTTCCCTTTAGATTAAATTCAATTAAATTAGACTCTTGATATAATATGGCCATTTGTTGAAAAGAGGCACAAACATGGTGAAATCAGAAATCAGAAAGGAATTGCGAAATGGTTAATTTCGAAACTGAAAAGTGTAAGTATGGACTTGCAATGTTTTTCACAGTGGAGTCTGTTTTAATAAGGCAGAAACCATAAGGATTTACATTTAAGATATAATACATTAAACAGCTTCTGTCTACTGTACCACAGTTTTTTACACCATCATAGTGATTTTCTGATTCTGCTGCGAGCGATGGAGTGATATGTCTTCATTAGGGATATAATGAGGAAATAACAGCTGGTCGCACACATGTAGTTTTCCAACCGACTGTAGATAAGACAGTTCTACCGTAGGATCCACTTAGCAAATAAACAATAACCTCAGCAATCGCTCGCTCCTGCTCTCGCTCTGCGTCCTGCTGCACCTTCTCTCAGGCCTTATCTAGTGTTGAATGTTTTTCACCTAAACTCACACTCTGCTGACCTGCCCACCACCCATTGCCAGAACGGCCTGCAGCCTGCTGTTACAAAACACACTCTGTTTCATGCCAGGGTGCCAGTCCTGGCAACACATCTCAGTCACTTGTCCATGTCAGATGTGTGCGTGTGTGTGTGTGTGTGTGTGTGTGTGTGTGTGTGTGTGAGTTTGTGAGAGAGACGGCCAGAGGGACAAGTGTGGGAATGAAGAGTCAGATTCAGACATGGATGTGTATTTTTGTGCATTTGTTTGATTTTCAGATTATTATTTTTTTTAAACACCACTGGTCAGTTTAGGAATGACAGTTTCCCACAAGCCCATTTCAATTTAGCCTCTGGTCGTTCAAGTCTCATTCTTGACCCTTGACCTCTGAATTTGCTCCCAGGGGACCAAACTGATATTCTTGTGTTGTTCCCCCGTTTGGAGGTAGAATTTAATCTCTGATTCTGTTATCAGTTCCATGGTGCTGGAGGAATAGACCCACTGCAGCTCTGACCTACTTGTGTCGGTGCACAGGGTTGTATGTAGACTGTTTTCCATTGAGCATGTGTTGCATATGTGTGTGTGTGTGTGTGTGTGTGTGTATGTGTGTGTGTGTGTGCGTGTGTGTCTGAGCACATTTGTTGTGTGTGTTTTGTTTGGGGCAAACTCTCTGTGGACATGGGGAGTGTGAGAAGCTGGGTGTTTTGACAGCTTTAGAACAGTTCCAGCACAGTGTTGGGGCAGGGGGTGTGTGTGTGGGCCTGCTGGATATTCAGGCGAGCTGTAGGGGTGAGAACAGGGTCAGTGCAAGGGTGGACAGTGGGGACTGAGATGAGGGGGAAGAAAAATGAAAAGAAAAATGCTCCACAGCCATAAAAATGATACTCGATATCCATCGCTTAATATTAAATAAACTCATGATGTCATTTGAAATCTTATCCATCTGAGCCCAAATCCAGTTGCAACACACTGTGAACAAGCAGAGTTTGACAGAGACACTAGCAGTTGTTTTGCGAGAGCAGGTGTCACATTTACAAAAAATATAAATATATTTTCATCTAAGCAGAAACCTTCAAATGTGTTCTAAAATATTTTCTTGCCTGCAACTTAATAAAACCAAGAAATTGAAACTTGTTCAGTGAATCATGTTGGATAGAAATTGGGATTTACCGAACTCGTACATCGTTGGAAACGAACGTTGGATGGCACTGAATACACAGCAGACCAAAACGGAGTATTTGTCCAACCAGCAGGACACTTCTTATTGAAGTAGTCGTGCCTAAGAAATGCTCTCGGCTCATTCTCCCGACTTTAAAAGCTATGGGAGTAAACTTCCCACATGGTTAATAAAAGAGCGATAAAGCTCGTAAACAAAGCCCCACAGGCTTTAGTTCTTTCCTTTTTTTTGTACTACTGTAGCTGAAAAGGCCAGACATTTCCCCGGCCTGTGCTTCTTGAGAGTTCTCCCACAAGTACACCTCTCCAACAAAAGGGGCGACCTCCCCACTTTTCCAAAGGGCTCTCAGTGCCAGCGCAGTTGAACCCCTGCTTTCTCCAGCAGCATTCCAACCCCACTCTTTCATGCTGTTTCATTCCGGCCATGCCAGCCAGATCAGGGGGGAGTGTTTTCTCAGGGCCTCAAGACAACATGAGACAAATAGATAAAAAGAAATAAAAAAATCCCCACTAGTTGCATATTGAACTCCCGTGCATTTAGTTGCGGTCAAGGGTGTTGCTTCAGCGCATGTTTTCCCTTTGAATATTGTTTTTTATCGTGAGTCTGCAGGACTGAGCAGCACGAGGGTCAATATATTTGCGGTTTGCTGCAACATGATCCTGTTTGATCGCAAAGATGGAAGCTGTTGCTGCAGTGCCATGATGTAGCAGGGAGAGTTTGCGCCTCCTTTGTTTCAGAGTGACAAATCAGTACCAAGTTCCACCAACAGATGTCTGTCTTCAGTCTTCCACCGTCCTGAAAGTGATCTGGTACATCAGACTGTCCCACATGACCAAATACTGCAAAGGGGTCCCAAGTGAAATGCAAATGCTGAATAAAATAAAAATAATCTAATACAAATTCCACTTTCACCTCCTTTCTCGAATTGCAGAGGGGGTTGCAATGAAAGGCAGGTGGACTCAGAACAACATGTGGGCAAAGCCTTTTGAATCACATTTCCAAAAAGATTTAAGTTTAAATTAAAACTCCTCTTACTGGCAAATAGTGAGATATATGTTTTTTTTTTAGCGTCTTGGCAACACGACAGCATTTTTCTTCTCTGGTGCAGCTTAACATTCCAGAATTGAATTCCCAGACAATGAGATCTTGGAAAAAGGGGAAAAGGCCCGGTGGGTTTTTTCCCCCCACAGCCATCCATGATATGCCCTCTTTTTTTTCTCGGCTCCTGGATTGCCTTTTGTGGCAATACACAAGTGTTGCTATGTGGTAGTTAGTTGCTATGCCCGAACACCCAGAATAACCATAGAAGAGAAATTCTCTCCATTGCCCGTGAGTAGTAAGGACACGATTGCCTTATTTATATGCATTTTAAGTTTTGAAAGGGAATGGTGTGTATGGACAAGGTTGAAAAGAGAAATTAAGCTAATGTGCAATGTGCAATTTTGCACGTTGAATAATGATTTTGATCAATTTTGGTTTTTTAAAGAACATATGAGATATCATATTCAATGTCTCTCAGTAATAACAAGGTGATTTGGTCCAGTCTACAACCAGTGCAGTCGGTGGTGATATAGCAACAAAAGACAGCATGCTCTGCCGGACGTTTTGAGTTAACAGGACCGGGAGGGGCTCGGGAATGGGAGGGGGCTACAATCGGCCCAGCGGGATTTGATTGGCTCTGGCGTCCTTCATCTCTGACGAGTCCTTAAATGCTCCTCAAGGCAACTTCTCATGAATAATACCTGTCTGCTGGAGTGTTAAACAGCTTTTGGTGTCTGAACATTTATGTTGAGGTTCCTCAGGTTTTTGATGGCTTTTCTCACATGTAGAAATCACACAGCTGCAAAATGGAATATGCAATAAGAAAGTTGACTTTTACTCATCTACTCCAACTCACAGAGATGTCATGGTCGTGCCGCTGAGGTATTGACTGCAGTGGAGATAGCCCAAGGGCGCCGTTAAAGACTGTATTCATTTATTTCCTTCTCTTTTTTTCCCTGACTGCACCTGAATGCAGCACAGAAGGAGTTGCGCGACTTGCGTCGTGACGCGTAGTCGCGGGGGCGTGTCTCTGGCCAAATCAGCTGGTGAAACAACAACACAAAAGGCGGGGGGGTGGTGGCCCAGAGCAGAAAATATAAATGTTACGGCCATTTATGTTCATATGTCATCCGAGACGTGGGTCGGTTTTCAAACAGACGCAGCCGTTTGCGGCGGGTTCTGCAGCGACTCGAGGTAAAGGGAGGAAGCCGGGGAGGAGGATGTGACAGGGCGGACGGGGGGGGGGGGGGGCGAGGTCCTGTGCGACGTCCGCGGTCGGTGCGTTTGCAGTTTGACAAAAGAACACGGCGACCACCCACTCGTTCCGCGCGCGTCTCTGTCGGCGGAGTGGCATGTGGGTCAAGTCCAGAGCCGTCGGAAGGTAGGCAGGCGTCCTGCACGAGTTCTCCTGGGTCACATGTTCCAGGTTCAGACCTCGCCGCGCACAAAAGCCACACTGTTTACTATAGCCTTTACTCCTGCGATCGCCTGCTCCATCGCCTTCACGTCGTGGTACTTATTGCGCCTAATGGGTTTTTAATCTCCCCTCTTATGCCTATAATAGTCCCCGGAGGCCTGTCATACTCCCAAGCGCGTGTATCAAATGGTTATTTTGAGCAAGGGACGTTACGATGGAAGATTGCTGTTATTGTTTTTAAGACCGCGCACGTGCCGCGCGGGCGGCTGCTCCCGGTGGCATCTTGACTCCTCGGTTGTAGCGCAGCGGATGGGCTTGGCACATTACGCAAGACTTTTGATCAGCGCATCGTTTTGGATGTAGGCTGATGTCCACCTCCCCGCTCCGAACAGCGATATGTGCAAGACACGTTGACCACGGGTGCTGCATGCGGTGTGTATCCCTTCCTTTGAATCTCCTCAGACGCTGGTGACAGCACAACAGATTGCAGGTTTTTAGCTGAATCGGTTTGTGTATAATAATAAAAAAAAATATGAATGGGCCAGGTGGTTATGAATGACTGCGATGAAGGAGGTGCCTTTCATTGATGAACGTAGTGATGCTGCTGTCCTGCCACTGGGAAGAAGAACTGGGACAATAGATAACATGCACAAGATCTGTGTTTGCAAGACCACATCTCACTGTTTTTTCTCTAACACACACACACACACACACACACACACACACACACACTGCTCATCCTTGTGACGTCATGACGATTGCGTTAGTGTGTGTGCATGTGTGTAGCTGCAGGGTTTGTGAGAGGAGGCCTCAGCGCGTTTTACCTGGAAATAAACAAAGCAAGACTTATTCTAGCTGAAGTGACTCTTATCTGATCATATTTGTCATTATCAGTGGTATCCGCAGGATGCGGCTTGTGTAAACAGTTTGGCACTCCTTCCATATTGTGCAGTCTTTGTGCCGGGTGCCAATATTTTTTTTCTCTTGAAAAGATTTCTATTAACGGCCGTCCTGTGGTTGTTTGACTCACCCTTCTGTGGAAATACCGACTGTTCTAAATTGTACCATTTATTTTAAAAGTAAGGAAGTATCTTGTTGTATGCAATTCTCTCTCTCCACGTCAAGATGTTGAGACTTCGCTACAACACTATTTGAGCTGGAATTGTTGCTTGAATTATTTTGTTGTCAGACCTCCACCACTGTTAGTGACCCGGTGATCGGGGCCTGTCATTGTGTTTACCTTCAGATGGATCTGGAACAGAGCTACTTTATTGTCCTGGTTAGGCACCATGCCCAACGCTTTGACCGTGTCAACAGCTTTGAGATAACACCGTGCAGCACTGCACTGACCCACATGGAAGAGTCAGCCAGCATGTTCTGACCCCTGTATCAGGCTCTAGTAGAGGAAGGTGCATCAGGGATAATGGAGCGTGCAGTTATGTGTGTGTGTATGTGTGTGTATGTGTGTGTGTGTGTGTGTGTGTGTGTGTGTGTGTGTGTGTGTGTGTGTGTGTGTGTGTGTGTGTGTGTGTGTGTGTGTGTGTGTGTGTGTGTGTGTGTGTGTGTGTGTGTGTGTGTGTGTGTGTGTGTGTGTGTGCGCATGCATTGTCGTCTTCAGTCAAAGCATTGTATCTTACAACATGTACCATAGAGTTTTGGTGAGGAAAGTCACACTCACAAAGGAGATGCCCTTTAGGGCTTTTTTAAAACGAGCTTTATCACTCTTATGTCAACTGTGTGGGAAGTTTTTCCGTGTCAGAACATTATGTATATTTACAAATTGTCATCATTGTTGCATATTGAAATGATGGTGTCAAACATTAAGCATCAAACCATTTTGTATATCAAGATAACGGTTTGGTAAGAATATTTTTCCCTGTGAGTTAGGATGTTTTAGAACAGGGTGCAGTCACGGACTGCTGCAGTGGTCAATGAATTGATGAGTGGCAAAGGAATCGAAAGAATAGTCATGTCTGAGTGAGACGGAGAGAAATGGCCAGTGGAGAGTATGGACACACAGGAAGCGGAGTTGGAAGACGGGGGAGGGATGAAGGAAATGAGGGCATCAAGATGAGAGAAGAGGAACGTTTTTCTCAAGCAGGCTGATGTGCCGCAGACCCTCTTATTAAATTGAGACGGATGGGTTCATATCACCGGCGTCCGCCATAGGCCTTGCATCAACACCAGCACCGTCTGCGGTGGGTGAGGCAAGTACGTGCAGGCACGCATGTGTGACTGCGTGTCAGCGCTGGTGTGCGCTACTGTCAGCCATCCAGGGAGCCAAGCAGAGGCTGCAGACCGGGTTATGTAACCAGTCTGTGCCAGCTGCGCCTGTGGCAGTCAATGTTTCCAAAACAGACTTTTGACCCCCCCCCCCCCCCCACCCAAAAATAAAAAAATCGTTGCATGCATGACCACACATTCCAACAAATACGCATGGACACTTTGACGATGCAGACAAGCCTGCGACAGTGTAAACCCCATAGCTACGTGTGAGTGCGCAAGTGTTGGCCTGTGTATGACGTGCGTGGTTATTGGGGTTGTTTTTATTTTTGAAGGGCTGGGTGGGGGGCAGTAGAGAGGCAGGCGGCTTCATCATGACATTTGGGTTAAAAAAAAAAAAAGGATGAGGATGAGGGCTACAGAGGTGTTTTTTGGGGATGAGTCGTTGCTGGCAGTGGAATCGGTGAAGGTATTACGTAACAAAGAGAGGGACACAGAGGAGGGAGGGAACTGGGCGTGGGAGGGCTGTCTGATGAATTCTGCTTCTGGATTGCCATGTATAAAAGTGTTCGGTCATAGATAGATGGATACGTGACTGCTAATAAACGGCGCCGAGGGTTCCTGACGTTCCTGAATGCAGGAGAAACGGCGGGAGAAGAAGAAGGTCGGACAAATGGCGAAGTGAGGGATGGGATACCTGTGGACTCGGCAGCATTAGATTTGGAGAATGAATCCAGAAGGAGTGAGAGGGAGTGAGGGAGTTCGTCAGAAGGGGTCAAAAGGTGCAATTGAGTGGAGTAGTAGGAACAAACCCAACAGACATAGACAGATGAGCGGATAAGTGAAAGGATTTAGACAGGAAGCAATTTGTTTTTTTTATTCAAAACAAGAGGTGGAGATGCCAGGAACTGTGCAATGAGAAAAAAAGGAAGCTTTAAGCCATCTCCTGATGACACCCCCTCTGGCCGTAAAAGCAAAGTCACATTGAGACGCACGCTGTTCAAATTATGCATGAGTTTCTTTGTCTGTCTGCTCCTCCTGCAACGAACGAACGAACAAACGGACGAACGGACGGACGAACGAACGAACACGTACACATGCTGAGTCAGTCCATGACTTTCCGGAGTAAACCAGAAGGTTTTGTGTTTGTGTGTTTAGTGGGCATGTCACAGTTCCATACCACCGTGGACGTGTCTACACCCATGCCACGAATACATGCACATTTTATCTTTACATTGCAACATTCCTTTGCCCTCGCAGCCTCCGTTGCTGCTCTGTTGGGAAGACGACACTGGCCAGCAGAGGAAGTCTAGACGTGTGTGTGTGCGGTTCACTGTGGGTCATTGACTAAAAAGGAAACCTGAGCTTTTGCGGCTTCTCTTTCCGCTCGTCTGAGCTGCGCTGCTCTCACCGTCCCCCCCGGCCCCCCTGTTCGCCTCCTCAGTCTCGCAATTAAAAAATAATCACTGAATGTTTTCGCGAAAGCCTCGTGAAGTTTCGGCATAATCACGGGAGCAGGTGCACGTCCCTCAGGTGCAGTGGCCTGAGAGCCGATGGTTGTGTCACGCGCATTGACCGACCCGTGAACGGAATCTCACTTGGGTGAGATCTGGGGGCCGGTGACTCTGGATCCCCCTGAGAAACTGTCCACACCACCAGCACCAGCAGCAGCGCCAAGGCCGACTCCTGGTTACATCAGTGCTTGCATCACTCCACGCCTCACAGACTGGCCCCGTAAGCTCATTACCACACGCACAAGCATGTGCTACGCACGCGCGCTCATGTCGCCCACGTCACACAGTCCCGTCAGTCAGCAGTAGAGGATCGCAAACTCAACTCTGGTCTCTCCTCCTGGTCTTTTTTGTTCTCCATCTCTTTCTCTCTGTCATAGTAGACATTTGAGAGTAGAGCGAAGCATCGGCGATAAGAAACCTGTTCCCCTGTGCAGCTTTGGTTATTGTTGGTCTTGTCCTTTTGATCCCCCGTGGCATGACTGACTGATTCTAATGCTGGGCTGACAGTCGCCCTCTTTCTCTCTAAGACTCTAATAATCCCCTCCCTGCCTTGTCTCTCTTGCAATCCCTTTTGCTTATCTACTGTTGCATTGGAAACGCTGGGAATTAAAAAATACTACGCATCCTCTCTCTCTGTCTCTCTCTCTCTCTCTCTGTCTGTATGTCATTTGTGTTGTCTCTTTCTGCTCACATGTCCGTTTCCACTTATTCCACTTGTGTAATGTGTCAGGCTTCAACCTTTTTTCTTTCTTTTCTTGATACAGCACTAAGAGGGCGGCAGCTTTGGCAGCTGCAGTGACCGTTAGGCACGTTGGCTGGGGCTCTTTTTTATTGCCTCTTCTATCTCTCTTCTTCTCTATCTGTGGTACGTGTCTCTCACGGTGTTGTAGCCTGAGAGGTGGCAAGGGCCAAAAAAAGAAAGAAAGAAAAAAAAGTATTCCTCTGAACTTTCTGTTCCATATGGACCATTCAGGAAGTAGCTTCTTGGACAGACTCGGCTCAGACAGACAAAGGTAGGATCCCTGCGCTGTGCTCTACTTGCTGACATAGTCCTTTGACAGGAAATCAGGAAACATTAAGATGTTTCATGTTGTTTCTGACAAGGAAAATCAATGACTTGTGTCTCTCTTGGGGAAGGTTGTGCACCGCAGCAGTATAAAGTGATGAACAGGTTGGAGGTGAGTGGGGATGCAGGCGAGCAGGTCACGGCTGAATAGCCGGGGCGCACACATGGCTCGTGTGTCCGATGAATGGATGCCATTTTTAGCTGCCGGTGTGTGTCAGTGCTGGATGGGAGTGCTGCACTGGCCCACACGTGAATGGAATAACAAGCGAAGGCCTTTATGAATGTTTCAGATGCTCTATTTGTGGGACCTTGGGCTGGTTCTTTGAACAAGTTGCAAGGACGGATGGACTGATTAGCTGACTACAGGTACAGGTTAAATGGTTCTAACGTGTGATTTGACATGTCAGAAATGTTTGTAAGCAGTTTATGGACAGGGGATTCTGATAAGCTTGTGTGGTTTTAAAAAGAGGAAGTCAGTTGAGCTGTGCACATAACCACCTCCGTCATGTGCTGAGGTTCAGTCTGTGGCTGACAGGTGGTCAAACAACCATGCAGCCACGTTTTTTGTTGTTTTTTTTCCTTTGAGCAAACCTTCAGTAAATATGTTTTACCCCAAAAGGTGATGCACAGCAGTCCGCGCAGCTGAGTGACCTACAAAGTTGAACACATTTGACTTTATGAAGGATTTTACCGTCAGTTTTCAGCAGGAGGAGAAAAGGGACAGTGAGCTCAAGGAGAGTCTCTCTTTGTCTTTCTCTCGCTCCCTCTTTCTTTTTAAGTGTGTCTGTGTGTGTGTGTGTGTGTGTGTGTGTTGTTACAGAAATAGCACTGCGGTCCCTCTTTTCCTCAGCCTGCGAACCATGTGTTCCATTGAGGAGTTTGGCAGAAGCCCCCGAACACTGGTCATTATAGCCTACGGAGGCTTAGAGACTTAACAAAGCTTCCCTAGCCTGGACCGGGCAACCGTTAAAAACCTACCGCGCCTGATGCCAGTTCATTTTCACTGCTTGAAATGCAGTGTCATTCCTCCTGGGATACTTGATCAATGTGATTTTAATTTTTCGCGACCATTGAATTAACCCCATTTCTCTCTCTCTCCTATTCTCCAGGGCCCTCTCGATGGATATAGACACAGACTATGAGCGGCCCAATGTGGAAACCATTAAATGTGTGGTGGTTGGAGACAACGCAGTAGGCAAGACCAGGCTAATCTGTGCCCGGGCCTGCAATGCCACCCTCACACAGTATCAGCTGCTTGCCACCCACGTGCCAACCGTGTGGGCCATCGACCAGTACCGTGTATGCCAGGAGGTGGGCACACGCATACATGTACACACAGGCAAAGAGAAAGAGCCTCATATAGACAAACTTGGGTACACATTTTGGAAATGGTACTGAGGATAATTTTGTTAATAGTTAATCGATTACTTGATTAGTAATCGACTACGAAATTAATTGCCAACTATTTTGATAAACGAATCATCGGCTCAAGTAGTTTTTATGAAAGATTATATATATAATATTATATTTTCTTTGCTCCACTATGACAATGAACTAAATATCTTTGGTGTGTGGATGAAACAAAACGTCACGAGAACAATTTTTCGTCAGATTAATCGGCAATGAAAATAATCGTCATTTGCAGCACTAATGTGCATTTGTAACTGGCGAAAATCATCTCCTTACATACTTTCTTATTAAAGAAAGTTTGACATTATGACTTTTTTTTTTTCCCCACTAAGCTCATTGATTGCGTAATCCTTCAATTCCCCCAGAAACATCACAGCGGCAGGAAGACCTTTTGACTTGATTACAGGGATATGTGTCTGTGTTGCAGGTGTTAGAGAGATCTCGTGATGTAGTGGATGAGGTCAGTGTGTCCCTGAGACTATGGGACACATTCGGGGATCATCACAAAGACAGACGGTTTGCCTATGGCAGGTGAGCACGCACGCACGCACGCACGCACGCACTAAATTACAATTTATACAACATAAATTGTAAGGCACTGACACAATTTCCTTGAGCTAATACTAGCTAATAAGTCATTGTTGGCCAATTCAGGAGAATCTAATTTACAATGAGAATTGCACTAGTCTGTCACGCCCACATAACATTTACTTACTCAAAAGTTATATTTGCTTTTATGTCCCACCCTTCGTTCGCTGACATGATTGGATCATCGCTCTATCCTCCTACTCCCCATCCCGCTATCAAAACTCATTTATGGGTGTGAATGTGAAAGTGCGAAAGCACTGCCAAAGCAGAATCCGGGCATTTGTGCTTTCGTAGGTTGCGTGTAGTTTAGTTTCCGGCTCCAATTTCCTGCCCACTGTTGTGTCCTGTCACTCTCTCAGTGTCTGTACATCAGTACGCAGTGATCTGCTTCTGTGCGTGTGTGTTTGTGTGTGTTTGCGTGTCTCTCTGCATGCCCTATATGCTTTGTCAGCTTGCAGTCAGCTGATAAAGACACAGTGCCAGCTCAGCTGTTTTCTGCCTGCCTGCCTCCTGCAAGTCCAGGCATGGACCTCCTCTTCTTCTTCCTCCTCCTTTTCCCCCGCCTCCTCTTTGCGACTGTTCAACCCCTTCTTAACTTTGGGCCAAGCCCTCTCCCTCCTCCGACCTGCCCTCAGACTCCTCTCTACCTCACTTGACCTCCACTCTCCCCCATTTCCCTCATTATCCAGTTACTCAACTCCAACACTATCAAAACTCGAAACATCACATTGTCAGACAAGACCCAGAATGTCACATGCCTTGTTTAACGAGAAAAACATTCTCAGCCTTAAAAGCCAAACTTGACCTGAGCCAACCTCAGGTTAATTTCTTATCTTCTTTTCAACTTAAACTGCAAAACAATCTCATATTGCACTTTGCAGGCATTGTTGTTGGTCTCTCAGGGATGCATTGTTACATTTTATTGTACTGTTGTGACAGACTTAATGACTGATGAGGCCTATCGTACCAGACTGAGGAATGCATGCTCCTGCATGACACGTATTCATTGCTATATTGTGTGTGTGTGTGTGTGTGTGTGTGTGTGTGTGTGTGTGTGTGTGTGTGTGTGTGTGTGTGTGTGTGTGTGTGTGTGTGTGTGTGTGTGTGTGTGTGTGTGATTTCTTACATAACACACACACACATCACTAATTAACCAGGCACTGTGGTGGAACTGTTGATCACAGCGGTAACTAATTTTGATGTCACAGCTAATCGGTGTATGTTCACACGTCAAGCCTTCACTATTCTGTGTTTGTTTAACAATTCACATGATGCTCCGGGTGCGCTCACGCAGAACCAAACAAGTGAAATGACACTACTTTGAATTCTGTTCTATGGTGTCACTTGTGTATTAATACAAAAGTCTCATGAGCTCCCACGCCCCACTGTGCCTTCACTGATCGCCTCGTCACAGCTGCCTGTATTGTCTCCATTTGTTTTACCTCTCCTTTGTGGCAGTTTTCCATTGCAAACAGAGCAACGTACACATAAATACAGTATCTGGGTTAACTGGTTGTCCTGCCGGTGGAACCTGGAGGAGGCTCTGCAGCGCTAAGCAGCATCAGTGATTCCTTGGGTTTATACTTTGTAAAGTTCACCTTCACCCTCACAACAGCGGCATTTGAAAAATAGGCTACGCTCAGACAGATTCTAAAGCCTTCAAGGGCTCACAAGCCTTTGCGAGTGTGTCCCGCCCCCATTCTTTACAACGTTGATGGCAAATACTGTACAATGCAAGTGCGATCAAGGTTCACTGGCCCAAACTTTGGCAATACGGCTTAAATGTAGCCACGAGAGCAACGGCACGTACACATAACATGACCTCAAAGTGACTAAGCCATGGTAACGATCCTTTGACAAAGTGCTAATGGGAATTCCTGTTTGTGTGCACACGCGCATGTGTGTGTGTGTGTGTGTGTGTGTGTGTGTGTGTGTGTGTGTGTGTGTGTGTGTGTGTGTGTGTGTGTGTGTGCGTGTGCGCGCGCGCGTGCGTGTGTGAGCGAGCTGTGATGCAATGCTTTGGCAGTGTCTTTTATGGCCTTGGGCATTGGAGCTTTTGAGAGATTACATTAGTGGAAGCAAAGATGGACTATGCGACCCATGTCTACACTGTAAAAAAAGTCATTTTCTAGCTATTCAATTGGTTCAGTGCTGTCTGTATCCTTAGGTATAAGTCAGCTTGTCACTCAGCTACGTATTGTCAAGTTAGGTTTTTTTTGTATTTGTTATAACCTCTTCAAGGATGCTCACTATCTTGTGAACAAGTAGATTGCAGTGTAGCTCAGTAAATAGGCCATGTTTGCTGTAGCACAGGTACATTGCCAGAGGGAAGTGTAATGCTGCTCTCAAAATCAAGATTCAGTGTAGCATCTCACATCCTCTGATAGATAGTGTATGGTAAATGTCAAAAACAGGATCATTTATTCCATTATCTGCAGGTTATAAGTGATGGTTAATGGAATACTGAAGTTACTGGGGTCAAAAGTCCTTGTGTTGTTGTGATGTTTTAAGAAGTAGATAATTTAGGAATTGTAGATTTTTGCCCTGTCCGCATTGTGCTGACCCCAAATGATTTGTCCAACTGAAACAGAGCCCTATCAAACATTACCATGAAACACACAACATGTGCCAACATGTCACTGAAATTTCAACCCCGCAGAACAGTTTGCTCAAACACATCGGTTGAGGAAATTAGCCTTTTTTTGTGCGTGTGTCGTGATCTATTCTTAGCCTCCTCTTTGTGGTCCATGTAGCCCTGGAGGGCTTAGGGACATTTACGTAAGAGCGTGCGAGAGACGGGCAACGCAGATCAGCAGCCCAGAGGCCTCGACTCGTACACATAAACACATATTGAACAGACCCGCCCACGCTCATACGTCTAGTGACCCACCTCATTTCAGGGACGCTCTCCATGATCCAGCCATGCTTTGGCACAGCTTAACAAGTTTCTTCCATACACGTATCATTCCTGTTTAAACATTAAGTGACGAGATGTTCGGGGAGCCCCTTTTCTTTCTTTCTTTCTTTTCTGTCTTTACTCCATCAACTATCGTAGGTCTTCTCGCTGCAGACATCCCTTGCCCATGACACAAGAAATCATCTCTTCAGTTGTAAGTGCATCAAAAGAAGACTTTTTTTTTTTATCTCCCCCTTGTTTCCCGCAGGTCGGATGTCGTGGTGCTCTGCTTCTCTCTGGCCAATCCCAATTCCTTGCGCCACGTTCGCACCATGTGGTTCCCGGAGATCAAGCACTTCTGTCCCAGGACACCCATCATCCTGGTCGGCTGCCAGCTGGATCTGCGCTACGCCGACCTGGATGCGGTTAACCGTGCACGACGCCCCCTGGCCAAGTGAGACACATTTGGATGGAATCTGCCCCATGGGGGCTTTTGTTAATCAGTGTTAAGGAGTAACAGCAAAAACTGAATCACCACATATGAGACAGAGTTGATCGATGTTGTGGAGAATATATATTTTTTTGTGCCTTTGCATTTCATCCATAACAATCATTTCATCTTCTGTATATTGACAATAAAGTAGGTAAATGTTGGTAAAATGATGAAGACAACTCCACTTTTTTCCTTCCTAGCTTGTATTTCACACATTTAACGATTATCTCTTCCAGACCAATCAAGCCTACAGATATACTTCCTCCCGAGAGAGGCCACGAGGTGGCGAAGGAACTTGGGATACCCTACTTTGAGACCAGCATTGTTGCCCAGTTCGGAGTGAAAGATGTTTTTGACAATGCCATCCGAGCCGCCCTGATCTCCCGTCGACACCTGCAGTTCTGGAAGTCCCACCTGAAAAGGGTCCAGAGGCCCCTCCTCCAGGCGCCCTTCCTGCCCCCGCGCCCACCACGCCCCATTGTGGGCATCCCAGACCCCCCTCCCACGGACGGCGAGGGCCCAGATTCTCTCTTCTGCCAGCCACTGTGTGCAGATGTTCTTTTCCTTCTGCAGGGTGGCATTACTCGCGTATTTGCACACAAAGTTTATCTGGCCACTTCCTGCTCCAAGTTTTATGACCTCTTCACCCTTGACCTCGGCGGATTGTGCATGGCGCCGCGGGGGGAGGAACAGGAGAATAAGGAGAACTTGGAGTGCGCCGAGGCAGATGAGCAAAGCCGGAGGGGAGCCAAGGAGCAAGCTGGGCGCACGAAGAGCCTGGACATTGACAAAGACGGGGCTGATGGGGGAGTGCGTGGCCTGAATCGACCCCAGCTGCTCCAGCAGGGCTCTTTGAGGACTTCCCAGAGTGATAATGCACTCCCCTCTCGAGCCCAGTACTCCCTGGGAGCTCGGGGTACCGGGCGAGCCCTTTCCGGATGGGGGAGAGGGTTCCTGAGTGTGTGTCTGGAGCATGTTGATGATCCGATGACTGGAAGACCACGTCTTATGACTGTGGTAGCCATGGATGCGCTTATTCAGGAAGAGCCATTCAAGGTGATGGACTTAAGAGCAACTAAATTACTAAAACATATATATTCATACATACATTGCAGTTGTTCCAAAGCTGTTTGTCTGACCTCTCGGGTGACTCTGATTTCAGGCGGTGCTTCAGTACCTGTACACGGGCAGTCTGGATGAGGGCCGCGGCGATCTGATGCAGGTGGCCACCATAGCGGAGCTGCTTGAGGTGTTCGACCTGCGGATGATGGTGGCCAACGTTCTGAACAGAGAGAGCTTCATGAACCAGGAGATCACCAAGGCCTTTCACGTCCGCAGAGCCAACCGCATCAAGGAGGGTCTCAACAAAGGGACCTTTGCGGGTAAACAGTACCTCAATATTCTCTCAGTAGGATTCCTTTCATTGTGGATGTTTTCCATGTGTGCGTCAGCAGGTTGTATGTGTGCTCGTCTGTACGTGTGTGTGTGTGTGTTTGTGAGAGAGAGAGAGGGAGCGGCTGATGATGAGATTGTGAAAGAAAGATTCTGCTGTTTTCCAGCACTATCTTTCTGTCTCTATCTCTGTACATACTGTGTATTTTTCTGTATATTTCCCGTTGAATATTTGTTATAAAATATAGATTTCATGTGTTGTGGTTAATCCGTTTTCTTTGAAGTCATCAAGGGACTTGATGACGGACTCTTGTTTCAGTCTGCTTGGTTGTCATGTTTGCTCTTGTGTGATGTGGTGTTGGTCTGTCCCCCTTAACTGTTGTGTTTGCATGTTACAACAGCACCTGCTGTCTCACTTTCACTTCTTTCTCTCTGTTGTCTTCATGAATATTACAATGGGGGGATCTTCCTTTGAAATACAATGAATTCCATTGATAAATGAAGTTATCTGCTTTATACCAGTTGCCACCTTAGGGCTGAATTCAGTTGAATTTTTTCGTTCAGAAACACCGAATCCACGCGACCCGCTCTCCTTCCCTTACTCTGTGTCAAAAGCCGTTCTGTCCTTCTGTCAATTTATCTCTCTGTCTGTCTGTGTACCTGTGTCTATGTCTTTGTGTGTTTCTGTCTGGCCTTCTCGTCTGCCTGTGCGTGTGTCTGGACGTCTGCCTTGTCTTTGTTTCCCCCTTTCTGTAGCTTGGGCTTCTGTGGCACTCCACGAGATGAATGCTCTTTTCCCACCCCGGTTTTAGATGTGGTGTTTCGCCTGGACGATGGCTGCCTCCCGGCCCACAAGCCCCTGCTCATCTCCAGCTGTGACTGGATGGCTGCCATGTTCCGGGGCTCGTTCATGGAAAGCTACGTCGAGGAGGTGAGCTCACGCATACCGGACACGGGGTTGGGGTCGTTACATTAAGGTTCTGAAGAGCCATCCTGGGAAATTTACAACAGCGTACTCCGTCTTCGGGGGCAACCTGAGCATGTGTCAACAACAGCACTAATGCCTCATAAAAGAATCAATAAATTAGGTAAAGGTAAATGTTTACATAGGGTTTATTACTTTGGATATGGAGCTCTTCATGACAGTGTATAGAAACCCGGTCTTGTGTCTGTGTTGTCACTGTGTGCTTCTAATATGTGAAGGTTTATAGCATGTTATCAGATTTAATTACAAACCATGTGGACACAAGTATTAACATGCCGGCTTATTAAAGACGGCCTCCTGCCAGACACATTGCAAAATTTGTGTGTGCATGTTCAGGATTGTGACAGTCCAATGAGGACTGTGCAGTAACTCGTCTCAGTACCTCAAGTGAGCCCAGAAGAGCACATGTTGTGAGGCCGGCCTTCCCTAAGTGCCGGGTCTGGTTACTTCAGATGTGCGCTCACCTGAGGCTCAGCTTCTGGTCACTCAGTACTCCTCCGGTTGTTAGAGCCTGTGCACCGGACCCGGCCGAACCAGAGAGGAAGTTCATGTCTCTTTGCGTCGATGTCCCTTCCCGGACTGTGTTGCAGAACCAGATCCCCTCGGGTATTGTTACTTTCAAGGTCAGCCTGGTTAGGTTACATAGATCCAGGCCCTCAGAAGGACTGGAAGCGAGAAAGAAATGAAAAGATGAAGAGAGAGAGAGGCAGGGAATAATGTTGTTGTGTATTTCCCTTCGGTGTAACTCTCAACGTTACAGAAGGCATATCAAAAGAAAGCTAACGTAGAACGTGGAAAGAATAAAAAACTTTTTGTTTTTCACCGTGGATAACCTGGATTTTATTCAAGAGTGGGTGTGAATTGCATCTATTGTGGTCAATGGTGAGAACAGGACATCAGCATCACTGAGGGGGCACAGTGTTGTCGGTGGGCTGCCGGTGTCTATGGTTACTCCACACAGTCCGTGAAGCTGGCACAGCACAGAAGGCAGGTGCCCTGCCCAACAGAGATGTCAGCACTTACATGCTGTATGTCCACGAAGTGTGTTTGTTTTCGCATTGCTTCGATGGTGGCTCCTTTCCTCTGTGGACACATATTTTCAGGATTGCTGATTTATTATCCATGTGTTCATGGAGGAAATTAAGCTTGAGATGCATGTTTCTGAGCAGCAATGCGAACTAAAGCACCGGTATTTCAACTGAAGCAGATTGTCTCGTTCTATTCAGTGACTCGAAAAGAGAATCAGCATTGGAAGATAATGATGTTGGAAATTTACAAAATCTGGCTGGTAAGTCTGGTAAATTAGGGTGATAATTAAATATCATTGTCCATCAACTTCCACTGGAATCACATCTATAGTGATATGGTGGTTCTTCACGTATGTGAAAGTTGTACATTTTATTTACTTTGTGAACAAGCTGCAGCCGAATAAAGTAAATATTGAGCAGCTGTCAACTTCTGCAGCGTCTGCGAGGGAATATTCATAGAGCCATTTAAACTTAGACTTGAGTATAATGTGGATTATGGAAATGAACAGGAAACTTCATCATAATTATAATATTACAAATGCATTCTCAAAATCCATTACATGAAAATGTGGGAAAACTCTACAAGGGAGTGAGAGTAGCATGTGTTGAGCCAGTGCCGATCTATTTCCATGCTCAAGTCACACTTCTCAATATTTTTAGGCTCACACATTTCAGCGTTCATGCTGTTATGTGATAACACAGTTATTCTAATTGCGGCCAGAACAGCAATAAGATAAGGGCACAGATTTAGTGTGAACATTATCATTTGCAGGATTATTGGCATTAGCAATGTTAAAGACATTTCTTACACAAGCCTCCTCGTGAAAAAAAACCTCATTGGACCAACGGTGCTGGGCCAAAAGGTTTAAGCTGTGGTGTAGAAATCAAGACTGGCTGCGCGTGTCATGGTGCACCCTGGATTATGTTCTAGGTGTGTGTGTGTTTGTGGTCTTGTGTTCACAATGTGAGTGTGCATAACAGCGGTGTGTTGTCAAATGTGAGAGCCTGTTAAGCTCCTGTCTTACTCTCGAGATAAGAGGAGACATCGGAGTCAACAGGAATTGTTATCTGCAGAAAACCAACTTTTTTTTCCCCTGTAGGGAAAGATTGGCCTCAATTTTCCTAATGCCCTCCCTTCAACTTCCTTATCCGTGGTAGTGGCCTTTTTAAATTCCAGTTCCCTTCTGGTTTTTTTTTTTTTTTTACTCTTTGCAAATAAACTCAACTTACGCTAAAACTCCTAGTTGACCACTGGGGGGAGGTAAAGAGAACATTTCAGTTACAGCTGTGTCCATAAATGTCTTGTCACTCTGTGAACGTGTCCACTCATTAATGCTTCCCGTCTCCCGCTGTGGCTTGAAGCTCCGGAGACCCCCCCCCCCCCCCCCCCCCTTGTTGTCGGTGTCGTAATGAGAGGTCACACCAACATGACATCTCCTAATTGGTTAGGGGTAGTGGAGGCTGAAGAGTGTCTCAGTGGGCACACACAGAGAGCCCCCGGAGGGGTCATTCCATCGCGCTCGTCATCATTTACCTTTCTTCCGCCCTTTCTGGGTAATAAACCGCATTACCTGCCGCTGAATCGCCGTTGGTCTTGACTTACAGTAATTAGGGCCCACTAAGGGGTCTTGCTCATTTGCATGCTTTGGCAGGTGACTGTTTTTATCGTGGATATTTGCTCCGCTATCATATGTTTCATTTGTTGTTTAACCATCATCTTAAACACAGCATGTGTATGTCCTATATTCATAGGTTATTTCCACTCATTACGAGAGAAGAATGATGATAATATGATGCATCATGGTATGTTCTTGGAGAATATTGATACAGCCCGTCTGAGAGTTTAAATTTATGTGAAGGGTCTGAATCTGCACAATAAGGCTGCGCTGGCATCTCACTCTGCTCAGCGTATAGGGTTGCCAGTTTGTGCCGTGGGATCTTCAGCGTTGGCCACGTTGCTCACATCACTAGCCCCCAGACGGTGCTTTTTTCATTTGAGCTTAGATCAAAGGTAATGTGACGAGAACAGGATGTCCTCTGCCCTTTACCTCCAAATACCCACAGGAATGCTCTCTTTGATATCAGTCTTCATAGGACCCCACACATTTCCCGCCATGGTGCCACGTACTGTATGACTCAGCCAACACATTAATTTGTGGCTCAACACAAATGTTCAAGTGCAGGAGAAGACACACACATGCGACGCATCCTGGCGTAGCATGAACTCGTGTAATGAAATGAAATTCAAATCCTGAACAAGTCCATTCATTTTCTTAGTTGATATTCAGTCTCATGTTTTCCCTATTTCCTCTTGATGTCATTTCCTAGGTATCCATTCCCAACACCAGTGCAGCCTGTATGCATGGGGTGCTGGAGTTCCTGTACTGTGGTCTGCTGACGCCCTGTCCTGGTCTGGAGCCCATGGAACTGATCATTCTGGCCAACCGCCTCTGCTTGCCGCGCCTTGTCGCCCTCACAGGTAAAGACGCTTCCTCTTAGAAATTTGATGAAGGTTTTACTACTTACATCCTGCTACCTATTCATCTGAATGTCTTGTACTGACAGTGTGTCGCAAAATGTGCTATTTTAAAGTTTAATTCAGACTGCCAGAAAGAATAAGCATTTATGGCTTGGCGATGAAAATGCAGGCCCATGTCATTGGTGTATGTAAACGGCACATATTGACACGACTGTGTGCATGTTGTGCACCTTCAGAACAGCACGCTGTGGACGAGCTTCTCCAGTTGTCAGTGAAAGGAGGTGACATTGATGGACAGGTGTTGGCTTACGTGGAGCTTGCACAGGTCTGTTCCTGCAAAACTACCACTGTGCTTTAAATAATAAAAGTTGCATATTGTTAATTTAGCGAAAGGAAAAACCATGAATACATGTTTTTTTCAGAGCTATGATGACTCCTCATTTCTCCTCTGTTTGTCCTTTTTGCAGTTCCACAATGCCAAGCAACTTTCAGCCTGGTGTCTCCACCACATCTGCACTAATTATAATAGCATCTGCCGCAAGTTTCCCAAAGACATGAAGTCCATGTGTCCAGGTACAGACACCTGCACCTCTCTTTGCCCTGATCTGAATCTTTTTTTTTGTACATCCAGAAGAATTTAGCTTTGCAGTGTTGGTTTGAACAGAAATATTTTCTTATATGCCCACCACTAAGGAATTAGAGCATGGGTTGTACATTGTAAGCACACACAAGCCCCTCATGTGCTGTGTTTTTAAAGAAAATCAAAAACAGGGAAAAGAAATAGTGTCTTGCGTCATATTACAAAGGTAATATCCATCCCCAAATTTGACAAATAAAGCATAGTAATATGACCACGGGAAACCATAACCATTGCTGAAATATAATCTCGTGGGTTTTTTTAAACGTAAAATAATCTTTAATTGCCCTTACATTTTACTTACAGTAGTGTTTGCTTCCTTGTGTCCCTTTTTAGTGGTAATATTATTCCTTGATCCCTCACTGTGCAAGATTATTGTCTTTGTTGATTTGTTCTCTTTTAAAATATTTGGTTCTTCCATCCACCCCTCTATTGCTCTCGTGCATATGTGAAATTATTCCCGAAAAACGTCTTCAAATGTTTCCTATTCTTTTCCTCCTCTGCAGACAACCAAAGGCACTTTGAGAAGCAGCGCTGGCCTCCGGTGTGGTTCCTGAAGGAGGAGGACCGCTACCTGCGCTCGCAGAAGGAGCGCGAGCACGAGGAGGAGATCTTGCGCAAGCAGCACATCAAGCGGGGCTGGTGTTTCTGGAGGCACTCGTCCTCCTCTTCGCATGTCTCCTAAAGGGTGTCCTCCGCGGACGTTTTCATCCTAACCCGGGTGATCGCACCCAGGAACCCCCAACCCCCTTGCAAAGCGTACAGAGGAGGAGATCAGCTCTGAATCCTCGACCAGTGGAGACACGACTCTCAGTGCTACTATGCCTGAAGGTCAGCATGTTCGGGGGAATGTATGTGCCTCTTTATATTTGTGGGTGACTTCATGAGTGCATTTTGGTATGCTTGTGTGACAAAAGTGTGGGCTGAACTGAAGGGTTGGCATGTGTACGTGTGTGCGAGTGTTTTTGTGCGGTTTGAGTGATGCTTCCGAGTTGAGTGCTTCCCAGCAGCCCCGATCTATGAGAGCCCCCTGGCCCCTCCCACGAGAGCTCTGTCCCTCCACCAGCGCTCACCGTGTCTCCCCGCATTTGAGTGACTGAACTTGGAGCAAGGGCTCTCTATCTCTCTCAGTCGCCACCCTTCACATTGACCTTAAAGACTATTACACATTGACCATGGCAGCTCCTCTCAGGGAGCTCACCTCTGCCTTTAATTTTCCACAGACTGTTAGCTTCCCCCTCCAAACACGTGCCCCAGGTCCACCCCCTCTAAAACCCAGCACTGGATTCCCAGGAACTGATGCTGGCAACGTCATTGTTATTTTGATATTTGACCTTTTTCTATAAAATGTTGCGCCTTCTGGGACACTATTATCAGGGGTAAATGGTGCGCACCACTCCCAGGAAGTGCGGAGGACTTTGATGATTGCCATTGAAACCTGCGAAGATGGGACTGTTAATCTAGAGCCCAGATTTTAGGGGCGTAAGGGTAACCATAAATCCGTTAGCACGTTAGGACGCTCCAGTCTTTAGGACGCTCCAGTCTGGAGGCTTGACCATGGCTATTAACCTCCAGACCTGACGTGGTCCTCGGCGTTTGGCCTCCACCCCTGCATGTTCCGCCCCCTCCTCTTGCACTCCGCACCTGACACAAAACAAAATCACAAGCTCTCCTCGATGAGTTGGATTCACCAAGCTGCACTTCGGAGACATTCAAGACACCACTCTGTAGCAATGACGGGGGTGGGGGGGGGGTATTAAAGTCCCCTCTGCCATGGGGGAATGATGGATACAGTATTAAACAAATAAGCTTCTAACGTCCATGTCCGCTGGGGTGCGTTCGAGCACCTCAGCCAGCCTGCCTTTACACCCCTACGACACCGGGGGCAGCACTGCTCAGGGCCCCGGCACTAACCTTCACGCCAACAGTGTTAATGCCTGCGTTTATTTTTCAGTTGTTACGATCATAAGCATAACTTCAACCAATCAAAGCATGTGCACCGTGTTATTAGCACTTTTAAAAAAACAACACCTGACTATTGATTTTCACCTGACTATGAATGCACAAAGCTGCGATTCTTTTAATCCCTTTCTTCCTCGTCCTCCTCACCTCTGCTTCCTCTCATCGGCACACGAGGATGGAGGAGAGAAGGGGAAGTGGCTCGTGGCTGACGGAGGAAGTATCTCACGACAACTTATGAATTTGAATCCCTCCTCGCGGTGGCGTCTGCTGGACATTGCCTTCCATTCCTCTTGCTGAAATTTAAAAATGGTGCTTAAGACACAATAAGACAGTGTCCACAAGAACACATTTTTTTAATGTTCACAGTTTGAGCGTCTGTGTAGTTATTTTAGTGTTTACCTGTGGTGAACATGCAGAAATTCAATAATGTTATTCATAGTTGACACAGTTTTTCTTCCTCAGCAGTCTGTCAGAGGTCATTATAGATCATTGGTTTTTCGAATGTGTAGCTTTCTGCTTTTACACTCACAACCTTGCTTCCCTGACCTTAACCAGGAAAATGATGCTACTTTAGCTCCATTTTGCAATCGTGAGTGTCGTCTCGAATAACAAATGGTTTGATATACAACCGCGTTTGAAAGCCAATCCAGTTCTATAGCTAAGGGTGCTAATTTCTTTGGGCTCTAGTACCGAATGTAAAAACGCGACTCTCGTGTTAATGAGTTTCTATTAGCACATTGTTCTATTTGTGGGTTTGCGCCCCTCAGCCTCACACAGGTTACGGAGGATGATAGATTGTGTGAGACGTGGCATGTTCTGCCGTCCTCCCTGGGCGGGGTGTTACAGTCATTGTCAGCTGCTGAAATAGACATCGGATAGGATCTCACGAGACCCAGGTGAGAATTGAGCTGGATCCGCTGTGAAAAAGAGTGAAAGAGGAGCACGAGTCTCAGTAGGAATTACATGCAACCTTTATGTTGGAGTGGCTCTGTGGATATTTAGATTCATCCCTGTGCAGGAATATGGTAACTAAGAAATGATAAAGAGGAGAAAGTTGCGGGGGGGGCAGTCTTTGATGGATTTCCATGGCCTCCATGTAGTTCCCCATAGAAAACGGGGCTTTAAGATCTGTCTTATTAATGGTTGGCTTGATGCATTAAGCCTCTTCTCTTGGTCCACGTGCCTTATAGTCGGACAAAACTACAAAGAAGTTTGGGATTCTAACAACTTCCTCTCAATTCAAACCTGCGGACAGGTTCTGCAGCTGCTCACATGACGGACGCAGCATGCAAATGGCCATGGTAATGTCATGAGTGTAAAGTGAATCATGGCGCCGCTTTGTGCCCTCTCGGCCGTGATCCCTCTCGATTTCGTTTCAGCCAACTTGAGCCATAGACCTTTTTTTCACAGAAGACACGTTGACACGTGGCAGCAGGAACGGCACAGGTGCAAACGACAAAATGCATCACTGGGACTGTTGAATAGCACAGAGCCGTTGTCAATGTTATCTGGACCCCTGGGCCTTTTCTAATGGGGCGAGTCGAGATGTCTGCCCACTGCCGGTCGTAAGCAGAAGAAAAAAAAAAAGTCCTTGAATTGGTAGGGTGCCGTACAGTAGGTCGGTCTAATCACATGGCCTGAGATTAGTATGCTCTTTCTAGATTGGTAATAATTACATTTGCATGCGGAAGGACTCGCATCGCGGACGGGATTCTCCACCGACCAGGCGATTTTAGAGGCGCTGATCAAAATGAATCTGGTGGATTCCTGCAGTGTAGCTTTCAATAGCACTGACTTTGAGAAAGCAGAGCTTTTTAATGAGCACTGGCTGGCCTGTGCGCTGGGGAAAGGGGGGTGGGGGCAGGGGGGGGCGTGCAGACACATTTGGAATGTGGGTAATTTGCATGGTGGCCTAACTTTGTCATTATAGTGACACTCGGTGTTGGAATGCACTTTTTTTTTTATTTTCTGCTGTACCTTTCTGTGCTTAGCATGAATCGTTCCTTATGTAAGATTGTTTTTCTAAGCCTAATGATTGTAGCACATTATTTCCACTCGAAAAAACCCTGCAAATTTCCCCATAGCGAAGAGCTGAACGCGACTTGTCCAGCTTCTTTGCCTAAGATCGTGTTGGCACCGATCCCCCACAGTAGCTTTTTTCATGCTGTGTGGCTTCATGCTCAGGTCGGTTGAGCTCAGCTCAGCTCAAGGTAGCATCACTAAACGCACAACTTTAAATAATAAACTGGCACGTCCTCGCTTTAAAGAATGAACGCAAGAGGATCTGTTGCTGTTGTGCATTGTTATAGCCGTCCTGTTTACTGTAGTTAATACAATCCATCAAACGTATTGTTTTGATTTGAAAGATACTGGGTACAGGGTGTACGCCTGAAAAGTATAAAGAGCAAGATTTCCAATGAAATTAAGTATTATAATACACATATTTCACAAATGTCCTAAATGGCTGGAAGCCAAGTTTAGTGTCTGGGGTTTAGCCTGCATGAGATGACAGAGGAATAAGGCGATGCATGTTTCTGGTGTTAGTAGGGTTACTGTATATACAGCAGGGTTTCTCAACCTTGGGATTCTGGTCATTGGAAATGTTCTGAATTGGAGGGGGGGGGGGGGGGTGAATTGAACACTTTATTAGATGAGAACAGAGAATTGTGAAATTGAGTCACGGGTCAGAAGAGGTTGACAACCCTGTAAGCTTTACTCAGCCTTCACTGTTTGCTCCACACCGACCACTATACATCACGTCACAGATGTAGGATGTTGCAGTAGTCATTTCCTCATCACGTCCTTTTCACTCCACAGTTGTTCAAGGTGGAGCTCTTCTTCCCTCTTAGCAGGCCTGATCGTCCTTTAAAGTGAGGCCTAGTGACTGAGAGAACACCCTCCTTTAGTCTTTGGTGTCTTTTTTTGCGGTGCCTTCAGTGAAATCTCACTCATTTGGCTCTGGACAGGCCGACGGCACTGCACCCGCAGCCTCCTGAGCACAGAATTAATAGCAGGCAGCTTTCTTTAATGTACAGTATCTTAAAGCTTGTGTAGATCTGGGCCGATGTTTCTTTAGTGTATTTCTTCGAGGCGTAAAGCAGTTACTGGCTATTGGGGTCATCGCGATAACATCCAGCGATCACGTAAGATACGGAGCTTCACGAGTTCAGTTACATCACCTGCTCTGAAGCTACACGCAGCAGACGACTTCAATTATGAAATGACCAAGAAACCCAGTACACCAGCAATTTCAAGAATAATGTATTCGCACTCTTTCAGGTGCCTGCACTTTCTAGTATGTAGCCTAATACAACTTTTTTGATAAGTATGCCAAGTCTTTGTATTTACCAGTTTTCTTGATCATAAATGAAAATATATTATTACTTTTCCACTTTCCCATGATCTCTTTCTCTTCAAGCCAAATGCGGTAGTGTGACCTATTGCTTCCACGATTTAGCTGCAGTTTACTCTGTCGCGTTCGTGCGTGACGTCGGCGTATTTCTGTTTGGGGAACAGCATCTGTGAACTACTGGTTGGACTAGAGGCAGAAATTAGCTGTGGCAACGACATATATATAATGCTTTAATGAAGATAGTTGTACTGTACAGTGTTGTAACTTTGAGTCCCGGATGGTATTAACCTCTCACCTTATAAATGCTCACCACACTGTATGTATTTACTAAGCCGGTGTATACATAGGATCTTATGCACGGAGAGGCCCAGGACAGGGAGAGTGTTTCTATAGACCCACATGGTGACATTAACCCCTGCTATCAACTGCAATTTTGAGGTGCGTCGTTCATACTGTATAGTATTGTTATGCACTTTTTGTTTCCATTGGCTCACATGAGATTAATTAATATTAACTGCTCCATGTTATTGTGTTAATTACAGTTTTAAAAAAAGGCAAAAGAAAGAGCACACCACACTCACAAACTATTAAGGGCTTTCTAGAAAATATATAACAATCAGAATGTTTTGCTGCTCTACTGTTTTGAAACTTAAAAATTTGTAATATTTTTGAACCACTGTGATTTGTACAAAATTTTAAAAAAATAAATAAAAGTTTTTTTTCTTTCTTTTTTTTTGCCATTTCAGTATTTTGATGTTTGACATGGATTTTATTAAAACTGTTAATCTTTTGAACTTGTCCCAGATTTGTTATTTTGTGTTTGCTGAGTAATTCACAGCCTCTTCTGATTTCTGAGTTCTTTGTTCTTTGTACTGTTGTTGATGCCAGACAATGTAAATTTCCAAAATGGGGATTTATAGCTTCTGTATTTCTCTTTATGAGTTTTTAAAAAACAAAAACACCCATAGTCTCAGAAAATGTGAGCCAACACTTGACAGGTGATTACCAATAGCAACTGAAGACATGGGCAGTGGCTCATGGTAAAAAGTGCTAAATACATAATCTTTCAATTCATAAACTGTTTGTGATAAGTGATGAGGATTTCAGCTGCATAGAAACAGCTTTTAACATCCAGATGTACATAACAGTTTTATTTAAATCATTTTCCATCAATTTATTCAGTTTGGGCATCTTATTTATGAGTTCACCTCATAACACACACCACCAACATATAATCTGACTGTATTATTGTATATGATGTGATGGGTTGGAAGCTACAATGTAGCTCTTGCTGCACTCACTTCACTGGCTTAATTTGTTTATATCAAAGTTTATATTATCAGAGGGGAAATATTCACTGATAGTTCAGCATTAAAAAAAACAACCATATGGATATGGATATGAAACAATATGTATTCCACAAAAATTATCTTTGCCATTGATCTAATGATGGACACACTTAATTGCAGACAGTGCTACATTACATTTTAAAATATGTATTTTCTCTCCCTCAGCTCTGTCTCATGCAAAACTCTCACCCCCTGTTTATTTAATACAGCTGTGCCACCTAGTGGACAAAACAAAAACTGCATAACTTTACTGTGTGAACTACAGAAGAAACATGTTTGCAATCTAATCAAAACATTCCATGCCTCAGACATGCCCTGCTCGTTTTATAGTCTAAAGCAAAGCTTTTGTGGCCCCTCGTTCAGTGTCCTACACACATGCACAGACGAACAATCACATTTTATTTTTTTCAAATGAACAAAATATGTATCATAAGGGTGCCCTGTACAGTAGGACATGCCAGGGATCATAGATATTTACTGTTTCAGGGCCACAAAACTGTCTTTTCTCATGATCCTCACTGCTCTTGATTGACATCCAAGTGTTTACCCTCTCTCATACATATGCTCTTGTATTTCCTCTCATTGCTTCCTCGTTACTCTGGATGTAAGACCGACCAAGTTGGCTCCCTGAACACATGGATCAACAAGACGCCGTGAGCTGGGACTTTAAATAGAGTGAGTCTAGCGAGGGGTCACAGAGAGCCACAGAAGCATGAGGGCCAAGTGTCGCCACGTGATGGTTAGGGATGTGGCGGATGATGATGATGGGTCACTTTTGGAGAGTGACGGGGGATGGTGGCAGTTGCGGGTAGTGGGGTATATATATGTCCATATGCTTTATTGACGTGCGTGTGTGTGTGTTACAAACACACACCAGTAAAGCTGCCTACCAACAACCTCTTAACAGCCAGTGACGTGCACCAGTTTTTCTTTAATTATCTGGTGAATTTATTGGCCTACGTGACCCAAGCATCATCCATGGTCAGGGGGCCTTGGTTGAAACACTGATTACAGACCTTTACGCCGCGTCAGCTGTTTGATGCGTGCGCTGCGTTTGAATTTCCCACCGTCCTTGCCCCCGCTCTCGCACCGCAGCCTCGTAGAACACAGCTTGAGTCACAGACGCGCGTGCTGACATCACCACATCTGGCTCCCATTTTCCAGGGTTCCCTCTGGAGCAGATAAGATGGTCTGAATTTGAGACCCAGCGCCTAAACACTTTCTTCCACTGATCCCAATGTGAAGGCTTTGGGGCTCTTCGTGGACCGTGCAGACGCTGTTTGGGACTCTCTCCTCTTGCTGAGGCCTTAAAGAGTAGGAGTGAGGAGTGGGAAGAAGCTTCACATCTTGAAAAACTGTGTACAACTTGATCAGAGCCTGAACAGCACGTTTTAGTTGCTCACGGCACAAACTGATCAATTTTTCAGAACCTCAGAGCTACAATACACACAAACACAGAGAAGCACACACACACATGCCAAGGACCTTCTTTTTTTTTTAAAGAAGTGGACCAGCTACTGATACAGAGGAGGCCCATTGGTAGAGGAGTGACAGCACATTCCTCTGTGTATTTCACCCTCCTCCGAGCTTGTCTCATCACCACGATGTTGGTTCAGAACTCCCCAAAGTCTGCTCCATAAACAAAACTGTCTGCAATGCACACGCACACACACGCGCACACACACACACACACACACACACACTTCTAAATCAGGGCCGCTCAAAACAAAGTTTATGAACACTTTATCATCATGACACCATGGTCTAATTTAACGGGCCACTTTGTATACGAAAGCAGACAATTTGTGGCCCCTTTTTTAAATTTCTGCATCACTCTGCCGAATTGTTTATGTTGGCCACAATTCACTGGAGCAAGGCGACCTCGGAGCAGCGGGGAGATCAAACAGCTTAGATTCATTCGATACTAATGAGCGAAAGTGGAGAGGAAAAAGCAGCGGCAATTTGGAAAATCCTGTTTTTCAGTGCTGTTCGGTTTCTGTTTATGAAGGGGGCAAGATGTGATTTAAAGTATTCCACACAGCGTGCACACGCTGAGGCTCAGGAGAAAGACATCTCAGGGTTGTTGTGAAGCCACATATCTGAAGAGTGACCTCACCTGGAAGCCTGATGGGAAGACACCTCTCTCTCTCTCTCTCTCTCTCTCTCTCTCTCTCTCTGGCATGTTTGACTATGATGCGTGCATGTGCCCTCTCTGTATTTTCTTTCTCTTTCTAGCCAATGTTGTGTCCAACATTAACTTATACAATATAGCTGATGTTTCCTTCTCTTTTATCGTTTGTCTGGCACCTAAATTGAGTTCAATTCACTATACCGCGGTGCTGTTGGCCCCCAGCTGCTGGTACGTCCCTGGGTCCCACAGTCTGTTAAATGTGTGTCCACTACTGGTGTTATCACTTGTGTCCAACTTCCACTGAATTGAATCACCGCCACCAGTGAGCCTCCCCGACATCCACCTCATTTTCTACCTCCGGGAGTGGAAGGAATAACATCACTCCTCCGCAGGGCTACACTAAGTAACGCGATGACAGGAGGAGGGGAGGCAGCGGTGTCGTCAGGATGCTGAGGAAACAGACTTGCTGTCATTGAAACAACAAGTTCAATTGTAAATTGACTTGTGAATTACTCGGTTGTGTTCTTTGTGTCGCGCACAGTGCGATAGATACCAAAGATACACTTTGGATTGTCCGAGATTGTCAGTTACATTGCACTCATGGAGTTTTTTGTCTTCTGTTCCAAGCTTCACACATAAAATATGCCATAAAAAAAAGAGATTTCCTTCTTTGAAAAAAATGGCTCATTCTTTCAAAGCCATCCACTCAGAAAAAAAACAACAAAACACCGACGAAGTTCAAGGATTCAACTTCAGTCGCCCCTAAATCCAAGCAAATGACACTTAAACGGTTGGACACATTCCACAGGCTCATTCCGTGAAAACAGTCACTTCACAAGACACCGGGATAACGTCATAGGAAGGCAATATTTATGACAACTTGACCGGAAGATTACACCCATTTGCAACTGCTCAGACACGCGCAAATATGACAGCACACGCCCAACACGTGAAGAGATACAGTACGTAGGTCCTGGACTCTCGAACTGTGAAGAGAGGAGCAACGATTAGTGAAGCGTAAGGCCGGAGGACCAAGATCAAGCTGTGACCCCTGAACCCAAACACATCTCTGACCTTTTAACACCGCCCACCAGCTCTGGGCACACATAAACCGGCCCAGAAGGCTTTGATTCACCCAAAGAAAGCAGGGTTTGTAAAACATTTGTTTAATAACACAAATGCTTTATTCTGTCATTTCAGGGGGACATGCTTTGTGTGTGGAGCAGACACATGCACGAGGACCACCAATGACCCCGTGGATCACTGGAGACGTGCCTGTGAAGGGATTCTGGATTCAAGAGTGCCCTGAGAGACTCTGAGAGACTCTTACAGACTCTGAGAGGATGTTGCATGTGACTGGACCACTCAACACTCTGTCACCCACACTCGGTAAAATGAGTCTGTGGCAGGAAGGCAGGAAGCTGAACAATTAGAGAAGTAAATGAAAAAAAAAATCCCCATTAACACACACACACACACACACACACACAAACACACACTGGCCCAAATCCCCGCCGGACACACAATCGTTCCCACATTTAGACCCCATCTTCAACAACAGCTGCCACCGCACCCCAGCAGAGGAAATGCCAAAGTCCTCTGAAGTGGAGCATAGCAGCACTGCAGTTCACATCCACAGCGCGGGGCCGAGAGGCTGGGAGGGCAGGGGAGAGCCTCTAATAGCAGGAAGTTGTAAGAATAATAGCGGCATGAGGATGTCATGCCCCCTGTCCCTCTGGCATGCAAGCTTTGGCCAGAACAGCAGGGTCTGTGTGTAGCTTCATGCTTGCTTGTGCAAATAATGCAACATTTTTTCACACAACTTACACTCAGGATGGGGATCTTTAGGGAAAACTCAACTTCCCAAACAAAAAGTGATAGAATGAGACCTAAAGCACCAGTGTTGGATTTTTGTACCCTTTTTGGCGGCATCTGGTTGTAAAGTTGCAAACCGCAGCCAACTGAGCATCCGACAGGGGACACTTTATGGTGGCGCACCGCTAATTCCATTTTGGTGTCATAGAGGACAGATGACAATATTACTCAAAGCTAAATATACTACAGAGACCGGAGATGGGCAGACTGTCTTGGGACGCCATCCTGTGAACCTGTTGATCTGTGTAGCGAACCGGAAGTCTCCTCAATATTGAGCTCTTATAATAAATACTTCTGCTTAAGACATCCACGGTTTCCGTCTTCCTGAATCAGCATCCACTCCATCAATAATTCCATGTCAGTTTTCTGCAGCACAGCCCGACGTAGCGAACATGGCGACTTACACTGAGGTCGGGTCCCCCTAATGTTACTATATTTAACTCATTCAAAGTTGAATTGCAGGTGATTAAACATATATGAGCAAACAATTATGGACAATATATATTAATTTCTGTGAATACGTTCTTCTAAATATTACACTCTGTAGCTTTAATGGTTCTAAAGTATAATGCCTTATTTCTATCACGGTTTTCACTACTTCTGTGCACATTAGACATTTAAACACCAGAGATGTTGTTTTTCCTCTACAATAGCCTGCGCTTCTCTTAATACTGAAAGTGTTGAATTATTAAAAAACTGCTTTGTACTTGGAGCAAAGACTTATTAATTATTTCTCGGGCTCTGGCATAATCAGAAGACAGCTGCAACCTTAAAGCGCGTATGGACAACCTTTTTGTCCTAAACTTTTCATTGTGATGTTAAAACGGAGTGCACAGTGTGATGGCGATGGAAAAACGACACCATCCGTGCTCATATTGATCCCCTATAAGCACCGTGTTATTCTCGTGCATTTTGGCAGGAAAAATCATGACTCGGTTTGTGGCACAAAGGAACTGCATCACTCAATGCGTAAACAAAACAAGGAAGTGAATAGGTAGCTATCTTCCCCCCGTGATGGAGAGTACTTATTTCTCTGACTCTGGCAAGATTGGAAAACAGCTGTAACCTTAACAATGAAAAATGTACCCAAAGAAAGAATGAATACAGAGCTGTAGATGGAAACTCTTTATTGCCTGGGAGGGGTTATCTCCAGCAGGGGTGAGTGTGTCAGGTGACTGTGTCAATCCAGCATTTAACAAAGGATTATTCAGCCACTGTGAACTTTCTCCTCACCAAGTTTTTAGGAGTGAGAACCGTGTCGTGGTGTATGTCAAATGCGAGGAAAAAAATGTATCTGAAATCAGGATTTCACGAGGTCATATCCAGCCTGGGCCTGGCACATCTGAAAATAAAAAAAACCTGTGACTTTTATCCTCTACATCTGTCCTGGATTATCTAAGACTGGCCGCTAAGTAAATTACAGAGCTCAGGAACATTCCCATAATCCAAGATCCTAAACCCAATGCCACTGACGCACGGTCAAATACCAGTGCATGACTGTGTGTCTGCACTTCTGGAGAGTTCACAGCCCCGTGCATCAATGCATGGCAGTGTGTGTGTGTGTGTGTGTGTGTGTGGTCAGTTTGGGTGTGTGTGTCACTGTTGGACAGCAATTGAACAGACCCCCAGCTGTTCTTAAAACAGTCTCCCCTGCTCTCTCTCTCTTTTTTTAATTATTTTTTTTAAATGTGCAGCCTGCGTCCGACTCAGTTCCCATGAAATTGGACCTTCTTTGACTGCCTGCACTGTAAATGGCTTCTCTGGAGTCTGCCAGGGGCCAGTGGGGGTCTGCCAGGGGACCAGTGGGGGCCATTTCAGAGACATAAAGGACACACAGGGACACTGACAGATCCACGGCTGCCTCACTGCCCCTGAAGCCCCTTTAAACCTCACCAGCAATTCATATTCTGCCTCGTTGCTCAAAAGAAAACATCCTTATTAGCCCACATTTACATACAAAAAAATAAAGAAAGAAATTCTACTGTATTGATCCGGGCCGTTGATCCTCCCCTAAGATTGAAATGATGGAGACGCGGTGAAATTTCCCCAGGGCTCTGCCTTGTAAGGCGATTTGTGAACCGGCAAGTTGTCCGGCAGAAGACGACCGTTGTCCCAGTGAGTGACAGAACAACGACGATGCATGTTCTTTCTTTCTTTCTTTCTTTCTTCCTTTCTTTTAATGATCTGAACGTGTTGCGTAAAGTGGCTGCGTTGCGCTTTTCTTCCAAGTGGCCCAGCAGCCAGTGAAGTCATTGTGCTTTCCACTCTCTCAACGGGAGGTGGGGCTTTTTGGTGAAAACTTTACTCTGCTCCGCTGCACAAAGACCAGTGTGTGTGTGTGTGTGTGTGTGTGTGTGTGTGTGTGTGTGCAGTGTGCAGTCTCCTCCACGCTGTGAGTGCGCAGCGCCTTGCACAGATCTCGCTCCGGTGTTGGAACACGAACGCCTCCCCACACCGCTGGAGCCTGCGGACCTTTTCCTGCAGTTTTTTTCTCTCCTCGTCACCCCCTCGCCTTTCCCCCCGCCGTGGCTTTTTTTTTGTTTCCAGCTGATAGTCCGAGCCCGAACACCGTCGGGACCTGCGAAGAGAGAAGCTGCGGGAGTGGTTCTGGAAAAGTGCAGCCACCATGAGCACGGGAGCGGTCAACCTCGATACCTACAGCCTGTCGCTGCTCACGGCCAAGGAGGACATCCTCAACCCCCGCTCCTCCGCCAACTGGTAAACTCGGCCTCCGCTGCGCTCTTGAACACAACACGGATCCGCATGAACCTGGTCCGTGTGCGTCGTCACCTGGCCGGTTACGTTTTGCAACTGTTTACGTGTCAGAGTCCGCTAAAGTGTGAGAGTAGTCAGGGCAGGTAGGGTCGGTGGCGCTCGGGTTCTCCACCGTGTTCCACTCAATGGTCCGCGGCTGTTTACGCATGACCGAGGGTGGCTGTTGTTGCGTAAAGAGAGACTGGCGTTTAATCAATCCAATGAGATATATGTGGAGGTGGCCAGCACGCAACCTGGACGATGTTTACAACTCAACAGCAATATGGCCAATGCAAACTGGGTTTTAGTGACACACACACACACACACACACACACACGCACACTCCACCCCTCTTGGAGAGCTGATGCGAGTGCGCACGCCAGGCGGCTGGTGTGGCTCCGCAGTGCAACACCTGGCCGGCGGCCCGCTCACCTCACGCGGGGCCTCGGGCTCCAGGACTTCGCTGTTCATTGTGCCGAGGATCGTCTTTCTGATCTCTGACCGCCGGGTTGTCTTTCAGGCAGAGGCTCTTTCATTTGACAGACAGGCCGCATGCACGAGTGTGTATAGGCCTATACTCTCAACCAATAATACAGATTCAACTGATGTTGAGCAGTAACTAAGATGTGTCCATAATAAAGACTTGTGCAGAGTGATCTTGAAACATGAAAGCAAATCAGACTTCAAAGTTTAAGCAAACACAATTTGCTTTTGCCATGGAATGGCTCCATTTTTTAAAAAACTTTTGACAGAGATTTAAATGAATGAAAAGTTGCACTGATTCACTTAATGTATTCCTGAGCACCTGACACTTGTCACATTCGGTCCTTTTGTCACAGGGTGTGGCTGATCTGTCACCATGGTGCCCAAATCTTCTTTTCCAAACAAACTCAGTCTGCCTGCCTGGTCCTCTTTGTCCCTCTCGTGTGTGTGTGTGTGTGTGTGTGTGTGTGTGTGTGTGTGTGCGTGTGTGTGTGTGCGTGTGCGCGTGTGTGTGTTTTTTGTAATCTTCAGCTACAGACATGTTGTCACTGGTTATACCGAAGTAGGATTAGACGTTCAGTACATGCCCCCTCTCTTTCCACACATCAGCTCACTCAGGAAGTGTACGGAACAGGACCCGAGCCTCCACGTGTGGTCGCGAAGGAGCGATTCTGTCCACCTCCGTTTCATCTTCCTCTGCTCCACATTTGTCTCCATGCCACCAGGTTTTTTCCTGCCCACTTTCCTCCCACTTTCTTCCTGGCTTTTTCGTGACAGCACGCCGACTTGAGGAAATGAGATTCAGAGCAGCATGTGTTAACTTTGACAAGCTGATATATAACGTCTTTCGCGAACAGGGTGGAAAGAAATCCGCCCGTCCAGGCAGAACACGCTCAGTTTCCACTCTTTCGTGCATTTGGGAAAAAAAAAATCTCTAAAAGTTTCCATGTTCAGTATATCGCTGTGGAGGCTTTGTCCCATGGCAACACCTCCGTGCCGACACTTCACTGATCCAGCAGTTCCTCATTTGAGAGCATTAGTTTCAGTGAACAACAGATCAGGATTGTGCCTCTGCCAACTTGTAACACACTCTCACACGCACTCACGCGCACACACACACACGCACACACACACACACACACACACGCACACACACACACATTCATTGAGCCCACTAGAAGGCTGAAAAACTGTGTTGGGACTGAAAAGAGGGGTGGAGGGGGACACGATGATGTCATGATTCCCACTGTCACACCCGTGAGACAGACCCGTGTGTGTGTGTGTGAGTGTGTGTGTGTGTGTTTTGAAGGGATTTTATATGCATGCATGCAAGTTTGCATGTGAATGTACTTGTTTCTGGTTGTGCACACGCATCTTGCAGAGATGGTTGAAGTGAGACGGGGCGTGTTGAGAAGTTTGCGTGGAGCGGTGCTATGGAGCTTGTGTTGTTGAACGCTCCCACCCCCACTGCGTGGCCTTGCGGTCCATGTTTGTATTATCTAATGACCTTGTGTCCTGAATGGGAAACAGACCCTTTGTGGGTGAGCCTCTGAAGAAAAGAGGAGCAATTTCAATGCATCCTTCATTCAGCAGACCGCTCTGCTCAACACACAGCCTTGGAGGTCTCTCCTCAGTCTCCCAGACCGCTGAGGACAACAGAGTCCCTCTCTTCCTCTCAGTCTCTCGGCTGGAATCCTGTGCTGCCTGTCTGCATGTGTTTTGTGTTTGTGTGTGCTCTGAGAAACAGAAAGAAAGAGAAACAGTTAAAACGCAGGTTCCCAAGCACACTGTCCAATCCTCCGAGCAGGAAATACTTCTAATTCTTAGCAGCAGGAAATCCTGATCCTGATTCGTGTCCAGTTTACAACAAAACAAATGAGTCGAATACACACATTAGGTGAAGTCACTGTTGCTAGTGGGCTAAATATCATAATATATAATATATATATAATATATATAATACTCATCTGACTCTTTGCTTTTTAAAAATTTTCTATGAAAAGAAGAGCACAACTCTCAGTGCCAGCACAATTCAGTAAACTCGCTGCCTGTCTGTGGTTTGTTCTGCACATTTTACACACTTGCAGCTCCGTGAGTGAGACAGTATGAATGAGAGCAATTTGTCAAACCGGCATGTATCCCCAGAGGTGTCTTTCTGCCAAGTATCAAATAGATTGCAGCACCAGCCTAGCCAAAGCATGTAAAAGAGGGGAAGAAAATTAGCCCCTTAAAAAATGTTTACAACATTGTTTTAGTATGAGAAGTCCCTGCTGAGCCGTGGAACAGTTCGACCTCTTTCCATCAGAACTGGGTGCGGACCGCATTTAGACATCTGTGAGCCCCGGTGACTTTGTACACGCCTTCCTCATAGACGTCCACACTTTGATACTGTGTGTCGCACGGTGACGCATAAAGTAAATATCCGATTTCATTGCGGCCACGGAGTGATTCAGTTTAGATGAGGTATTCAGAGGACCATCAATCTTGTCTTCATTCACTCTAGGTTGAAAGCCTGGTGCCACACTGTAGCCTTGTTTACAGAAATAAAATCCACCCCCTTATTATGTAAAGTATTATAATAATATAATTCATTGACAGAGACATACAAAATTCATAAAACTTGATTTTTTTTGTAAGCAGACCAGGTGTTGCTCTACCTGGTTGAAACAGTTCCTCATTAATTTGAAAGTGAAATCATTTCTGAGAAGTCGGCAGAAGGGAAGTTTCAAAGTGATCTGTATCCGAATCGCAATGGTCATGGAAAAGACAAATATTACGGTCCCATTTTTAGCATTGTTTAGAAACAGACACCCACCTCAGGAGAAATCTATTTCTAAGGCCACTTCTTTATTTCAGTAATACCTTTTCAATTGAGCCCAATATGTTCCTCATTTGCAGTCATTAAAAGTTCTCCACTACTGTACTACATCATGTCATTCAACCCACCCAATTCATCAGTTGTGCAGATTTGGATAGTTTGGATTCATTTTTTTTTTTTTACCTTCATTTAGCTTATCATATGATTTTGGCAGTCTGTTGGAAGTACATTACAGCAACACACGATCCTCTCCTGCCCGAGCCTCTGATCTCTTGTGAAGGGACTCTCCTGTCGATGATAAATGAAGGGGCCATCATTTCAGCCTTTTATTTCTGCCTGTGCTGTTTGTGTTTCTGCTGTTCTGCCAAAATTTGCTAAACAGGCTCATGCATGATTAACCGAGAGCCAAAGAGCTCCTGGGGTCTAGAGTTGCACGCTGGACGGAATACACCTGTGGGTGTGGGGAGAGGATGGGAGGGAAGAAGAAGGCACTACGCAGGCAAGTGTGCGTGGATGCGCATCCTCGAGTGCCACTGCCTGTGTTGACTGTCGGTGTGCAGCATTTCTTTTGCAGTAAACCTGTCAGTTGTCTGTTATCAAGAAGTTACCCACTGCCTGAACTTCCCTATATGAGTTCTGCTTTTTGTTCAGTTCCCTAATTATCCACAACGACCCCCCTGCCAAAAAAACAACCCAACAGCATTAATGCTGGTCGCTCCACACAAGAGCTGTTGGGTAATCCTCGTCTAGCTTGGTGTAAAGATTGTTGTAGCTTTCTACGCCGAAAAACAAAACCTACCGATCGCCTGACTGTAAAATATCCTCACAGAGGGCGAACGCGCAGTCTGGTCGGTTTCCTCTGGCTGTTCAGGATAAGGCTTCAAAGGCCTCACACGGTGCCGTCACCAGGCCGAATGAGGACGGGGCATTCGATCGATCCTCGATATAAATAGCGCTGTGCTGTAGATGGGAAGTCAGAGGACAGGGACACGCTGGGCCAGCCCACAGCTGCGGCTCAGGGGGTAGAGAGGGCCGTCCGTTAAGCAGGAAGTCAGTGGTTCGATCCCCACTTCCCCCAGACACTTGACCTTAAAATGCCTCTGACGGCTCCTCCAGCAGTGTACGAATGTCAACTGTAAAGCTTTAAGCAGTTGATAAGACTAGGAAAGCACTATAAAAATACAGTCCGTTTATAGTCCATCACACACACTCACACACACACACACACACACACACACACACACTGTCTTTCTACCTCACCTTCCTGTACAATACTTTGCAGTGGCTGTCTGTTTGTCATAGATCTCCAATGCATCCTATCACTTACCTTTGCTGTGAAAACTTGGCAGTCACAGTTCTGATGTACTTCAGGGGCATCACCTGAGCATCGCAGTAACTATTCAAATGCCACTGAGCTGTTTTCAGACATTTGCCCCAAGTTTGCTGTTCACATATGAAGACTGCAGCGGGACATTGTCCGGTTCAGACGCGTTCACAACATTAGGAACATATCTGGAACATTCAGTGGTATTCTCACATGGGCTAATGGTCTGGACATTTTACAAGGGGGGCTGGAAGAAAAAAGTTCCTAAAAATGCAAATGCAAGTGTCCCATTAGGGAAACAGACATACTGAATTCTATAAAGGTTTTTCTTTTAAAAAGCTGTTGCACACCACCAACATACGTCCTATTAAAAACATACACATTTTGCAGCTGACCAGAGCACTGTGGAGTTTGTACCTCCTGCAAAACTACCCGCAGCTTTGCCTAGTTGCTTGTGTGAGTTGAGCAAGTCTGTGGGTGGCATGTTGGAAGATAATGACATTGGTGGCTGTTATAAGTATCTCTGTTTAGTGAACATAGAGAATTATTCAGGCAGTAATCACTAAACAACTGTTTACTACTCCCTTTAAACATTGTTTAGATTCATCTGGGGTCTTAGACAAACCTGCGAGATAATAGTGGGACTCAGGTATGATGAGAGGAGACGGAAGGTTATACATTGTGTGTGTGTGTGTGTGTGTGTGTGTGTGTGTGTGTGTGTGTGTGTGTGTGTGTGTGTGTGTGTGTGTGTGTGTGTGTGTGTATGTGTGTGTGTGTGTGTGTGTGTGCCTCTGTATGATTGGGTTCCTTAGCATTCAAACTGTCGGGTGCGAGACCACAAATTGACACCATGTTGATGTGTGACTCGTAACTGCCCCATAGAAAATGGAGAAGGTCGATGATAAATGATTCACGACTTCAGTTCGCACTGCAGTGCTGTTGCCCGTCTTGGTGTCGATTTTCTATTGGAAACAAAATAACTTTAACATTATTAACTGAAACGAGCTCCGGCGGGGTAGCATCTCGGTTTTCTTTTACTGAAGTAAAAGTTTTACATCAAGGTTGTTGCGAACAATAAGGCTCAAAGTATTTTGCCAGTCATCCCCACACCAGGCCCTTTTCTATCAAATCCTCCTTTTGTTCATTCAAGCGCCTCAGAGCAGTTGACCTTAATCCTGATGCCCTTCCACGCATTGTTTCCACTGGTCCTTTCTATGCCCACAGCAGTGGACGAAACAAATACGTTATTGTTGTCCTTTGCAGCTCAAGATAAAGCCTGAGACACTCTGCGGGACAACTTTGGCTGTGTTGGTATGAAATCATGATGACGAAAAAGTCGAAGCAGGATCGAGGTGAATTGCCTTGAGTGCAGCGGGCGGCGCGGCGTTTCCAAGGGTGTGTCAGATAGCTGTCTAAAAAAACATCTGTGTTTAAGTATTTGCCCAAAATATTGGCAAGGGGATGGTATACGGTGCATCTTGTGAGTCCACAGGCACCTTTAAGGCATATCTGGGCAACAATATGATATCGCAGAAACACATTTTTCTGCAAATGTGTTTATGTGTGTCTGAGCGGCAGAGTATTCCACATGTATAATCTGGGAACCCGAGCCTTGGGCATGCAATCACATGTAAATGTTAGTATTGCAGCTGTGAGAGTGGCCGGCCTGTCTTAACATGGTTGCCCAGCATGCAAAGCAGAACGTGAAAGAAAGTGTTGTGTGGCGTTGCGTTCACAACCAAGCTCCCACACGACTGCCTCCTCGCTAAAGAACGAATACAGACACACGGTGTTCTTAGATTGAGGTCAAAATCATCAATAATCTTATTGGAGAGATGACAGTTGCTTCGCCTTATTTATAGGAATAAACCAAACGTTTGGTCCAAAAAAATAAATAAATAAAAAAAGAGGTAGAATGTGTTTTAAATGCTGTCACTTCTCTCCTGCATCTTTAGTTCAGGGCTGCCGAACGACAACAACAAAGAACCCGAGTGAATGTGTGTGAAACTGTGCAGACGTACATTGACAACTTCAAATAAATATATATTCACGCATACACACGGGACGACACTGGGACAATTCATCAAGGGAGCCCCCTCTCTCACTCCCATAGCTGTCCTGACACAGTGAGGTGTCGTCAGCTGTGTTTGCCTAACAAGTTGCTTAAGCGATAGCTCCCACGTCGCCATGGCGACGAAGGATCACCACACTTCCAGTCGCGACATTCAGAGGGTCAACTGTTACCGTTTTGCAGCAGAGTCACACTCGGTGCGGGGCTGAGACCTCCACTTCTCCTTTCCGCTGTGTTGTTTGCTCACTCGCAAGGTGGTAGGATTGGGTCGGGTGATGAGAGTCGGGGGGGGGGGGGGGTCCTCCGTTGTCCTGGCAAACCCTGGGAAAGCTAGGTTGTTTGTCGAGAGAGACTGAATGGGATGTGGGGGAGATGAGTGCAGGGCGACTGATGGGGCTGGGAACGGGTCCCGAATGAATGGGCCGAGGACACTCGGTGAGAAATATAGAGGAATAACGAGATGAGAAGAGCGCGTGAGAGACAAGAGAAGTAATTGCGAGCGAGGGTGAAGACAAGTTCGGCGGGGTGGTCTTGGCGAGAGTTTGTTGAAAGGCACGATTGAAGATGGGCGGGGTGGTGGGATGGAGAAAAGGGAAAGACTAGAGGACAGGTGAAGGGGTGAAGAGGAATGACAAAAAGATCATAGCGTTTGGAGAAAGGCTGCAGAGAAGACGGGTCAAATGAGGTGTGAGTGGACATGTGATACTTGAGAGAGTTTGCCTTGTTTACCTGGAGGAAATGGTTGAAGATGCCATCATGCTTCTAATGACCTCGTTATATGGGAGGCAATTTGTGCATGAACAGGAAATGCCTGGGTGATCCCAGTCGAAGATTTTTGGGGGATTATCATGCCTATCTCCTCTCCCCTCCTCTCCCCTCCATTTATCGCTTCCCATGTCAAGTGCAGGAAAATAAATTCTGTTCCCATCCGCTCCCCCCACAGCTCACTGAACAAACCATGTAGTCGTGACAATTTACCCCATACAGACCCGCGACAATTCCCCTGTAATACCTCCACCGGGACACTCGCCCCCAATAACCACATACTCCTGTGCCCCCTTGGAAACCTCCTCTACACTTTCCCATTGTGTGCCGTTGTCAAATGTGCCCCTCTTAGCCTGCTCATCTGGTATCTTCATCCCCTGGTGCTTTTCATCCTTTTGCCCAGTGTGAACCCTGTCTTTGAGTGGCTCCCGAATATTTCCCCTCCTCTGGTTCACACACCGTCTCCATGTGCCCCATCACAGTTAAAACACACACCGTCACGACACAGACACTTTACTTACCCTTCTTCTGTTAAACTCAGCTCGTACTCTGCTTCTATCGGCACAGTTCTGTTTTAATCTTCCTTGTAGACACATTTTATCCGTAGATAACAAAATTATACTTCCATTTTCAATGTATGAGCTCAGTGCTGTTGATATCTGCTGTCAGGTTCTAAAATGTGCATGTCCTATAACAGGGGTGTCATGGGTTTATGCTTCTGACCTTTAATCTCTTTTTTTGGAAAGCACTTTGCGCTTAAGCTGGAAAAGTGCGATGCAAATAAAATGCATTATCATTATTATTATCATTTATTGACTGTAAAGGCTGTTAACGTTGAGCCTAATTAACTTAAGAGAATGTCCGTCTTAAATGCAGACAGCTTAAATAAAAAGTCTTCTTTAATGTTGCAACTATGCAAATTTGTCATTATTTTAAAGTAAATCAAGAAAGTGTCATCTTCCAGGTCATTTTTCACAATGAACCGAGCTGTAATTTGAAGTGCAAATACACCTGCATCCTCTGCGTTATCCGTTTTTAGACACCCAGCATGTTGTACGCACACCAGGGGAGGTCTAGACTGCTTCCCCCCTGAAATGCGTCACAAAGCTTTGGGATGAGTGATACCGTTTCTGTGAATCTCTTTAAAACAAGTAACTTGGAACTCGGTCCAAGGTTTAAACACACACACACACACACACACACACACACACACACACACACACACACACACACACACACACACACGTGCGCCATGACACCCACTTGCCTTAATTCGTAGTTAGGTATCTATGACCCAGACAGAAATGTGTTAGCTTTACTACATGCAGCTCCACTAACACACTCATGTTATCTGTGGACATGTCATCACGCGACGGTCGGGTGTTCACCGCTGTTCAGCCGCGTCAGCCCCTTGGTCCGAACGCCCTAATGATGTGTTCTGTCTGTGTTTGTTGTCTCAGGACATTTTGCATTGACAGCATCTATATAGTGGTGTGCATACTTTTTGTCCTCTCTTTGTCCGTCCCCCGCCCGTTTCCATTGGCCTCAGCACAGAGAAGGCTGTTTTCTGTCACTGGCCCTTGGCAGCGATTTAATTGCTTATTTGTTTAGTTTCTCATATTCTAAACTTCCCTGGCTCTGTGTTGTGCTGAGAACAGGCATTTTCCTCCCGTCCCTCCTCCTTTCAACATTCCATCCAGTCTCTCCCCTCAGCCCCCCACTGACTGATGTTGTACGCCCTCTGTTCTTTTACTTATTTAAAAAAAAAAAAAAAATTCTTACGTTTCTTATTGAATCCTTTCTTATAATTTAAGTCTCCAATCGCCTCTGTCATTTCTCCCACCATTTACCATCCTCTCCAACCCGAATGGCTTCAGTGGCCTGTAATAGTCTCCAGAGGAGTCTGATGTGTTCTCCACCCGGTCATGTATTATACAGTCAGTGTTTCTCAGAGGGTGGATCTGGACTCTTATGGGTCAAACAGGTCGCTCAGCTGCTGTTACAGGGAGTTAAACATGATTTTTCATGGTGACAAAGTGCAGGTGACTTAAGCGGTCTTAATCCAATACACATAAAGATCAGCTAATGTTTCCTCACGGTGCGCTGGCTGTTGGGTTTCTTTCAGCTCAGTCCTCGCTCTGTAAATTGAACACACAGAAAATGGTAAAACATTGTAAACATCGCTCGCCGACACGTTGAAAGAAGTGCTGGCAGGTAGCGATATAGGACGCAGGGCTTTTGGCGTAGTGGTTAGCGCGTCGGTCTCCCGGGGGTTCGCGGCCCGCTCAGTGCAGCAAAAATCATCAACAACAACAAAGAGAGAAGAGAGCTTTCTCCAAAATCACGTACTGCCCCTTTAAGTTGTCCTATTCAGTGCGTTGTTGTTTGAAATTGGTCATTATAGATTTGGCCTTTGACTGACTGGTTGTTTTTTTTATTGATACTGTTAGACCTTTTAATATATACAAAATAATATTATGGTTTCTAATAATAAGCAGTTGCTGTTTGCCATTATGGTTAGGATACTGCAGGTGGATGGATCAGAGTTGAAGATCAAGTTTATTTTGTGTTCCTTATGTTGAGTCATTCATATTATTAAAATGAGAAAAGTGTGTCAGTGTTTATTTATCACAGTGAGTGTTTATTCTGAGAGAATATAAGCCGGTTATCTGCAGTAATGGCGCTATGATTTATGAAACCTAATTTCCGGCTTCACAGAATGTGAGGCATTAACTGAAGCAAGCTCTGAGCGCGCGCGTGTGCGTCAGTCTATGTGTGTGTATCCAGTAGCATATCCTGACAGCTTGGCCTCTGTTAATGCTGTTGATTGGGACTTGGCACAGTTTGGTTATTGGATCAAGGTTTCTGGGCTCGGCTCTACCATCACATAATGACCCAAATGCAGACTTTTTCTGCCAGAGGTTTACACTGGACCTTTCCCGGAGCTATACCTTTACTTGTGACCCAATAATATACACAGAACAGACCAGACTCTATGGTGCACTGCAGTTTGAATGTAAATGTTTAAAAAAAACTAAATAACTAAATAAACTGCTTATTATTCTTGCACGAAATGTGATTTTGACATCCACTACACCCTTCGTATGGGGCAAAACCTTAACCCCATCACAGTGGGGCTGTGCATGTTAAGTATTGTCTTCCCCCTGGAAATGACAGCAGACGGATATTTCACCTTCGTAACCCACAATAATGCTTCAAAGTGTTTGGCTTGTTTACATGTACCTCCGTAAACCATCCCATAAACATCCCATTATTACCTGCTATCTTTGGTTTCTCTATGACTGTCCATGTGACCCTATTAGCACACGAGCGTTGCTTTCCAACTGTAAATTCCATCTCTCTGTCCAATTAAAAATGTAGATGACTCATGTGATTTTAAGTTGTCCTCTGGCAGACTTTGGTTCTATGTTTCAGTCCCCTCCTTTAACGGCTCTAGGACACCTGACTAAAAACTATGGGTCAAGTCATGAGCACCAAGAGCGTCTCTTCCTGCATCCTTCTCTGTTTGGGTTGCGACGTTCATCTTTCCCTACCTGCTTCTCAAGAGATGCCGTCACATCCTTTATCTCTGTTGTTCTAAATGTCTCTGTTGTTGGTGACTCCACTATTATTTTCTGGGAATCGTGGCTGATGCTGGACAGTCTTTATGCCGTCAGTTTTATGACCAAATTCTGTAGGTTTTTTGTTTTTTTCAACCAGAACAATATAAAACCCAATTAAACTCTTTGCTTCCTAGCAACGGCTTTCACCACATTACAATGTGAACATGCCTGTGGTTTACCCCGCCACATTTCTCAGTCATGATGTTAATATTCATTCATCACCTTCGAGCGCACAGTATCACCCTGTAGGCCTCAAGAAGCCAGACAAATGTCGTGCCTTTCTCATTTTTGTCCTACTCGTCTGGTCTTTGACTTTATTGCTTTATCAGTCTCTGTTTTCTTATGCACACACTTCGCAACATCTGCCCATAAACCCGCGATTCCTGCACATGTCCCTGCCGTCCAGACAGACTGAGGAATGCGGGTACCGTCGGGGTCGCCGCTTGGACACAATATGAGGGTGAACATGCCGGACGGGGGGTTGGGGTGGGGGGTGGCTCTTTCAGCGGCTGAGTCTGGCTGGATTTCTTTTGCCCATGTTTGGCGAGAGGAAATGAGCTTTGTGTGCTGTGGGGACGTCTCTGAGCTCCCCACTCCAATACAGATGGAGAGGTAGACTCAGGCTAAAAATAGAATTGGGACCTTGGTCAGCTTTGAGCCAAAGTGTGGGGGGGGGGGGGCTTTATATGAAGTGAACAGAAAAAAGTTTGTGGAGAGGAATGTGTAATATGAAAATATAGACCTGCAATAAGTTAGAGCGTTTAAAAGCCTGCACTGTAAAAATCCCCGGCCTTGACAAACACCTCATACATGAGAGATGGTGGGACCGCAGGAGTATGTGTGTGTGTGTGTGTGCAGTGTGTGGAACGGCAGGAGAGAAAACGAAGCATAAGAATCGTCTGATGGAGATCTAGGGCAGTGAATCCAGGTGAGAGCTCTCAGCCTCTCAAACCATTTTCTCACATCTCTCTCGTGCCGCACAGTTTATCATATCACAACAGCGTGCATTACCACAAATCTTTCATATCTCCCCCGCTGGCGAAGATGGAATGAATAAATGACCTATGAGCCCACAAGATCTTTCTGGCAGAGAGACGCCGGGTAGGAAGTGTGGAGACGAGGGAGAAAAGATGAGGATGAGATATCAGCCTCGGCTTGTGACAGGGGCATGGTGTGCTGCAGGATTCTTAAGTAGGCTGGAAAGTTATGCGCTGGGGTCACAGAAATGAATTTCTAGTAGTAATGATTTTGAGATAGCAACAGCAAATATGGAGGGGGGGGGGCAGTACAGTGAAGAAGGAATATAAGAAATAGAGAAACAGAGCCAAATTTATTTTCTTTTTTTTTCATATTTGGACAACAATGCACAGGTTACAATCAAATTCATTCCCTCAGAGCATCAAAACAAACGTATTACTTCCGTGTCAATGTTGTGTTCAAATACACCCCGTGCATTACCACGCTCTAGTGGTTCAGAGTTGAGCCTGGTGCGGTCGAATGCTGAAGTGAAAGCAAGGCCTTCTCCAGCGCAGCTCGCCATCTGCTTCTGTTATGTTCATCTTGGGATGGCAGAGCGTAGCATGTTTGGAGGTATTACAGGAGCTCTGGCGGTCCAAAACAAACCGTCCTTATTGTTACTGGCTCAGGCTCGCGGTGTGTTGTGTGCTCGTGTGCATGTGATCACAGTTTGTGTGTGTGTGTGTGTGTGTGTGCGTGTGCCTGTGTGTACGTACTGTGTGGAGGCCTTTGTCCTTGTATACTCTGAGATGATCGGCTGTTTATTTGTTGTAAAGCCGCACAGAGTGTCTCGCTGTGCACAGATTTTCAATTCTCACCGTTCATTTAAAGGAGCTGATGTTTCAGATGATGACCTCATTGTTTCTTCTGCTCTTTGCGCCTCCACCTCCTTTTTTAATACCCTCATTCCCCGTAATGATGGCCTCTTCTCTTCTCTGCTCTTCTCTCTTCACCACGCCTCCCCCTCTCTCAGAGTTGAGGTCATTGTTGGCCGACTTTGGAGGTGGGCTGGAGTACAGACATAGGCGAGTCTGTTTTTCTCATCAGCCAGTGGAGCTCTCAAGAAATCTACATGTGTGAAGGGACGAGGGTCTTTCTGCTGCGGAAAGTTTTACCACTACTAAAACTGCTGATGTTACCACAGCATTACAGTAACAAGGCAAATCAAGTGGCGCGGACAAAGAAGAGGGAGTGAAGGGCATCCCACTGGCTTGTTACACACCGTGGGTCAGCTACAGGAGAGAGACCTTAATACTGCTTTAGACTCACTGTCTTCAAGAGGCAACAGACAACTTTCGTGCCCCTAGGGGATGTAGGTGGCACGGGTAGTATTAATAAGTAGGCTGGTTGAGTTACTAACTAATCTAGTAGAAAGAAGACAAACTGCATGTTGTTTTTGAAGCCTCTCAAATCCATGGACTGAATGCCTGTCCTAGGTTCACGCTCTCTTTTTCTATCACTCGCCTTCTTCTTCTGTCTGCTTTTGTTCCTCTGATGTACTGGGGTGAAGTAAATTAATTAAAATATACATTCTTTTTAAAAATGAATGGTTTGCATTTTCAATAGCTCACTCGTTTATGAATTTATTGACATCAAACCACCTCTCATGTGTCTGTGACATCCTCTCACAGCTTTCACAGCTCTTAGTTGGTGAAAAAGGCCTTGGCAAATCCCTTAGCATCCTTATCGGTGAGCATTTTGCCTTAATATGCATATTTCAACGTTTGCATTTTCAATAGCTCACTCGTTTATCTTTCACAGCTGTTAGTTTGTGAACAAAGCTAGTCTTATATGGGGAACAATATGTTTGGCCGTTACACTGTGCAATCAATGTTATCATCATAATGACAAGTTTAAGCCAAACATTTCAGCATGATAAATACTTGAACCTTTACCTTCTATTTAATTATAGCCTTAAACACACTGCACCACACTTCCGGCATATTCAGATAATCATTCATAATCAGATATAATTGGTGTTGACATAATCCCCTGCTACAGTACATGGCAGTATAGTATACAGGCACAGATTCAAAAAGGTGCAACATGCAAAGACAACCATTGTCAAAGACAATCCATTAATTTTATGTCAGCAATGAGGAAGTTTTACATAGTTTGACGTGTTCACTCAGCCAAAGACATAATAGAATATTTCATTTGAGTTTCAACCATGCAGTTAATCATTTGATTAAACTCTTGTAGGTGTGAACACTCAGTGGAATGAGACTTTCAGAAAAGGTTCAAAAGGTTAACCCCATTCCCTCAATAAATGTTATTTTGCCTGTGCATTTTAAAGATGTGTATCCTTTCTCAAGGAAGACAAATGGATTTTTAAAATACCTTTAGTCATAGCAGTGTTCACCTCTTGGCCTGGTTTATTCTTTCATAAAAATTATACCTAAGATTTTGACCATTTCACATTTTGGCTGCCTTTGTAAAACCATTGCATTTGCAAACCCCTTTGCCTTGTTAGTGTCCAAGACAGATTAAGTAAAGTCCTGGCGAGGAAAAATGTCTGAAACCAGGATCGTTGCAAACTCCATCTTAGTGAAAGCTGTGGCAGAACAAAGAGTCTCCCACAGCGCAGTGTATCCTCGTGTGCAAGCCTGTTCACCGTGGGTGGAGAATTTGCACATGTAATTAAGACTCCTACAGAGGCACAGCGACCTTCGTCCTTGACTGCTTGTGAATGGTGACCTTTAGGAATTTCTTGAGGGCCGAGGATCAGTAAACGTGGCTCGGCGTCTGAGCTCTGGATGTTGTTAATGAGGCAGCGGGTAGTGTTGTTTCCATAAGTATTGTGTGCTTGTAGACTAATCCACGACGAGATATGTGACCGACGCGGGTAACACAAAAAGCTTAATCAATGCGGGAGAGCTCTAGATACTATTTCGATGACATGCATCATATTCTGACACAATCTTATTTCGAAAGAGAAACCCTTTTTGATACAGCATCATCAGCACAATAAAAAAAAAAGGGTCCGCCTGCTGCCTCACACATGCAGGGCCAGCGTGCAGCTTGCTCAACAGGGAGCACAATATGGTTATTGTGTGCTCAGCAGACTCTCTTACACACACACACACACACACACACACACACACATTGATTGACTTTTGTTGCTCTTTGTTCTTTGGACCGGCACACTCGTCATATCATGAAAAATAACCGAGTTAGATGGCCCGCAAATAAAAAGGTTTTAAAATGTCTCTCTGTCTCTTTGTCTCGTGCTCACTGTCTCTCACACGGACCCTCCTCCACACTCACACAAACACACACACACACACACACACACACACACACACACACGCACACAGACCGTTCACCTTTGGCCCTTTGTAATAGCTGCTCATGGCCTCACGCGCTTGCTACCCAGCTCCAGATGTTATTGACACACCCCCGTGAGCCTTGCAGAGGGAGATTTACACAGACACACAGTCGGACACAAACATACGCGTGCACATACACACAGCCTTCACAATTCAACTCCCTGCAGGCCACCTCTTAAAATCCCTGGTTTCGCTTCAGCCACACACAATAAACGGCATATGGGTATCGTTTTGGATTCTGAGCTAGTGAGCTGACAAATTAAACTCATCCTCCCTTTTCATTGGAAACTCTGTTCTGCAACAAAGCTGAAACACACTATTGATACTATCCATCTCGAAGCAATCACTACTTAGTTTGTTCAGCACTGGTCTCATGCAAACACATGATGAGTTGCCACAGTGACCTGCAGTTTGACTGACTGAAGGGTGCGGTGGGACAGGTTTTCACCTGCAAAATGTCAAAAAACCCTGGAGACGTGAACAGCACTGGCTGCATTTATTCCAGGAGCCACCAGACTAGGAGGTGGACACCATGAATGAAGGCTATTGTGCTGCTGGTTGCCTTCGTGTTTTACACAAGTGCTGTAAAGGCCTCTGGGTAACAAAGGGCAGGAAGCGGGGTGGAAAGGAAATACACGTGTACAAGTGTGCCACAGACGAAGATAATTCATTTTTGATGGTGCATTGTAGAGATGCTTTGCACGCTGCAGGGAAGCCTGTGATGTTTTAGACATAGCATTTGCAGAAAACATCTGGCTCTGCATGTGTAAGTGCCTGTGTGTGTGTGTGTTTGTGTGTGTGTCTGTGTGTGTGTGTCTGTGTGTGTGTCTGTGTGTGTGTATGTGTGTGTGTGTCTGTGTGTGTGTGTGCGTGTGTGTGTGTGTGTCTGTGTGTGCGTGTGTGTGTTTGTGTGTCCCTCGTGCACAATGATAGACTGGACACATGGTGTACCAGTCTTCCACACGATCACGCTCATGATAGTTTCTGGATTTGTCATTACTCTTGGGCATGCACAAATCAAACGAGTGGTTGTTAGTGGTGAAGTCCACAGCACTGGAAACTCAACAGCACAGATGTGTCATGTCTTTGTCACCCACATGTCTCAGCAGCTGACCTGCGTGTGTGTCCGTGTGTCTACAGGGCATTATTTGCATATGATGGAGTGACCAACAAGCTCAAACTGGCTGACTCGGGAGGTAAGGTCCACCGTCATGTGTTTTCTCAGACATGAACATTTTAAATGCCTGAGGGCCACAAATAATGACGCCTGTCAGCTCCTTCACTTTGGCCTGAAGGGAATTTGAATCTTTTGGCATTTTGTATCCTTTTTTCCCCCCCCAACTTGTCCCTTAATCTGTGTCCTTTCCAACAGCGGGTGGTGTGGCAGAGCTGGCGGGGAAGTTTCACTTATCCAAGCCGCAGTATGGTTTGTGCAAGGTAGGGAGCGGGGAGACGGGAGGCCTTCGGATTGCGCTGATCAACTGGGTGAGTGGCAGACAGGCTCACAGGGCTTAGCTCATGTAAGCAGGAGCCTATCATAACACACATACCAGCACGAATTATAGAAACACATTCTTACGAATATGGCAGGTACACACACACACACACACACACACACACACCCAAGCCCTCACAGATTCATTCAGCTGGAGCAAAGTCATTGAGCGGCTCCAAGATAATGGGTTTAACATATTAAGTTGTCACATTCAGATAAATCTGTGCACTCCTCAACCTGTGAAAATGCCCCGGAGAAAATCCGAAACCCCTTGGCTTATTCACATTCTATGGTTCTAGTTTGGACAGATGCTTACTTGGCATCGGACATGTGGGAAAATGTTGTGAGACAGGGCCATTACGTCATGCTGGTAAAAGAAGTTTATGAATCACGAGCGGCAAGCGGAACATGCAAATGCTCGTGCTCATGTGAACATGTCTGACGTTCGTCGGACGATGGTGGGAAACGTTAGTGACTCAGAATAATATTATACGGCGAGTAGTTGCCATGTTTTAAACAGGCCGCTGCTGGTGATGGGCTGAAAATATGTTTTACACAACATAGACATAAACTCATCACATTACATCACATAAATCCACTGCACATACACTATCACTAACCATTTGCATATTACATTATACTAAAAACAAAGGATAATTAAACTGATATTACAGCATAAATTGTTCTTCATTATGACATCATATGGAATGGAGATTTGTCTCTATGAAGCCATTGTGAATCCCATTGTTCCTTCGGCTGTCTTCCTCCTGTTTTTTTTGTTGTTGTTCTTTTCAGAGAGAGGTATGAACTGAATGTAGATCCTACATCCTGTGTTTGTCCGCAGGTCGGACAAAATGTCGCTGACTACCGAAGGACAGAATGTGCCGGCCACATTCCAGCCATCCGGAACTTCTTCAAGGTGCAGCAGATCAAGATGTGCTCGACCTATTATATGATGTTATTATATTGTCCTATCATTTAACCTCTGACATGTGCTCACGTTCACTTCACGCTTTGGTTTTGTTTTCCTTTCCCCCCTCTAATGTGAGAATTATATCAACATCCTGGCTTTGGACATATTTTGAGGAAGGCTAGGAGCATAAGTATACAACTCCCAAATTCCTGCGACATAGTAAACATTTTTGACTTGCTCTGGTTTCTATATTCTCTGACTCTAGACTTTGTACGTCTCTAAATCTATATTTACACACAGTAGTTTACGTTGTATTGTTTTGAGAGTTTCCTGTCCTCAGTGCACTTCCTGTTCTTTTGGTGCCTTGTCCCTGTGTGTGATTGGTCCATCTGCCATGTCAAACACTGATTGTTCAGTGGTTCGACTTGACGAGGAGAATTTCAGCTGACCTCTATGGTTTACTAGTTTCCATATAAAGGCATCACCCAGTCAACTGCAGAAGCATCTGTGGAATGTTTGTTGTGTTTTTTTGGGCTGTTTTTTAAACAGTAATCGTTGAGTCTGGGATTTTGTGAGCTGCTCCATGAACCCCCCCGAGTGTGTGTGTGTGTGTGTGTGTGTGTGTGCGTGTGTGTGTGTGTGTGTGTGTGTGTGTGTGAGATCGAGAGCACCCTTTGGCCTTTGTATATTTTTATGTGAGATTTAAAAAATTGTGGGGAACTGATTTCATGGTCAGTGTGGAGGGGAGTGGAGAAAATGTGTCTCTCCTGTGAATTGTGGGAGAAGCGTGACCTCTCACCTCAGCGAACACAAACACAGCGGCCAGACGTGTGGCGTGACAGTGCAGATAACCAATGGTCACCATCATTGTATCTGCTGAGCTGCCACTTTTCAAATATGAAAACAAAAACAATTTATTTTAACTGAAGTTGAAATTTGAGCCGAAACTGTAAGAATTAGTTTTTATTAGTGTTTTTTTCAAGTTTAATTTTCCATCTCTCAGAAGTTCAAACCTGCCTCACCTTGCACAATGGACATTATGGCCGAGCATATGGATTGCATTTGCAGCAATATCCTGACCCAAAGATTGTGGTGATGATGATGCATAACTGTGCTATTCCGTCTTTTGTAAAACCCTAAATTTGCCAGCAGACGTGACTTTTTACCCATTAAGGGAGGATTGTAAAACGGCACAACACTCTGCCTCATACCTCTGGCTGTTGAAGCATCTGGGGTTGGTGCGTGATAAATTCTTGAAAGATTATGACTCAAACTGGGTTATTTTTTACAGTTTGTATCAACCGTTAGTTTCCCAGGAATGCAGCAACATACCTCTAGGATTTCTTCCAACGGGCATTTTCTTACAATATCCTACATGTTTAGTATCTTATTTAGAAACATCTCAATTGCACATAGTAATGATTATAATAACGATAGTTGAAGCCTTCTTTTGTTTAATTGCTTCACGATTTATAGCTGCAGCGTTGCTTAAGAAACCATCTCTATGATGAACGCTCTTAGATTTATGGAGGTGCTCATTTAGAATTTAGTAAACACAATCGTCAAAGCCTTTGGGGGAAAGGAGGCTAACATAGCTGGGTCGTAGATATGATATCATTATTTAGGTCATTTTCACCCTGCATATCTCAAGGTGGGGTTATATTTTACTCGTCCACATTTTAGCAGACAATAAGCAGATACCACAGCCTTTATCAATCCTGATTCTCAGCTAAATTCCAACTTGACTGTGTGATAAATCTGAAAAACTAAACCGCAGCGATAACCTGAACACATGCGCCACACTGCCTGATGATAAGAACTGGGGGGCTCAATACTTGACGGCTTTTGTTCCCTGGGAGACAGTCGCTTAGACTTTGCATTTGCACTTTTTGTTTGTTTTTGTTATTTCTTTCTTTCCTTTCTTCGTCTTTTTTTTCTTTCTTCTTTCACTTGGTCTCTCTCGCCTGGCTCGCCGTGCTGCATGTCCCAGCTGGCAGTGAGGGGGTTTTGTCAAGGCGAGTCCGCGGCAGCACATTTGGGTGTGTTGCATACTGTCTAGCATGAAGTTATGAAAACTAAAATATGAATAGGGAGCAGATGTTACAATTGTTCGTGCGTCTCCAGTGAGGAAAAAAATAGCAGACTGAGGTTGAGTCAGACGGGCTTTTGTGTGTATTTGTTTGTGTCTGCGTGTGTGTCGGGGCGTTAGAGGTCAGAACTTACTGTGAGCAAAACACTGTGGGAGATTTGAGAGGATCTGATAAAACAGGCAGATCTGAGAAAGGGCAGCAGAATTTGGAAATGAAAACACAAGAAGAAGTTTTTGATTACAAGTCACCTCTAATTAATCAAATGTATTATAAGAAATAATCTTCTGTGGCCGCATGACAGCTTGGAACAAAGACGGATGTCCCTTCGGGTGCAGCAGGAGATTCGAGTTGCAACAGAGAACAGCAGCTCTATTGTAAAATAAGGAATAAAGCAACACATTTCGGGGTCAAGGCACTGAAACCCTGAGGCACGTATGAATCATTCGCATCTGTCATCTGTTCTTGACACACACTTGACGAGAAGGCTTTAGTTTCATGTCAACCACCACATGCCCGTTATCACGTGTTCGCTGTTATTTCAGACGAGGAACTCTCATTACAAGAGCAAATGTCATAACTTCTCAGGAGCATGATACGCAATTATTATTGCAACAGTATTTTTAGGGCTCCAACACACAGGGGGTAGAACCCTGTTGCGCTTGCTCAGGGTTATTTCGTTTTTTTTTCCCTTCTTTCCCCCACAATAAAAGGAACGTCAAACTTTCCCTGTCACAAACAGCATTTTAGAATTCGGGACGTTCACCGTAATTATCCAATCATTGATTTGAGAAAAGAATTAAACTGGGGGCACTCGGGTATCCTCTCCTCCGCCTCCTGCATTTCGCAGACTGGACAACTCGATGGAAAGACTCTGTGAAGCAGTGCAGTTCCAGAGCAGAGAGACAGTTTGTGCAGAATAGAGTCCAATTATAGCTAGAAAGTAAGTCCCAACCTGTCACATCACCTTGAGCTCCTCTTCCTCCCGGAGAGTTTTGGATCCTCATATCCACAGCGACTTGCCGAGGTCATCAATGCCACAAAGCCTCAAGAGGTTGTGCACACATCCTACTGGGCCGCTAATTTGAGAGCTTCCCATGAAAATACTAGATAGATATGGGATTGAGGTGATTATGACACCAAAATGTCGCTGTTTACTATTGGCAATAGCAATTAACAGCTTTCGGTTTAGCACGCGTGAAGTCGTTGCGTATGTTACGGGGGTTGACAGAGGGGGAAAAGAAGAGGGAGGAGGACAGTTACAGACTGAGACGAGGGTGGGGTCTTTACTCCATCTGAAAAACTTTACAGCAAAAAAGCAAGGTGATGAAGAAAAAGATTTGTTTTTGAAATGTGAAAGTCTAACCCTAATAACGAGAGGTGATATGCATGTAGGCAAAGTTTGTAAGGAGGAGTTATTTATCATTGTGTAAGTTGGGTCAGTCTACTGGGACCCGGCACACAGCTGTCTGAACTGTGCATAAATAATCATATCCATTTGTCCTGCTTTAATATGAACCACCTTGCTTTTTTTGGAGTGTATCCGTGATCCTGTCACTTACCGTTCACTTTCCCCCCTGCATCCCTGGAAGCACTGTGCGCTGCTTGTCTGGTCTGGTCTGTGCGTACGCAGTAACAGCTAGAGCGATATGGATTCTTACACTGTACCGACATGTATTATAGGGCACACTGAGTGCTCTGTTCAGTGTCAGTGTCAGTGTTGTCACTCAGATAAAGCTGTGGTTTCCTGCTGGAGGCTGACAGACCTGGCCCTCCTTCAACGAGCTTCGAGTTACTCTCCGTGGAAATTATTCCGAGGTCCTGGCCACATGCAGATGCCCGTGTGCATACGCAAGGCACGGGTTGAGCCGTGTTGTGACCCAACAGGCAGCAGTGGAACACTTGTGTTTTGGTTTGTGATGGTCGAACTCGCTCTGCATTTTCTAGAGTCATTTTTCCCGTGTCTGAATCTCCCCTAAGCTTGACTTCCAGTTGTTGAGCAACTGCTGGCTGCATAAGTGAGGTCCTTTCTCTTTTTTCCACCTTCACTGCAAAAACACACGCATTCACACCCTATTTTCTCAGTTTCACTATACTAACCACAACTTTTCATTTTCCCCCGCTCTCCCCCTCTGCTATCTATAAAGCATCCAAACCAATGCATTCCTCTCCCTACTCTAAAAAACCAGGGAGTGTTTTTGTTCTCTTGGTCCATATAAGTGAAGCAGTTGCACAACTGTTTGGCTCAGGGTTTGCATAACTTCAAGTCAGACCAAGAGAAAGCCACCAGAGGGAATGTGTGTACTTGTGTATGGATTTCTGGATTTCTCTGTGTGCGTGCGTGCGTGCGTGCGTGCACGTCTGCTTGTGTGTGTGAGTGGCCACATAACAGCATATGAGGGTGGATTAAATTCACATCTGTCTTTGTCTACTTGTCACCGCCTTATATTCACTGGGTGCCCTCCATGTTTCAGGAAGCGCATGTGTTCGTTAGCGCAGAGAAGGTGGAGGACGTGACGGAGGAGACGATAAGAGCGGAGCTCGGCAAGGCACATGCCCAGGCTCCTGCACAGTGGGCGAGGAGGAGCTCCAGGTCCGCCGACAAGGAGGAGATAGTGGTGAGTCTCCTCCTTGCAACACCAACTCTGCCCATTAGATGGAGGCAGAGACTTTATAACGTTACTCCTTGTGAGGCAGTGTTGCAGGCCACCTTCTAGATCAGCGGCCTCAGGGTTTCACTTTTGCCTCCATTGTATTTATTCAGTTTGTGCAGCAATGGAAAGGTTGGGAATTTGTGTGTCTATATTTACTATTCCTTTTATTCGTCCTTTTTCTGTTACAGGGTACAAACTACAGAAAAACGAATGCTGCAATGGAGATGAGACGCATAAACCGGGACTCCTTCTGGGCACGTGCAGAGGTTTGCCAAAGTAGCCTTGACTCTATTTGGCCACGTTTGAATGGCTAAAATGTACCACAGCTTAAAATAAAAAATTACAATTATCTTAGAGAAAATATTAAAGAGATATGTGTTTTAGTTGCACTTACCTGTACTCGTGTGTCAGCGCGAAGAGGAAGAGAGGAAAGACGAGGAGAAGAGACGGGCCCTCGAGGAGAGACGGCGCCTCGAAAAAGAAAGAGTCCTGAAGGAGAGAAGGGACGCAGAAGAGAGAGACAGGAAGATGAACGAGAAACTGCAGATGATCGAAGAGCAGAGGTTGGAGCAGTGTCTGTTTCCTGCTGTCAGTAGTTCCCTCTAGTGGCCGCATTGTGTATGAATTGCACTGTGATATTTTATTCGCTTTACTGTCTCGTAGAAGAAAACAGGCAGAGCAAGAAGAGGAGCTGCGCAGGAAGGAGAAGTCGAAATGGGTGAGCAGGGAGATTGATAAAAGCTGATTGAACTTTCACAGCTTCTGCACGCACAATGATGCACAGTGTGTGGGCTTTGCCTTGTGCCGGAATACACATCATCTCTGACGGCTTGTGGCCTTTGAGCTTGGTAGGACTGGCCTGAACTCACTTACCCCCCATGAAAGATCTGGACTGACCTCGGACGGTGTGACTCTAAACCCTGAATCGTCCTCGGGGACATTACGGATGACCCTCTGATCCGTGCGAACACTCATCGATGTGCAGAGGCTAACGGATAGGCTTCTACACCAACAGAGAAAAAACGGGGGACTGATTTAAATTCATTCAGAAAGTTGCGTCGTGTACCACTGCTGATTTTATAAACTCAGTTAATGAGAAGATATATAATGCACTATACAATTGATGAGAACTCTTGGCAGACTGCTTTTTACATTTTGACATAGAACTGTACCGTATTCTGAAGGCACAAACACTTTCTACTGTGCACCTCTAAAAAGCGCGGTTACTGCTGGTTACTGTACATGCTGCCTGCGTTTGTGTTGACATTTGTGAGGTGAGGGTACAGGTAGTGAGAACGCTAAGTACTTGCAGGGTATTTTGCAAGGTATTATTTATGTAGGCAAATTGACCGTACCCTCAACTATTTCAAATTGTTCCATACTAAACGAAGAGCAGTACCTGTGTGAGTGTGAAACATGAGTGCCACCGTGTTTCTGTACTTGCAGGAGCAGCAGAAGAGGGAGCATGAGGAGGACATGAGGGCTCGTCTCAGAAGGAGTGAGTCCATAGAGAAAGCAGCGGTGAGTGAATCGCACGCCTCTATGAACCTACAGCCGACGGCGGCGAATATACGCACGTCTTCAAAAGACCCAAATGTTCCGGGGAGCCTGTGAAATCATTTCACCCCCCCGCTAACGTTGGCCAACTGTGCATTCGTTGACCTGCAGGAGGCAGCAGTGCTAGTGTCCCAACGATCCATGAACCCCCGGGAGTTCTTCAGACAGCTGTCGTCGTCGTCATCACAAAGCCCCACCAGCCCTGGATCCTCCCGCACCGGTATGTGGATCCAGATGAGCTCATTGAAACTCAAGGCTCAGCCCCAGATTGCAGTGCATGCAGCTGGATCTGTGCATTTTGGATGTGTCATATGTGTGTTTCTCTCCCAGTTTTTCAACTACTCACAAACTGTTGTCTTTCTCCCCAGGCAAACCACTCAGGCGATACCAGCGCAGCCTGACGGACACCGCGTTTATTTTCTCAAAGGCAGAGGAGAGCGCCGCATCCTCCCCTCGCAGTTCCCCGCTGGTCTCACCCTTTTCCCGGTTTCCTCCCTCACCCGTCCACCACACCACGTCTCCCCCCAGAAGCCCTGATTTCCGCCCTGTCACCTCTCCGCAAAGGCCCAGAGCCCCCATGTCACCGCCCATGTCGCCTCTTCGCCCTGCCCCTCCACTCTCAGCCCTGCCCAGTGTGCCACAAACGAACAACCAGGTTCAGGCCGCCGTTGAGCCCAGAGCTCCATCCCCTACAGAACCCTCTGCGCCCCCGGCCTCCCCTAGCCTCTTGGCCTCCTTGTCCCCCAGTTCAGTTAAAAACAACCCCACTCAGCCACGTCCAGAGGCCCTGCCTGCCTCACCCCCAAATACCCCAACCCAGCCAGAGGACGCCACTTTCAACTTTGAGCCTGGTCTGCTTCCACAGGCTCCAACTTCTCCTCTTCCTGAGGGACCACAGCCAAACACAGGTACGTGACCCAGGGTATTATATTTGGATCTGATTAAACAACGTTAATATTCTCGTATCTCGCAAATCTGCAGAGGCAATAGTTTATTTTTAAAACAACAAAATGCCCATTCAGGGTGAGTCAGTGTGAAGAGGAGTATATTACTCTGCTTATTTCTCATTTGTTTGCCAAAGTCATTAATCATTTGACATAAAATAATGGTGGTTAACATTTTTATTACAGGCTAAAATGACTTAGATGCGTTTGCCAAAAACTAATATGCTTCGTCCAGACTGGTGAAGGCAGCCAAGACATATGAATCAGAGCCCTATTATACAGAAATGACAGAATATTTTTATAGTCCAGTGACAATTAAGTATTCCTAAAGTAACCACACATACTCTTAGTCATGCCAAGCTTAACTGAAATGTGCACCCAGACACTTTTTTACATACACAAACCTCTGGCACTTTTTCGACATGTTAGCTTATCAAATGTACATTGTTTTCTTCTTTTTTGTTTTTCTAATAATATAATTTTCCAATTAACAGACCTCCACACAGCCTCTCATGTGTACACTGAGCTGGTCTCAGACACTGGATACAAAGTACAGGCTGTACTGGTGGAGGAGGACGAGGAAGAGGAGGCTGAAACACAACCCCAGCCTGGTGCTGTTACCACAGAACCCGTCCAGACTGAAGTAGAAGAGCAGGAGCCGGAGGAGGAGGTGGGAATGGGAAAGCAAGAGGAGGAGGAGGAGGAGGAGGACGAGGAGGAGGAGGTGGAGGAGGAGGTGGTGGAGGAGGAGGAGGAGGAGGAAGAAGGAGAAGAGGAGGGTTTGAAACAAGGAGCTGGGTCTGCATCTCACGAGGAGCCAGTGGAGGTGGTGCAGGAGGAAGATGAGGCGCAAGCTGATGGAGAGGAGGATGACCAATCAGAGGACAGTCAGGCCCCGGCCGAGCCTTCAGAGAAAGAACAAGAGTCAGCAGTCACAGGTCGGCCTCTTGTTCTTGTGTCCTGTCATTTTGACTAGATTCACATTTTGTAAGCTGTGTTGTCACGCAGTCACAAACAATGGGCATATTCTGAACGTCAGACAGTTAAATGAAGATGAATTTTTTACGCAATTGTACACAAATCAAAACACATCCACATGTTATTCAGATGCGGAGCCAGTTTGTCAAGAAATCCAACACGAGAGTGTCGTCCTGTCAACCAACGGGATTACAAACGGAGTGGACACGCAGAAACAGAATGGCATAGGTTTGGCAACAATTCAGTAAAAAAAAAAACAAGAATAAATGCAATACTCTAAGACATTAATTCTTCTCTTGAGCTGGTTTGACTGTGATGAATGCTTTTCACGCTGCTGTTTCTCAGGGCGATCTTTGAGTCCGTCTGACACGGAGCTCAGCTCCCCGGAGCTGGTGGTGTGCTACGATCATCACGGCACGGCAGAGGAGGATGATGTCACCAAGCATAAGGAACGGGAGATCTCAGAAAACGGACTAGAGGTACTGTATCCATGGACTTGTACAGTGGGTTGCACAGATATTTTATTCCACAAATGAAATCCTGTTCCCAAGTAAAATATGTAATTAATTTAGAAAGGTTAAGAGTCATGTGTATTATTATAATCACACGAAAGTCAATAATATTTATATTCAAAAACAGTTTTCTACAGGAAATTACATAACTATTTATGACTTAGACTATCCTTACTGGTGAGGAATATTTAACCACAAAGCTAGTGTTACTCTATATTTATGTTATTGTCAATAAATGAAACCAGCAAAGTGTCAGTCTGTCAAATCTCCCGTCCCTGTCTTTGGTGTCCAGCCGCAAGACCATTGGTTCCTAATGATGATGTCGATCTTTGAAAATGGGTCACAAACATAGTTTAAAAGAAAGTTCCCGTGACAGGGATGTTGTTTTAGTTCATCCTGGTTAAACAAGATGTGTGTTTGGCCATTACAGCCCTCTCTCTGAATCCATTTTCCTCAGGTCCTAACCGAGCGACAAATGTGCGTCAGAGCTCTGTATGACTACCAAGCAGGTAAGCTGCCATTTGCGGGATAATCGCCACGCATGTGCACTTAAAAGTGCCTCCACTTACAGTAATTGCTCTGTGATTACTGGGTCTTCACCATGTTATCTTGTGGTTCCCACAGAGGACGAATCGGAGATCTCCTTTGAACCCGGTGACATCATCAGGGACGTGGAAACGGTTGACAAAGCCTGGTGGCGGGGTTGGAGCAAAGATGGCCGCCAAGGCCTGTTCCCTGCCAATTATGTGGAGACCATATAGACCGATGGAGACACACACACACACACGCACACACGCACACGCACGCACACACACACGCACACACACACACACACACACACACTCAGGGACACCATCTCCCCTCACATTAATGCATGTTTTCACCTTAATCATCCCATTTACACTTTGTACTCTCTATTCTGTAGAAGGGATAAAGTTTTAATGTTTTTAAGAAAACGAAGTATGCAGAAACTAGCCAGCCTGATTTTCTCGGATAAACTAGCAGACTTTTTTTTTCTTTCTTCCTTGGACCAAAATAACTTATTTCCTTTGAGATACATTAGGAATGTTGGTGGGAGGGATCACATCATCATGACAAATGATCACAAACTTGCTTTTCTTGTAAGCAACACAAACAGATTTTTATAGTGTATCGTCCTCTTTTCGATCCACACGTATAAACAAGCGTTCCTTTCTGCTCACCGTTTGCTTTGTGTTACACTGCTAAAAAGATTTACTGCTCTCGACTGGCATACAAGCTACATAATCATGACTTGTGTATCAGATGTCGCGTTATAATCATCTCCCGCAGTTATTTTGTCTGTATTTGTTACTGACAGTCTCACAGCACATGTTAATTACCAGAGCAGCAGTCATAACAAAAGATCAACATGTAAAGGAAAAAGGCACTGTATTGACACCTGTATTTTTCTATTACTTTTGCATGGGCTTCATTTGATTGGTATGGTCATGTCCTTCTATACATTTTGTGATTGTCTCTCGTCCTAATTCTTCTCAGATTTTAAGAGATTGTGTCCATACACAGATGGTATGAAACATAATCTTTCCAGTTTAAATCACCTGTCACATCGTAATACTCCACACTGTATATAAGAATGTATAAAAAAACAAAAACATCAAAGAGCTCCTTTTGTTCAATCTCTTTCTATACTTGGCTTGTATGTTTGTATGTTGTTTGCTTGTATGATTGTATGACCTTTGTATTTACTCTAAACTTACAAATATATATCGCTTTTACAAACTCCATAACTGCTTTGAGAAAAGTTTGTTTGTATTCACCACACAACATCATTGCGTTAGTGTTTATCGTGTTATGAGTGAAATTGACTTCAATCGTGCGTTTCTGTCACTGTGCTTCATTGACCTATGCATTGATCGGGTAGAAGAAGGACGCTGTGTGAACTGTGGTGCTGTATTTGCACCCATAGGTGGAGACATTGCCTTTTCCAGTTTGTCAGCGGAAACCTCACTGAGGGCCCACTCATGGAAATGAACAAATTCCTCAGGACAAAAGGCAAAATATTTTGACAGGCAGAGAGGAGGCTCATTGTTACACACATTTTAGAAGCGGGATATCCAGACATTTCCAAACCTAAAAATTGCTAATGCTGCTACACCTCAAACAGGATTTTCCCCTAGGGTGGTAATGATTGATTGAACATGACATTAATATTTCTTAACCATACACCTTTAATATTTATGGGGGAGGGTATGTGTGTGCGTGTGGGGTGGGTGGGCAAGGTTATGCTCTTGTAGTGCCAGCTCAATAACAGCATTTGGCAGATGCGCCTCTGTTCTGAAATAGAGAGGTAATGTTTGACATCGGTCTCATCCCACTTGAACTGATGCCTGTTGACAGACTGACTAAATCTATCCAGGAGACTATTCTGTCAAGGTTATCCCACAAGGCTAATCATCAGTGATATGTGTGAAAAAGGTGATGAGCCTCTTATGAGATACTAATTGGGGAAGGAAAGGGAGCAGACTGTGAAAACCTGGAATGAGCATGATTGAGAGATGGGGAAAAAAAGGCCCCGGTTAATTTTAAGTTTTAGAGAGGCAGTAAAAAGGGAAACTTTAATATCAATATTACAACAACAACGTTGTTTTTTTTTGTTTTACAGTTGTGCGTGTGTGAGAAGGATAAACAACACAGAGTGAGAGAGGGGACATTTGTGCACAGAGAATGTGAACACAAATTGGTCTGGACAGTTGCGTCCCCCCTTCTCTGGCGTTTTTCCGTACCCCCGTTCCCATGGTCATCCCCACGACTCAAGGGATTTGTTGTCTCCTCGGATTAAACAGATTGATGGAGAGACACTGGCTAATGTGCCAATCAACCTCCCCTTCCCCTTTTGTCTACGGGCTGTTCTTTCCTTCTGTGACCCTCATCAGGACTAGAAAACCTTTTGACCGTGGTGCTGAACTCACAGAGAGCCCCCACCGCCCTCCCACCCCTCCTGACTTTCCCTTTATCTCTTATTTAACTGACAGACCCTATCTGACCAGTTGAGCTCTGACAAGTGTGGGACGGCCGAGGTGAAGTGGCAGTAGGGAAGTGCCACTCATTGTGGTATTATCAGCACAAAGGCCAACGACGGAAACCTAATCTGACCTGGCTGCTGATGGCTTGTGGCTTATTGGCTGAGTTTCTGCTCTGAAGCAGATCCTGGCAACCCCCCCCCCACCCCCGAGATACTTTGTGAGGGGAGGATAAGCTCAGGCACACGCACACACACACACACACACACACGCACACATGCTCACACACTGATGTGTGGGCATTTAAACACACATGTATGTTCACACAACCGCAGACGTTCCCTATTCTTAGCCCCTACTGTATATCCGAAGCAACCTCCTTCTCCGTGCAACTCGTCGACCCCTGCCTGTCATTGTCGAACTAATAGTTTGCTGCAACTTTTTGTGTGATTAATTATGTGTTTGGGTGCAGGTGTCAGTTTACAGGAGGCAAAAAGAATCCGACCACAGCAGTCTGACAACTCTGTGTTCAGCCTTCCTCCTTCACTGTAGCTGCAGGCACCTGTGTGCAAGTGTGAGTGAATGGGCCTTTTTTTGGGGGGGGGGGCCTCATTGTTCTGTAGGAGGAAACATGAAGGACAGGGTCACCGTGTCTCTCCACGAGGCTTTAGGTTACCTTACCAATTTTTGTGCCAAAACACCGCCCCGTTGGAGTTCCCCCCACTCCAAAGTGCAATGGAACTCGCGGTACCCGCGGTGCTCCGCTTTCGGAAAGGATTTGGCAGAGCTGAAGAATCCGGTGATATTCTTAAAATACTAAGGCAGCTCCTGCTTTTCTTCTCCCTTGCTGAAATAAAAGAAAGAAGAGATCAGTGTTTGTTAGCACCTGTAGTACAAGGGAGGACCCACTGAGAAAATGGGTCTCATTTTCTTTTTGGCTCTTTGTTCCGCCGGGGCAACAGATGCCTCAGGCGTGTTTCACTCACCGAATCAAACGTTACCCACCGCTAACCTTGGTCTATCGAAATGTGAGTCCACTACTGGTGCTTTTTTCTTTTCTTTTTGCTTCTGAGATGATCTCGAGGCAAAGGATCTCTCTAAACTACTGGGCTTCCTCAACATGAACCAGCTTTAGCTCGGTGATAATTCCATCCCGTACGAGTCTTGATTAAACCTTTGCTTTTTCGACATCTCTCTTGTTCTTGACACCGTCATTTCTCTGTTTTCCCTTTAAAGATAATCTTCAAAACCGCTGAAGCAGATAGCGCCTCGGAAGCTCCCGATGGCTCCAGCCAAGATTTTACTGTCAGCATAGAAACCGGCCCATTAACTTCTGAAGCCCTCTTTGGCAAAGCTCCCTTTCCCCTCCATTGCCATCAAAAAGCTATTTCCCTCGTCCAGTCCCACACAACCCGAACAATGAACAGAGGATTAGAACATCTCTCTGTCTTGAAGCAAGAAAAAAAAAAGAAAAAACTCTTTTTACCAGTCATTGGTGAAGACTAGTTGGCGGCGTTTCCACGCTGGGATTTTTTTCCTGACGTGATTCCCAAGAGGCGGTTTTTGCTTTTTTACGATACAATTCCTGCACTTGCAATCAGCCAACATGTGGGATTGTGATCCAATCACAGAGATTTTTTTCCCCCTTCAGTTCGTGAATGGTTAAGTCTCTCCGTCCATTGTGAAGGAATCTTCAAAGTGACTGGAAACCACAGGGGGAGATTGGGAGTTGTTAATTAATGCAACAGACGCTGTACAAATGCTCTATTTTCCTGATTCTAAAGATGAAAAAAGAAATAAATCATGCTTTGAATATAGCAACAGGCGCGTCCAAATCTCTCACCTCATCTTCGAGCCATCATCCTGGACGATAAAATGCTGTTGTTTCTCTGTAAACCGTGTGATTTTTATTAACTCTGCTGTGGTTCCATCTATCTCTGATTTAGGTTTATTGGATTTTTGCTCATTTGGATCATTTATATTTCCATTCACATGAAATGTGTTTTGCTAAAATGATCTCTACTGGTCTTTATGTCTGTCATTGAATGGGAAAGAACTGGGAAATGTGACAAAGGCGATGGTAACCACTGAGCGGCATCTAAAGCGAAATTGGCCATGGATAATATGGTTTAATCTTAAGATTTTCTAAATTACTTTCAATCCAGAAAATTACTTTAAACGTTTTGTATTGCTCGTGACTGTGCACATTTTCCTATTTATTTAATAAACAGCAACGGTAAAAAAAGAGAAATATTTTCACAGTAAATTATGATCTTAAACCGAAGACTAAAGCGCTTTCAGAAGTCACCAGTCAACACATAAACTCTGTTAAAATCTTCAAGGGGGGAGCTGTCTCTTACCCTAAGGACCATCAGGGGAGAAAACCCCTGTCCCATTGTGACACACACACACACACACACACACACACACGCACCCTCTCTGGGTTGAACACACACACACACTGCCTGTGGCACCACAATCACTGCCAGATGCTGTGACTTTTTTTAAGAGAATTCATTTAACAAGTATCTCTGAAGCAGTGATGCCAATGGTGTCATTTGAGGGAGAAAAATGTACCAAACTCTCTCTCTCTCTGTGTCTGTGTGTGTCTGTGTGCGTGTACGTGCGTGTGTGTGTGTGCGTGTGTGAGTTCTTGTGTGCTTGTGTGCCTGTGTGTGTTAGTGAGTGCTGGGGATATGCCGGTGGCAGTGTGTGTAAAGGACACGCATGAGATCAGAAAGAGTTGAGACTAATTCACAGCTTGGCCTGCGGACACCAAGCAGGATAATGTGAGACATCTTTTCTCACACCATTTAGGCTAGGCCCATAGGGACACATTGTTTATTTCCTGGCTGAAGTACATTATTTAAGGCAATAGGTGTAGTTTTGAAACACATGGCATTATTTTTATGGAGCTGGAAATAAAACATTGCAACAATAATAAGAAAGGCAGGGGTAATGTTTTAAAGCAAATACAAATTGCGCCAACTCACTTGTTTTGTTGTTGCACCCTGCAATAAGACATGTACAACAACTTGGTGCTTGCTGTTCCAGTGATTGTGATGTTAACCATGCAGATTTATAGTGGATGAGACACCCAGAGCCAGCCCTTGGCAGCCCAGGCATGGTGCCTGCCCCAGGGGAGGGGGATGATGGAGAGCAAACAGCTAATAATTAATACCATGATTACACAGGCTGCAACAACACAGGGAGACAAACCTTCACACACCCGGGCAGGGACCTGACCAAGACTGATAGCACAGGGGCACGCACACACACACATGCACACACACACACACACACACGCACACAAACACACGCACACACACACATGCACACACACACACACACGCACACACACACAAACACATGCACACACACACACACACACACACACACACACACGCACACACACACACACGCACACACACAAAAACACACACACGCACAAACACACACACACACACACACACACACACACACACACACACTTGCAGCAAACCAGGGGAAGCTCTAAGACATTGAATACCAGAACATCTAACGTCTCTGTTTGCACAAAGATCGATCAGAAAATGTAAAAGCCACACTGGAGCAGTTGTTAATAAAAGGAAAAAGAAAAACACAAAAAACCCAGTCATTTTTATTGTTCTGTTCTGATTCTACAAGGCATTTGCAGCATCCATAATACTGTAAAACTTCTATTTTATCGTATTCTATTGTATTGTATTCTCTTCTATTCTATTCTATTCTACACACAGATCCCTCTGTGTCAGTTTGGCTGCTGTGAGACATTTAAAGTAAATAAATCTAGTTTGCTGACCAACCACTAAACCCTACCTGCTATGTGTAGAGCTGATACTATAATTCAAAAGCGAAAAAGACCATAAAAAATGTGTTTAGGCTGTAACAATACCGCCCAGACCCCCCTGTGTGTGTGGATGAAGCCTCCCTTCCCATACAGCCATTACCTAAGCCACACAGTAGGATAACAACATTAAAACGTCACGGTCACACTCATTACCAGCCGGGCTGAAGCCCCTTTGATTTGTACGTGCGTGCACGAGGCCCGCGATGGCTTCCATATGGGCACCCATTCATTTTTTAATATAACCAGCATCACGTTACTCCGAGATGAGGTGATCCCAATTTCTCCAAAACCTCAAGTATTTTTCTAAATGTGCTTGACATGTCCAGGATTTCCTACCATTTGAAGAGATGCAGGGGCGGTGTGTGTTTTCACTGCAGTGTGCGGCTTGCCTAACTCCCTTGTAGATGTGTGTGTCAAATCCTGAGAGGGAGGAAAAGATAGTTTGTGTGCACTACTGTACATAAGCGTGTAAATTAGTGTGTGTGTGTGTGTATAGCGAGATGCCAACCATAGAGGGGCCATGCAGGGCCCACGGGCCCACATCCCTTGGCCACCACTTCCTCCCTCTCTGTGCCACATTGACTCTGTTTCCATTACCACAGTGGAAGGAACAATAATGGGCTGATGTGTGGATGTGTGGTCTACTTGCACAGCAGAGGCCTGGACAGCACAGGAGAGATTGGACTAAGCTAGTGAGACCTGGAGAGCTTTATGTGTGTGTGTGTGTGTGTGTGTGTGTGTGTGTGTGTGTGTGTGTGTCTGTGTGTGCGCGCTGTACCTGACAACAGCTTGTCAGACACGGGAGAGTAGAGGATTACTTCACTGATCTCACAAGTTTTTTCCCCAGTCTAATTCAAACACCTCCGCCAGATCAGGTCAAATAATAACTGAGCTTTGGTTCTATGTATTCACCCATCTGCGGTATAGTTTTTCTTTGATTTCACCGACATATGGGTCCAGATGCGTTTGCTCTTAAAATTGTCTGTCTTGAAGCGATGCCACATAATAATGATGTAATGTTCACAAAGACGGACAAACTGATAACATTTAAAGGGAATGTCTCAGCCTTGTATATTCGGAATCCAAAAAGAGCATAACACATGACAAGAAATAAGCCATGATTTAACTGCTGTTTCAGTGTCAAAACAAAGCCTCCCCCACATTTGCATGTAGATAAACCAGGCTAAATCACAGCTGAAACATACAAAAAGGAAATGGCTGTGGTACTACTGACATATAGTATCTTATTGTACAGGAAAGAGATTCTCACCCCTTTGTTTCTTTGTTCGAGGAGATGATGACACATTTGATCCTGTCTTGCAGCATCACATGTCAACATCCTCATGCCCTGTCACTCTGACAGCTCACAGCCCGTAAGGCAAAGGATCATGGCTGCTGTGTCAGACACAGCGGGGAGGTCGGGAGGAAGGCAAGCTAAATGCACGGTGTGTTTGCGTGTGTCTGCGCGTGCCACTGTGTGCGTATGTGTCTGAGTGTGACTGTATGTGCGACCATGTGCGTGTGCGCACGTGTGTCAGTCTGAAGGGATGGATGCATGCCAAAGGCGAGAGCAACACCATGTCAGAGTGCTAGCAGACGATGCCCATTTCAGATACACTAATTCAAACAGTCAGCTCAGCCATGAAACCATTTCCTCCCATGATTCCTCCACTCCCTTCCTCTCCGCTCCGAGTGCGACAGCGGGGTACTACAAGGTACAGCAACAGTCATACCTTAGTCCAAGGTCCAAATTTTGTTATTCTAAGATTATCAGCTTGGAGCTGTTTTTCCGTAAAGTGAATATTGAGCTTCAATATTTTCACCATCCTTGTCAAAAATAAATTAAATCCACCCTTCAGTTCATGCCTCGGTTTTCTTTTTGTTTAGTTTAGTCAGGTTTTTTTTTCTGCTGACACGAATGCGCCAATTATCCATCTTGAGTTAATTAAAACAGCCTTATTTTTAAGGCAAGTGTATTTACGCAATCATAATAAATTTTTAAAAAAAAGTCACATGACACATGCAGTTTGGTGTAATGTTAATATTTACAAAATATACAGCTGGCCCCGTATTTCCACATAATGACTATCAGAGATTTATTCTGCAGACATAATTTATTTAGTGTAAGTGTGAAAATGTATATGATAACATATTTTTCTTTTTGTCTGTTTTACTTGTGGAGCCTGTCAATATAAACCATTTAAGCTGCTTGAAAAATGACATGCCCCAAATGAAAAGAGTATATCTATGGAACTACAACATCTATATGAATAATCTTGTTATCTTTATGAAGGTAACACTTGTGAGATTTTTTTTTTTTGATGTGTTCAAATCAGTGTAGATGTTACTGGGTCAGAGTCGATGAAGATGGAGCACGACATACATGAAAGATTTCATGTTCGCCGAGCAAACACCGCCTGTGTAATAATGCAGATGAAGCCCATTCCTCTCGAAATCCATAGAACAGCATCTGAACATTATGTGTGCCAAGTGTCATTCTGATAAAAAGAAGCAAAGTTACAGGCTTTAGTAAGGGACATGGTCAGACGGACTTTCCAAATTGGCACAGCTGTCACCACGTGACGTTCCTCACTGCAAAACTCATTTAACTTCACTTACATGTCCCATGCAAGTGTCTAAACAAAGAAGGGTGCTCATCTGTCTCTAATAAACGATCTTTGTAGTGCGGAGAGTTGACCGACAGCCTCCAGATCACACTGTCCACAACGTGCGCTAACCTCCAGGAGGCGAACAGCGGCGCAACAGGCGGGGTACCATCTCAAAGCGAGGCGCGGTCTTTGTGCTAGCTAGCGGAAGCGGACCCATGGACCCAGACCACAGGTGATCGCGACCAAACATCCAAGGTAAGACATCAGTGATGTGTGTCGCTGTGTGATACGCGAACTTTTCCTTTGCTTCTTCGGCTGCTTGTTGGATGACGGTCGGTCGTAGATTTGTTAGGAAACTGACTGTTTGAATCTGTGGAGTCTGGGCTTTGTTGATATGTAGCTTGTGGTGTTAGCATGACGTGTCGCGACCGTCATATCTGGACATGCTAGACTGCGGTTATCGTGTTTATGCGATGTAGTTGCTTGGTGTTTGAATTGTGTTCGGCGTGGGTGAGAAATAGTTGATATTGGCGTGTAGCCGAGTTTCTCCCCGTTCTGTGCAAGTGCTATATGGCTATATAGCTCCATGTGTAGCATAATTATGTGACCCCGCCCCCCCCACCAGCTGGCTCACAATCAAAACCATTTGGACCCAGTTAGATGGAAAAGAGTATTTCATCTTGCACGCTGAAATAACAGAAGATTACAGAAAGAACTTGTGAGGCCAAAGTTACAATTACAGTTTCTTGGAGTTTGCTTGTTTACAACCTAAACTACATCAGTTCACACATGGCTCAACAAAAAAAAAGTAGTATTTATTTGTTCTCACCTATAATCTCATTTGAATAACACGAACCAGTGCATACTGCACGCAAGAACTATAGAAGTCACCATATGCCTTTTTTCATTTTTTTTCTTCAAACACCTGTATGGAATTCCAGAACTCCAGCCCTCATCCAATGGGACGTCTCCAAATTGTGCCACGGCCAAATGTTCTACTTGCTTGTGAAGCGCTCGGCAATACACCGAAGCAATATACTGAGGTGTTGTGATGCCGTTGCCCATAAAACTAGAGATCCTGCTCTTTGTTCGCTCCTCTGTGTGCATCCTGTTGCGTGCTGTGTGTCTTTTGCACCTCTACTGTGTCCGACTGCGACTCAGGAGGTAGAGAAGGTTGTCCACCGTTCAGGAAGTTAGTGGTTCAACTCCTGGCTGAATGTGACTTACTAGTATTTTTAGACGGTTTTGTTATAGGCAAAGACATTTTTAAAAATTATTATTTATTTTTACAATCCATTCAAATATAGTTTCTTTATTGCGCATTAAAACCTTTGCGCACATATACAGACGGACATGAAAACAGAAAGGGAGTCACAGAGGTTTTCCAACTTGCTGGTTAAACTTCATATGAGGGGGAAGTGTCTTCCTTTTTTTCAACAGAATGTCTAATAAATTTTGTCTCTGCAAATGTGGAAATTTGGGAAAGAAAATAGAGGAATGCAAAATAACTGCATGCTAGAATGAACGAGACAAACGTCATTGCCATGGCAGCGATGGTATTGAATAAATAAATGACCGGTCCAACAGTGTAATTGCCCATTGAAGCCTGGAGCGTTGCACGATTATGAGATCTGTCCGACAAAGACCATTCTGTAGTTTAAACCAGAGAGCAATCATATAACATACGGAGCTAGTGTGGAAATTCTGATGGCCTCGTGCACAGATATGAATAGTAGGCCTGTAATAGTTGTGGCTTTTCCTGCATGATCCCTTTTGAACCAACAGTTGGTTATAGCATTGCCTCAAAATCGCTTTAGCTGTCTGCCACTGTCAGACCAAAAAAAAAAATAGAGTACCACGTAGTTTCAGTGTTTTGGTCAAGATATAATGCGTTTCACAGGTGTGGGAGTCTTGGCGTGATTGGTAATGGGCAGCAGCAATAGGGGCCCCTGTGTGCCACCAGGAGAATCACACTACATCCGCCAACCACCGCCCATTTACTCCTCCAGCGCTCACTCCGAGTCTCTCTCTCTCACACAAACACACACACACACACACACACACACACACACACACACACACACACACACACACACACACACACACACACACACACACACACACACACACACACAGTAGTCGCAGAAGGTTGTTCCTTGGAAGCAGAGACGCTGAGAACTGGCTCTCGGAGTGCACGTATAAATAGTCCTCACACTGCTCAACATGTTCTGTTTTGATGTAATTACGGTGCAGGAAGAGCCTGGTTTAGCAGGGAGCGCTCGCTCTCGGGCAGCCGTAGCGGGGTCTTTAACCGGGGATTTGGTAGGAAAAACGGTTGCACCTGGCCTAGCACGGTGTGCTTCGGAGTAGGGAGTAGAAGGAAAGAGAGAGACGCATACGTGAGGATGTAGAGAGAGAGAGAGACAGACTTAGAGCGAAAGGAGGCGGTGAAGGCACTTTGCAACAGACACACACACACACACACACACACACAGTCGCAGACACGTGCACACACACTTCCACTGTAGCGGGAACACCTGGACTTGATGAGGGCCAGATGTTCTGGCCAGTTAGGCCTGCTGTAAAGTGGAAAACAAAGAGGATTGAGGGCTAACACAAGCTGGGGCATGAAGCAGATACTTAATCTATAATCTCATTTAAATGGATCATTTAGGCCCCCCCACGCCACTCGGTGTCACTTGCCAACATGTTGGATTGATTTAGTTTGCGCGAATCCCCCGAGAGTGATCGCCTTGTTAACAAAAGTTGAGGAGACAGAGATTTCATTGGCAGACCCTGCCTCTTTTTCAGACAATCAAATGGCGGATAAAATGATGTAATGCAAGAAGGAGGAACGAAGGGCCTGTGTGTGATGTGCAAAACATTGTGCAGGTATCCATAGTGACAGAATGCAATATCATTTTAATGTGACCAAGAGTTCTCTGTCCTACAGATATGATCATTGTTTATGAAACCAGGCTGAGACGGGTTTGGAAGCAGAAGTATGCGTGCTCAACACAAGGGGGAGCACTTATCCTTTCCCTGTGTTTCCAAGGCCCCACAGTCTGCCATCACTTCAGAGCCAAGCAGTCGTTCCCAGTCCATTGTTCCTTCATGAAGTCGTGTGTGTGTGTGTGTGTGTGTGTGTGTGTGTGTGTGTGTGTGTGTGTGTGTGTGTGTGTGTGTGTGTGTGTGTGTGTGTGTGTGTGTGTGTGTGTGTGTGTGTGTGTGTGTGTGTGTGTGTGTGTGTGTGTGTGTGTGTGTGTGTGTGTGTGAGAAAATATACCAAACACAACCGATCAGTCCAATCAACCTGATCACACCCACTCACACTATGTAAATATTGAATATTTCAAAAGCATAATGTACCTTCATAAACTTCTCAACACCGAGCACTCAGGCTGAATGCTGAAAAAAAAATGTACATACAAAACACCAAACACAATTGAGATACTGAAATCAAGGCTTTATAACCTTTTCAGGACATGTGAGGCAACTGTGGTAATTCCAGAAACACAAAGGACCCCAACATGCTCCCTCTTAACACTTGTTCATGCCCGTGGCATTGAAAGATTTGAATTCTTACTCTGGTGAGTTTTCCCCCCTCCATGAATTAATTAGTCTTTGCCAAAGCGGGCCACATTTGTCATTCGAATTTATGCTAATGAGTGCCGAGGTCTCGCGGAAGAGCTGATAGGCCAGAGCAGCTGCTCTGTCCTTGCGGGGCCTAACTGTCTCCCCCTTTTTTAACTGCTCCATCTCTCTGTCTGGTTCCTCATCCCATTTCTCTCTTTCCGGTTCTTGGCCCTCCCCCCCACCACCCCAGCTCCTTCGCCCTCTCCCTCTCCCTCTCCCCACATGTCTCGCTCTCCTCCTTGTCTCTCCTCCTGTGGCCTTATCATCCCACCTCCTCCTTGTCTCCAACCTCCCGCTGGTCCTGGGCTCCATGACCTGTCAGTGGAGAGGAGGCTGCCCGTGTCCCAGGCTGATAAGGCAGCTAATTATCCAACACTTCACACACACGAGGGGGAAGCGGATCGACACACGGACAGCCACACACATACAGAACTATATGGGCTGCAACAACGCTGTCAGACGTATGCGTGCACCAGCACACCAAAAGTTAATGCAAGATAGATAGAGAGATAGATAGACAGATAGAACTGATCAAAGCGAAGAAAATAAATGGGTAGTCCAATACTTTGGAGATAAATGCCCCCACAAAGAGCAAAAGAACATAGAGGCGCCTCTTCTCCACTCCTGTATTACACGGTTGTAACCAAAAGCTGGTTGAAAAGTCAGTGGCATATCTGGGCAGTAATTGTAGGGGCAGAGCACTCAAGTCCAGCGTCCCAGGCTCGCAATTTGATGGAGTAGAAATAAGCAATTTGGGGCTCTTTCCACAATGTTCAAATGCAACATTGGTGGAGGGAGAGGTCCACATTCTGTAATGCTCTATTTTGAAGTTTGCTTCAAGTAGTGGCCAAGTGATTGAGGCAGTGTGTCATGCGGACAGTTCAACCAGACACAATTATGACATTTCCTTTTTTAGTCCCTCTCCGTAGAAAAATAAATCACTGTTGTCTGACCTGTGGTTTCGCTGAGGTGGTACATTATAGACTGCATCACAGCACAGGCATGGGACTTTGATAGTGTCGTAATCCAGAGTGATAATTCACACTAACCATCGTCTGTGCAAGTCATTTCTCTCTAATAATAACTTGTCTGGTTTCACGGCGTTTTTTTAAATGACCAACAGAGGATAGAGTGAAGGAAATGTTTACTTTACCTTTTGACTGCTGAGGAAGACGAGTCAAACTATCATACAGGCAAAAAAATCATTTACTGTAGAGCTTCTAATTGGCTTAGCATGGAATGCTGAGCAGACACCATATTTATACTTTTTAGGCTTAATCAAATTACATTGGGAACTTTGTGTGTTTATCACATCGTTCCCAACACCCTAGAGTGTCTTCAGTAATTTGGCTGCGCCACATTCCACCTACTCAAAGAGGAGAGTGAGGACTAATGTCATTTCGAGGGGATTATTGTGATCTTTCAACACATCTTTGGGGAGTTAAGCATGTTGTTAAAGAGAGGAAGGGAACAGCAAGAAAAGTGATAAAACCCCACCATAGAGTCTCTATTTTAACTTTCACGTTTTCTCCCCGCTCTCTCCTCCGATCTCTCTCATTTTCTCCCTCACAGCACCAAAAGCCATATTATGTGCTTGTCAAGATGGATAAACCCCTCAGCCAAATGTTCAGATGAAAACAAATAAGTAGGAGACGTTCATGTAATCGCTTCTGCCAGAGAAAGGCTTTAAGAAGAACATAAACACTTTCTGGAAATGTGCCTCGCATACACTAATTCCCTCACGCTTTTGTTTGAGTCTCATTCAACTTCAGGACCATTTCATACTGTGCCATGATGAGATGTCACCATTGGAGACACGCTTAAAACTACTTTGCAACACGGTTTGCAGCAGTGAACAAAAATATGAGATCATATTACCTTGCTGCTTGTAAATCTGTCATGATTATAGTCTGGGGAAGTAAAAAAAGAATTCTTTAATTAACCTGGCTGCAATCACAAATGTGTAGAAGGGAGAAAAAAAAAGATGTCTGCCGCTATTTTTTTTTTTAAATGATCAAACTCAGAGTTCCTCATTATCAGGTCACTGCTGCTTTTTGTTAGTAGTGGTGTGTTTTTCTACGGAGCGACTGGGCCCCTTTCACATGAGAAAAGTCCCCCAACTGTCACTGCACTCCCACAATCTTTCCAACCAACCGCTGTAGTAGAGTTCCCATGGTGCTCCTTGGACAGCTCACAGACGAATGCTCCGACTGCCTCAGTCAGACGGGGAGTTTGCTCAGGACGTCACACCATATTGTGACTTTCAAATTTCTGGTAGAATTACTGTACACAAACTACAGTACTGACAGAAATATGTACAATGTCCTTTCATGTTCTCGTGTGCATTGTTAAGCAGGAATTATAAATATAACATTTTCTGAGTGATGTGTGCACATATATGCGTTTGGTAGTTCATTTCACCCCTTGTCTGATGGAAAAGATTGTCTTCTGTATGATGAGAGAGAGAGAGAGAGAGAGAGAGAGAGAGAGAGAGAGAGAGAGAGAGAGAGAGAGAGAGAGAGAGAGAGAGAGAGAGAGAGAGAGAGAGAGAGAGAGAGAGAGAGAGAGAGAGAGAGAGAGAGGGAGAGAGAGAGAGAGAGAGAGAGAGAGAGAGAGAGAGAGAGAGAGAGAGAGAGAGAGAGAGAGGAATGGCGAAATGAGAAAAAAAAAACCAGTGACCAAAGGATGGTGGAGAGTTTTAGAGAAAAAAGCTCTCCTCTCTTGTTAAATATTAAAGTGAGAGGACATGCAACTTTCCTAACAACTTTCCTGAATTCGTTAAACTCACTCAGCGTATGTGCTGTACTTACTTAGTGTCCCTTTCTCTTCTGAATCCTAGCCTGAAACTAAAAGGTCTGTATCTTTGCCTCGCCTCGGTGCTCACAATTAAAGCATTAAAGCGATGTCTGTTTCAGCTTAATATCACATCTTTATCAACAAATAAAGTTAACCATAGATGACTTTTAAGTCTGAATCTACAATCATTCTGTTTATATAGTGAAATGGAGCAGCCCGAGAATCGATGCCCCCACAGCAGTCATATGTCTAAAAAGAATAATAACTCCATATGATGTGGTTTGGAATTTAAAGGAAAACTGTAAAGCCAGGCAATTGGTGAATCCCAAAAACTAACACTCGGCTTGTTAAATGGGAGCATTGAGCAAGTTGGTGCTTTGGACTACGCTGATTTCAAAGTGATGTAATACACACAGAGCGCAAATAGCAACTGGATGAAGGAGTGTGGCCATGACCTCTCTGTCTAGGGAAACTCATTTTCATAGTAACTAAACACCAATGAAATGCCTGCCCTGGAAAGAGCCAAGCCAGAGCACCAGCCATCCAATAAAAGGGATAGGGATATGTAAATATGCCAAACAGGAAATAATATTGGGGATGTAAAATGAAACTGCACAAACTTGTACTGATGACCCCTTTAATATCCTCTGAACTACATTTCATCTCTCGCTAATAAATGTATCGAGAATATTCTGGAGGGTTTGTTGAAATATGAAATACACCCCTGTCTGCTTTTTGCATCAGTTCAATTTTATAGCGCAGATAAAAAAGCTTCTCTTTGAGCATTAATTTGGCAGTGCAGAGCAATTGCACTCAACTTCCAGAACCTCACATATCCTGTGGTTACTAAATAAAAGGTTCTGCTTTTCCAACAAAATGACAGTATCATTTACTAAAAGCATCTCACAATTTGAACGTTTGCTATGATTCAACTCCGTTCAATTACTCCTCAATGGGACAGCCAAAAGAACTGCAGGCCATGCAAGCCTGGTTTTAGCCCCGTGGCGTGTTAACTGATAAGCAGGCAGAGCATGTCAAGCTTGTGGGCCAGCTGGCAGGGCTCGAGTGTTTGTGTTGTGCTGGTTGCAATGTCAGGACTAGAGTGGGCAGAACGGGGCTGGAGGGGCTACAGGAGGACCAGGCCTCCTCCAGACTTGGCTGCTCCAACTAAATGGACCAGATCAATCACATTGGACGGCCCTGTGACAGTGAGTTAAGGTTCCGCGGCACGGCACAGCGTTTTTGGACGCAGCGGCCCTCAGCAAGGATAGCTGGCTGGCTGGCAGACGCAATGCTTCCTCTTGCTTTCCTTGGGCTCACCAAGCAGATGGCGATGGCAAGGACGGCAGGCGGAGAGTCTGCCGTCAATCCCAAACCCCCATCCATCCAGAGACAAGTGATGAGAGAGATCAGGGTGTGGGTGGGTGATGTGGAAAGGGATGGAGTGGATGGTGGAGAGGGAGAGTGGACTTGTGTCAGCCAGGTCTGGGCTGGATCACACAGCTGGGCAGGGCTGGCCTGGCCTGGCCTGGCTTGAGGCTGGATCTATGAGGCGTGGCACTGGATAGTGGTTTGGGGATACAGTGGCAATGGAGGGCCCAGACAGTGGTGCAGTATGGTAACATGTCTGAGGTCTGCCTGGCACTGCTTCTATCGGAATGTGTGTGTGAATGTCTGTGTGTGTGTGTGTGTGTGTGTGTGTGTGTGTGTGTGTGTCCCAAGCGGTATGGCCATCTCTGTGTTTGGTGGCAGGGCAAGCCTCATGCTGAGACACTCAAGAGGCTGAGTTGGAGGAAAATATGACCTATATTGCTGCAAGGGAAGGGCGATGCTTAGCTTTCAAAATGTACACAGGGCCTATCTGAATACTGTAATTTGGAATATACATCATGAACAATTTTATCTCAAATCCCGAATCAGCCTGCATTTTCCCATCTTCTCTTAAAGACTTTCTTCTAACCTATTGTATTTCAAAGTGACAATGTGATTCGTCAGTTTCACCAGTAATGTCAGTTTCTAGCCTGAGCATAAGATATATGTTAGAGAGTATGACCTGATTTTCAGAAAGTGTCTGAAAGCCACATGGTTTTCACAGAGTAAATAATACAATCCAGCACAATATACCAGATTGTGTTCCTTGGTTAATACCTTGGAGAAGCTTGCGATCTATACAGTTGAAGGTGCATGTAAAAAGCTGTAGGCATTTTATTCTTAATCCAGATTTGATCTGATTCTTTATTGTGTTACAAAAACAGTGGGGAGGGGTATTGGCTTGTCACACTGCTTTGTTTACTTGCTGACAATGAATCCTCCCACTTATTTCTATGCGAGTGGCAATGGAAATTTCAAATTTCAAAGCTGCCACATTACAGAGGTTTCTGTGAAAATCTGCAGCACTCTCACCCTGCAAGAGGCTTTGCTGAATGTATTTATTTTTTCCCATAATACTGTTGTCAGAATTGATTTTAAATTATTATCATTCAATCCATGTGTATCAGGAGAATCCAATCCAGCCATTGGGCGTTCATAATTCCTTCCAATGTGTAGTGTATGTCTGTTCAAAATGATCAAATGGACTTAAATGAATGGATTTTCAAATAATATTTCAACCAATGCACAGTGGTTCTAATATTGAATCCTTGGCAATATATATTGTATCCCTGTAACATTAAAAAGTTTCAAAAGGCACCTATTATCTATTCCCATTTTAACAATGTCATTATGATGTCAAAACTGATTGCACAGTGTAATGGCAATAGAAAAATGACACCATCTGCGCTCATATTGGTCCCCTATAAGCACTGTTGATGCAGTTTTTTCGTGGAAAAATATTGACTTGATTTATGGCATTCTGTCTGTGTCTGTCGGCAGTGATGGAAACGACAGACAGTGGTACAGCCGAATTGACAAAACATCCCCACCACACAAGAGACTCTCCTGTCTCCTTGACGGAGGAAAAAGAAACAAGCGACGAAGGAGACTGATAGAAAAAGAGATAAAACAAGAGTGGACTTCAGACGAGCATTCAGTCCGTGGAGAGAGCTCCGGGACTTGAGAGGCTTCAAAAACGACATGCAGTTTGTCTACTAGATCAGTTAGTCTCAACCAGCCTACTTATTAATACTACAGGACGTTTAACTCGAGGTTACTTGTTGAAATTGGGATTTTTATGGTTGTTTTGTGTTTTGGACAGTAGCCGGGGTATTGACAACTTCCTCTGGAGCAAACTCTGAGGAGAAGTATCTGCGACCTTACTGCAGCATCTTCATGACAGAGGTCAAACAAAATTACCACCAGGAGACAGTTCTCTGTTGCCTCTGTGAAGAGTCAGAAAAGAAGGCAAAAAAGATGTTTAGAAAAAGGGCATGTAATTCAAAGAAATAAAATATTAGGACTTACGTCCTTCAGTGTAATCACCATGTGCATTTTAGAACTAAGCCATATTTTTTCTTTACACATCCCCTGTGTAGTCTGAATAAGCAAAAGTTTGGAAAGTGTTCAACTCATCTCCTCTAATAACCTTGGAATGATACCCAGCGCAAACCGATGGGTTCTACAACCTTACAAATATTTATCAGAACCGTCACAGCCGCCTGTGTCTCACCAGGCTCTGGACACTGTAACTAATTAGAGATCCTTTTTTGTTATCACTCCTCTCTTGGTGGTTGAAATGTAAACAGGGTGTTATGAAAGTGCCCTTATGGCGTGGAGGGAAGCGAGCGAGGCCACTCTGGCACTTACACGGCATGCCTTATAAATAAGTAATGGTACTGGACGTGTAGCGGTTAGTCATAGAGGAGGAAGGTCTGCGCATCAACCCCACCTCTGTTTGCCTTGTACATATTTCATAAGATGCTGGGGTGGAGGGAAGTGGGAGTTGTGGGGTATATGGAAGGGTGGCTGAAATAAAAGGCAGCTCACACAGGCTCCTCTCTGTTCACTGTCATGGGTCTGTTACTATTAATAATACCAAGTGTCCTCTCTCCCTCTACTGATACGATTTCATGCTGTTTTTCTCCGCCCTGCCTTCCTGTATTTGACAACAAAATGGAGCAAGCTGCCGTTGTGCCTACTGTATCCCAGGGATAACACAGCACAGGTTGCGCAGTGTTAGTTTTAACAATTAAGACAAAGTTTCCTTTACAGAGTCCAGATGACCATTTCCTTGGGGGCTCTGATCAAAGTTGGCATGGAAAAGCTCACATAAGCTTTTATCCTTGAGGGTACGAAATGTGATGGTGTAAGTCCTATGACCATAAATGTGTTTACAAAGTCTGGTTTTGTCGAGCAAGTGTCCCACCGTATGTTCAATCTGCTAATTGAACATTAGTTTGTAAGACTTGGGCTCGATTTTAATTTGGTTAGTGAGCTTTGGTTATAGAGACTGGTATTGATTAGGAAATATATAAGGGAATTGACCATGTTGCCTATCAAATTGAGCTCCAGATGAATCAGCTTGACAGTCGCTAATGTTTCCCCACAAATCAATGACCTTCATGTCATCATTATAACGTAATGGAGGTCATGTTCATCTGAATAGAGCAGGATCCTGTTTAGTGTTTACTCGCTGCCCAAACACCTTGAATTATTGATTTGGAAGGAAGGAAAAAGTCCTAAAGAGCAACATTAAACAAATAATGCTTAATGGAAGACCACAAGCACAAACAGGCCAAAAGCAGAATTGGATCGTTTCAATGAGGGTGGAGGGGCATGGGCATCGTCCTTGCATCCTGGGATTAGCCCCCCCTCTCCCAAGATGGATGGTGGTTTAAAGAAATATACATTTTTTTTCCTTAAAGCAGAGTGATGATGGATACAGCCATATCATTCTCCAGCGCTGACATGGTGCTGTGGAAGAATATCTGACTATGTGAGACTATCTACCAGCGTGACAAATGACCAATGCTTCCGTTCAATCCCAGACAGAGGCACGCTCTCATACAAATGTTGATCTTGAATAATGTCGAGAATAGTATTTCAACCAGAACAGTGTGTGAGGGTGGAGGGAGCGCAAACATGCCACATATCTGAAAACCGACTCTAAGTAAAACTGCTCATCCAGGCCACAGCTTAAAAAAAATTACAGGCCACATTCATAGCTGCAAGAAGTTTTTTCTCTTTCCTTCCCCCTGCCTCTCTGCTGGGTTGGCTTCGTTATGAGTCTTTCACCTCCAGTTTCCCACCTGCCAGCTTTCTCCTAACCAATGCGAATTCAACTGTACACACTCGGACAATGCTTTTGCCAGAGGAGTCAGGGAGCTCACCTGAATTTTTTCAACTGGTAAATATGTTTTTTAAAATATTTATTTTTGTGTAAAAGCCCACAATAAGTGAAGAGTACCTAACCTGTTGCCAGGTTACTGATAGCCTGCGAGCGCTGCCTCTCAAGGTGGAACAAAGATGGAACAGAGAGCTAGCAGAGCCTCAGCAGTGCACCTCTAAATATAAAAGTCTTCGGCTCTTGTCTGTTTGCAGTTCTCTCCCCTCCGCTTTGGAGGAGGTTAATGGGAGGCAATGGTCGCGCGGTCTGTTGCCACGGGCAAGTTAGCCTCAGGCCACCAGACATCTGACTGCCCTTTGTGTGTGTGTGTGTGTGTGTGTGTGTGTGTGTGTGTGTGTGTGTGTGTGTGTGTGTGTGTGTGTGTGTGTGTGTGTGTGTGTGTGTGTGTGTGTGTGTGTGTGTGTGTGTGTGTGTGTGTGTGTGTGTGTGTGTGTGTGTGTGCAATTGAGCAGAATATAACCAATGTTGGATTTTGAAACTTCCTTTGCAAACAAAGTGCCAACTAGAAGAGCACTAACTAAACTGGAAGCTGCTACACAAATGTTGCCCCAACACTGTGATTATTCCTGCCTCTTTTTGTCCCTCAGAGGTTCATAGGCCAAGCGAGGACAACCCATTCAAACATGTAATTCACAGTCGCTTCAAAATCTTTTGTTTCAACAACATTCAACAGGATTAAACGCATGCCAATACTTTATAGAACCTATCGAAGAGGTAATGTTAGGAAAGTACATCGCCAGAAGTGTTAATTTAACTGCAAGCGAAGTGCTGTGAAACTTCATGTATGCTTGCACTGTATTGTACCTCTTGTTGAGTTATGTGGGTCAGACATTGTGCTCCTGGGGGCCAATTCCAGCCTGCAGCTGAGGGATTTGGCTGACTCAGCATCTCCAGTCCACTCTCTGGGACCAGGATGCAGCGCTGTGTTCCGCTGTGACTAGGCAACCAGCCTCAATGTTATGTGCACACATGCAACTGCTGTGCCTCTAATTTAAGTCAGGCTGTGTCCCACTTTTACCTCAGGCCGTCAGGACAATAGCCATACTCTGCAATATCAGCCCACAAAGGTGACTAGTGCAAAGAAAAAAACAGTGCATCCAGTTTCACTCTTTTCATCCAATTTTTAGTAGCTGCATTGTTGCATGATTTCCCTCTCTTCTTCTTTTCTGTCTATCCTGATATTTTGGTTATTTGGATTTAGGTGAACCTTTAATTGTGTCATTTAGAATCCTTATTATGTCCTCTATATGATCAGGAACTGAAGGTAAACTACACAAAATACAGGTCTCAAACCGGTGCCACACATATCCTGAAGAAGATAATCACATTTTCTATTTTCTGACATATATAAATAGGATGAATTCCTGTGGACAGTAAAACCAAATGTCACCTTTTTGCATATCTATGTGTCTGGTTGAATGTAACCACTGAAAAGGGCAGTGCAGTCAGCCAAGCCGTGCCCACATACCTCACTAATTACACACTTTCTGTAGCTGTAAGGTTATTACTGTAAGGTGCAGTGTGATTTTCTTCATATAAATGTACACTCAAGTCCAATGACAGAGTACAAATGTAATCAAGCCATCCAGTTGTGTAAAAGTTAAATGATTAGATATTGAATCATGTTTTTTTTAGTAGATGATTTAGTAGCTGTCCAGACAAAACTCACCCCACTAAGGCTGCTCCAAAAGTTCAAATCAAATGTTATCTTGAGGATGCAGAGATTTTGACAGTGGCTGGCCAGGGCTGATTCATAGAGCTCAATTCTTAATGCTGGGGATGACAGAGGACTGAGTTGTTAGGACGATGCAAATGGATATATTGTGTTCAGTAGTTCACCTTGCCAACCTGGTGATGAATAATAAAATTATATTCCTTTTCTCCATCTCTGGTTCCATGTGATGAAACCCCGTAGTGACGCTTCCCCCATGTCTTCTTTACGATAGGATGCATGCAGGTGTCAAGGAAGTCCAGAAAAAAAGGGGGTAGCTTAGTGCAGTGACGGTAGCTATTTCTTGGTTATCAGTAACATTGACATAAGGACAAGTTACAAAGCTATCATATAGTACCTATATGAGGAACCAGAGGCATGCGCCAACATTTCCATAAAGCAAGCTTAGTGGCTCTCTCAACTTGTCAGAGACTATGACTGAATACAGTATGACTCCAGGGACCTTGTAAACAGTGCCCCTGTACATATGCAATATATTTAAACTTAATTTCACTAATTCACATCATTCATATTATATTTAAGATTTATAATATCAAACTTGGTTCAAACCCATCTTCCACAATGTTCTCTTGATCACAAAGATGTCGCACTTGCCTCTCCCTCTCTGATCAGATGGACCCATATTATGCAGATATTACTTTTCCTCAGGAAAGGTTACCGTGGATACAAGGCCACTACTTAATCGCTCAGCTTGTGGCATTTAGAGCCACCGCTGCTTGACCCTCTAATTACTCACTTCCAACAATTCCATCCGTTGATCTTGTTCAGCTGTGATATGAATAATTGTACAGTCAACCATTTCTGGGCCCAGTGAAGTGCCCTGGATCCTGTTATGGGTCATTGTGATTAAGAGGGTGAGAGTAATTATAGGAGCTTTTTGAGTCAATTGAGGTTGATAGCGTTGGCTGTCGCTGGCCATCTGTGTCTCTTTTGCTGAATCAACACATTGGTTGTGTTGGAGATGAGGGAATCATAAGGTTATATATCATGTGGTTAGTATGTGGCTGTTATTTGGGTTGTGATGGAATTAGGGACACTGACATGTGCTATTAAGTAGAGACTAACAATCTTGGTCCCTTTTTATGGTCTTTTTCAACACACCTGCAATCCAATTTCCAAAAGCTAAGCTTCAAAAATGGCTGTCAATATTTTAAACATAATAAACACGCCACCTCTGACTCTCATTTGCATACCCAGTTCCCACATTTAAACATATGCACAGACAGAGGGAAGAACAAAAAATGCTCTATAAATTTGTCAGTTGGGTCACATGTCTCATAAAGTCTTAGATCACAATGTGACAAAGTGAATTAAGACAAAAGCGGGCAGCAGTGTTTTCATTACATTTCATTTACAACTGCGGCACCATCAGCATGTCTTTATGGGCCCCAGAACTCCTATTTTTTGTGTGGCTTTGCTATTGCTTTTTCTTTTCTTTTTTTTCTCTGTGTATGTCAACAGCTCACATTTCAGAGGCTGCCCGCTTTTACAGTAACTCCTGATGACAATGCTGTGGTGCAGAAATTACATACACATTTTTTCCCCCCCTCAGGAATAACAATTTGTTTCGCCCAACATAAACACAATGCCATAATAAGGGCTCATTATGAGGCGACCAGATTCATTTTGTCTGTAACAGGAGAAAATGCTCGGGAGATTTAACATGACAGCTCCTTTACAAGGATAAACATTTTTCTTTGATGCATTGCTGAATTTTTACATGTAATGTGTTCTGCACTCAATAGCTTCACTGAATTGTTGGAGGGGGGAAAAAATGAATGTGCTTTTCCTTTGATGAGAGATGAGCGTCATTAAGCACTTGATTCAGTTCCTATGGTTACATCTTGCATCAGTCTTACACTGGGTGATGTAGTGGACCACGTAAACGATGACAGGTATTTTCTATATTAGATTTATGCACCGTATGTAGGTGAATTATGATCGGACTCCACTGTGACAACATAGAATCCAAGCAACCCAGATATGAGTGTTAAATGCCCTCGATGGACTTGGAGGTCTTTAGTCATGAAAATCAAAGAAATTGGGGCTTTCCCTGCACCCCCCCCATGCTTTTGTCTTCCTCTAAGCCCACGGTAGACCTCAGCAGGCAAGTGCAAGAGGCCGCTTGATGTTAATACTCTTCAGTGGAGAATTTATTTCGGCTGAGATACAGTGCATCATGCCAAAGGGAAGACTTCCTGACCCACAATCCGCTTAAGCCCCGACCAAGGGCACAGTGAGTTACGGCTCCCCGCAGCATGGTGTCATGGAGCGAAGCATGGAGAAGCAGAGGTCTGGGGAACAGTGAGACGCGTGGCAATTGATTTCTCCGTGGGGGAATCCAACACAGACACTGTCGTCGCCTTACCGATTCCTCTCTTCCACCTCCCTCTGCCCCCTCTCTCTCTCTCTCTCTTCCTCCTCACTCTCAATCTATTCATTTATCCATTCTCCCCTTTCTCTTTCTCACCTTACTCAGGCCCACCTGCCAGACTCAGATCTGAAGGGGTTACTCCACAGTATCCGCTTCCTCGAATCCAACAGCCTGAGCCTTGTGACTCTGGCCTGACCCGGCCCTAATTAAACACAATTAGATAAATCCCACGGACTCTGGCGTAATCCTCTGGACTGCAGCACGAGCAAGAGAGAGCACAGGCAGGAGAGATAGTCGAGGGAAAGCGGGGAGACTTGGCAGGAGAAGGGACAGCACATCCCTGCAGAACAAAGCCAAGCAGAGCGTCTAATGTATCAAACACATGGATTAGCGGTTAGCTGGGAGAGCAGGGGCTGAGTGAGAGCCTGCGGTTTCCAGCTTTCTTGGAGGCTGACTTGGCCCAGAGAGAGACGGAGGGCCCCAGTTAGTCTTGTGGGAGGCCGAAAAAATCCATTTTTGAATGTGTAAATTGACAACTTTATAAAGATAAGTAAATATATCATAATTCTGTCTAGGAAGATTTATTTTTGTTTGAAAAGACAGGTGCTGTGATTATTAGTTTTCCACACTCATGTAACCAGAAACCCATGATGAAACATGGAAAAAAGGTTTGGGCATAGAGCTGCAGATTTATTCATGCCATGCTGAACAGAGGCACACTTCTTAGTCCCCTTGCAGTGAAAAGTAATACTACTACTGTACAATTCTTCGTTTCCAAGTAGATCTTTTGGGTAAGGTTCAATAAAATATTATTATATCTCGACAGTACACGACTAAACAAGGCTCTTACAGAGACGCGTTTGGGCCGACATTTCAGAAAGCAGCTAAGGTATCCAGAACAATTTAAATACAAATTGTTCACAGAGAGCAGTAACCGTGGAGCCTGCTTCATATGATCCTCTTCTCACCTCTCCTATTGTGTTACGAAGGCTGCAATATTTTCATAACCGTGGAAAGATAATCTTGCACTTGACTCCTCGTATTGAGTCATTTCAACAGACCCACTTTTGGCCATGTATTATTCACGGGTATTCAAGCCCCACTCTGGCCCAGGGAGGAAGTGCTCTCTCCCAGTCTCCGTCACAGGATATCAGCCTCTAATTCATTATTCAACATGCTGGAGCAGGGCCACTCAGTCTAACTCCGCGATGCTGCCTGGACAGGGGAGGATAGTGTGGGACCACATAGGCTGGTCTGAGGCCTCCAGTGATTTCTTATCTCTGCTCTCGGATCACTTCTTTGACGTTTTCTAGATGTAGCCGCGTATGGATGGATGGATGGATGGATGGATGGATGGATGGCGCTGCATTCAATCTGGGCAGACCTAGTTGCAGAATTTTTGCTGCGCGGTGCCCAGCATAGTTGTTTACTCACCTGATGATGACAATGATTGTGCGATTAGTGACTCTGATGATAATGATGATGCAGCTGTGGATGCTGCTGCTGCCATGACAATACAATAATACTAATGACTGCTATGTTAAACAGAGAACAACTTTATAATTAATACAATATACAATATGTTACTGTTTTTAAATTTTTTTTTAGCTGAGCTAAAGTATACGTCCTCAGTGTTCTTTAACACTTAATTTTTTTGTTTACGGAGAGATGTGGCGATGAAATATACTGCAGGTCGCTGTGATATGTTGATATAGTAATGTCGCATATTAATTGGTTTGTTGGATATAGGAAATTCTATTTTTTTTTCACTTTTTCAAACAAGTATCAACGCACCAAGTTCACTTGAATGAATTTAGAGTTTGCAGGATTTGTTGCTGAACCAAGAGAGATACTGTCGACTTTTTGGTAAATAGATGTGCACTTTGATACATCAATTAAATATGCACTTATTTAATGGGAAAAAATCCTTAACAAACTAATTGAAAATATTAATATATATTAAAATAAAGTTTCTGATTCAAAATTGTAACTGTGTGGTGGAGAGAAGTGGTGAAAGGTCACACTTGAGGGCTTGGAAGAAGATCAATGAGTGTAAATCAGGTCAGTACCATGGTGGTCTCGGGAGGTGGATGACAGCAGGGAGGGTTTCTGGTTTTGGGTCATCTGTGCCCCTGACAGAGCAAGCTGTAGAGCGGTGGGCAAACAGCTGACCGTCATCCATTTCCAGGCTTACTTCCTGAGATTCTCTTCTTGCGCTTTCATTAATAGAGCTTTGCACCAGTGCATCACCATCATCCTTCATTCACCCTTAGTATCTCTCACTTCCCTTTCTCATTCCCCTTTCTGCCCTATTATAATCATCCCCCCCATATTCTAATCACCCTCCACTAAAACCATTAAACTCTCTTTGTCCATCGTTGGACCAATAAATTAAGTAAATGGGGGGGGGGGGGGGGGGGAACACATTTCCAGGTCTGAGCCATTGTGAACTATTCAGATGTTTTTACTCAGCCATGCTCTAAGCTCCTCCCGGACATTGGGACATTCTATTCTAAAAAATAAAAAAAAACTGAAAGAAATTGAATAAAGATCAAAAAACATTCTTTTTTTGAATTGTCAGCAGCATTTGCAAACATCTGCCCATATGGCAAGTGTAAGAACAAAGCTTAAAATTGAATTATCTTCATTTTTTCTTTCTTTTTACATATTTTCCCATTTACCAAAGGAGGATAACCTTTTCAGGCACATTTGAAACAATAGCGCCCAAGATTGATGCCCTGTGGTGTTTTTTTTAACCCCCATTGCAACTTATATGATTTTCTATCATTACAATTATATCATGTCTGCAGTAAATCGGGTCTATTCCTCGTATTAGTGCGTTAGATAAACGTCAGGTGAGTAGAAAATGGCAAAGTTGAGGTCATAATTGTAGTTTGATTCACAGCCATCCCAGAGCATCCAAAGCACAGGTGCAGTAGGAAGGGGGGCAGGTACCAGATGTGTCCCAACCACAGCCTCTCTCTGAACAGGCATCTCCACTTGCCTCTCGTATCATTCATGGCTCATTAAGTCTAAACTGTACACTGGACATCTGCTCTGCGTTTGTGTGTGATGGTTTCTGTCTGTATTTTTACACACACTCTATACACTCTATGCTATTTAATCTCTGCTCTCTTTCTCTATCCAAAACAAAGGATACTTGCATTTCCTGCACGCTGGGGATGCATTGCTGCAGCCAGGCATCAATGGAGATGACAGAGACAAGGGAGTGATACATTATGGGATTGACCTAAAAGTGTTGGAAATAATTAAACGTAAAGATCCACGTCTTACTTAAGAGTCCTCTTACTCCGATAAGAGTTTCTGCAAACGTTTCTCCTGAAAATTACGTGTATATTCGACTTAAAGGTTTTGCCAAATAACGAACAAGTTTTTTTCTCTCCATACCATCAAATATTGCTCTATGTGTTGGATTGGGAGTGTACTAAATGAAAGACTCTGAGCCTGGGGTTTTGTGTTTGTGTGAGGTTGTTTGGTTTACTAAAAACATTAGAGAATGATTGTGGTCTTAAATATTGAAAAACAACAACAACAACAACAACAACATCATGTTGTATCTTCTGCTTTGTGTTGGTTTTAAATTTTGAATCAAGACCGGAATCTTTCCCTAGCCTCAACCACGTGATATGACTTGCCAAAACATAACCATAAAAACGCTTTAGTGCCCTCAATTGGGCTGCGATTTTGAGTGTGACTTTAGTATAAAGGAAGGGAAAACAATTCAAACAGCCACCCTTTCTATTGTTTATGGCAAGTGTCATCCTCGCATAGTGGGTTGTTGTGGTGTGCTATCCCACAATTGGGTGAGTTAGGTTTATGAGGCTCCAGCATTCGAATAACGTGTTGATTCAGGGTCATTGCACATTTTCATCACTTTTTGTTCGGCCGTCTACTTATTCCAAAGCAAAGTGTCAGATAATTAACTACTGTTTGGCAAACCAGCTGTGAAGCAGCATGTTTGTGAAGGCCAGTGGTTTTCTAAAAAAACCCATAAAAGTCTGTTTCCTTCAAATGAGTTGTTTCATGATCCATTATTGTTGGTCTAGCTGAAATCCTGTTGTTTAATCATTTTAGTCACATCATTTGTCTCAATAGTGATCATTGCACTAAGGCAACAACCACTGCTCAGGGTTGTGCTTTGTTGTATAGTACTGCCTTTAAACCACACAAAGTCAGACCTTGTAAAATGAACCCATGCTATTTAATAAATGTCCTAAAGTGTTTTTAAAAAGAGAATTGTAAGACTGACATGTGTTACAGTATTTCTAAAGAGGATAATTGTGTTGTTTATTTAAAAGAGAGTCCTGAGAGACACGTGACAACAGGAATAACAGTCACCTGTCCGATTTTCATTTGGTGTTTTTATGTTTTATTGTAAAACACCACTGGTCAAAGAAACAAATCTAGACAATTAAATCCAATGCTACTTATCTGAAATAAAAGTAATGCTCATGGAAGGTATATTGATTCCATTCAATTTTCATCTCTTTTAGAGCTCACTGCATGAATTACCAAAGGTGATGCCACATCCTCACAAAGAATGCTCAGAGTAACAGAGCCCCACCCATTAACTTTGTAAATCTTCCCAGCATCTTTAAATAATCAATGATGGGATATTTTTACTAGCAACATGTTCGATTAAGTGCAAATAGACTGTGAAATCATAAATATTTGTCTTTTTCCAAACACACGCTAATTGGATACATCAGCCATACATTAATAAATTGTTTACTTGCCTTAGCAGGTTCCTTATTGCGCTAATAGGGCATGACAGATTTTGCTTGTTAATAATTCTGCCTGTTGCCTGCTAGAGATGATGGATGGGGTGCAAACAGCTGTGGTATCAACATGCATTTCATGTAAAACAGGCACATGAAGACGTGTGGTGTGTGTGTGTGTTTCTGCGTTGTTTGGCACATTTTCACGGAGGGGTGTGTTATCCCTGTCTTTTGGAGTCAGACCGGAGGCTATGTCTAATTGGAGTCTTCACACTTTCAGGCTTGACTCACACTGACACACTCGACCTTGGCTCTCCTCCCTTTGCCATGAAAAGGGGAAACGGTGACACAGAAACATGCTGTCTTCTTCGCTGAGGAGAGAAACTTTGCCGCTACTTAGTTCTTTTTTGTGTGTGTGTTCCCTCTGTCTGCCTTTCTTCTGCTCCCGTTGTCTGCTTCAAGACACTTCTTCAGTATTCTCCCGATTTGAAGAGATGAACTTTTCAACCACTGAAGCACGATCTAAGAGACGAGCTGGAATGCCATAACTGTCTCTAAGCATCACGGTGCGGCTGGACATACTCTATATCTTAATTACGTGTACATAGGCCTGTCACGATAACTACTTTTGGCTGGAATTATTGTGATAAACAATATTATTGTCATTTTTTGCAACTGAATCATGTGAGCTTTTATTAAAGGCCTATTGGTCGTTGCATGTGTGAATCACTGCACTCTTCTCCTACACGATTTGTGTCGCTGCCAGTTTCCTATTGGATTTTTTTTCAGCAGTGGGGGCAGTTTTATTAAAGCAGCAATAGGGGCAAAATGTTATAACTAATGTGCACAACATCTAACTGCAGGTTAAAGGGATAGTTCAGTGATTTTGAATTGGGGTTGTATGACGTACTTATGCATAGTTAACCGCGGCTTATTCAAGAGACAAGAAAACTAAAATGAGTGATTATGAAAGAGACTAAGACATGTCATTCACTGTGCTTTTCATAATTACTCATTTTTGTTTTCTTGTGTCTCTTTAAAGAGATTGGAGGTGCTTGTGCTGATGAGCAGGCTGACACAGTCGTACTCGCACAGGACATCAAACACTGTGCATTGCTTCAAATCAATGTCGTGCTCTTTGTCCAGATTCGAAGTGCGACAGACTTTTGACCGTTCACCGCACATGTTTCACTGACACGCCAACGTTAGGTCTTGTCATGTCAGAATAAAAACCCCTCGCAGAGTCGTGTCATTGCGACAACATGACATTTAATCAAATTCCGAAGCAGCGTCAGCAATAATTGCAAAATTAACATAGAGGAAACCAAGGCTGCCGAGAGAAATGTGATCTGAAAGCAGATGATCATGCCACAGTTTGTGAGCTGCGTCTGCGACACAGAGCAGAGGAGAGGATCGAAGCAGCGTGACTGGCTGTCGACAAACACGCATGTAAACACAATGGCGATTATCAAGGTCAATGGGACTAATCGGGTTCATGTTCATGTATCGTACAGTAAGTCAATAACGTAATTATTGCGACAGGCCTACATGTTCAGTATATAGCACACCACTGGGGGACGTATATTTGCCAGCGCAAAAACATACATGCACAGGTATACAGAGCATGCATATTATGAAAGGAGAACGTGTTATAGGGTCAAACACTTCTACTTCTCGGAATTAAGCCATCAATATACCTCTCGCCATACATTTCAGTACCCTGTCCCTCAGGTCTCTCTCCCCTTTTAGCATCCAAGGGCCCGTTTAAGGGCTTGATTTTCCCTTCCCATCAGGCGGCATTGATCAAAAAACACACTTAGGGTTTGTCAAGGTGGACATTACTACTGATGGCAACCAGAACTGGCAGCTACCGTGTAAAACCTACGGCCATTATTCAACTGATTGGCCTCTCCTCCATCTCTCAGTGCCAGGCATTTCATGATTCGGCAGGTATTTATATCCCCACAGGACCAAAGCCCCCTCACAGTGTCAGCGGTGAAGTGCATGCTTTCTGGTGGAATCAATTTAGTTATTTAGTACTGAGGAGGGACAGGGGGTGGGCAGATGATTGTAATGATGTGTTCAACTCCGTTTGGAAATGCACTTTACATGTTGGGTTATCTATTCACTTACCAAGTGTTTCCTTTCTTTTTCTTTTTCTTCTTCTTAAGTTCTTCCCAAAAGTGTAATTACATAGTTTGAATTGATATCGAGATGATTTAGAGCCATTTGATTTACACATTCAAAAAAGTTATCTGAGGCATTTCTTTGAACCCTGAGGAGATTTTGCAAACGTTGCAACTATAGTGCAATGAACAGTTGAAAAATGGCTTCTTAATAATTACACCGATCTTTCATGCATTTTTTGTTTTCAGTTTACGAAAAGATTAAGTGAGAAAGCAGTCTAACTGTGCAATACAATTTAGCGCTGTATCAGGAAGCAACTGTGATTAAGATTAACATTGCATTGGCATAGAAAAAAAAGTCACATGCACAGGAATTAATTCACCACCCAGTAAACACAGCACGTGTCCCAAATCAAACGCAACCAAAACCTGCCTTGTTTCATGACCAATAGGCCTTTTTGCAAGATGGGCCTGGGCTAAGCTAAAGGAATTTGGTGATGGATCCTTCAGCCACGGCCTCTACCTTCACTTCTATGTCGGTGAAGTGTGGACCATCTATCTCTTTAGTTTTCTATTTATATATTTCATTTATTTAATCAGTTTTTTGATGATTCCCATTGTGAGAACTAATCCAGCTCAGTGTCTTTGACAACTTGGATGCGTGCGGTGAGACAGAGAGGCTGAGTGGACTGAGGTTGTTTTGCATTGAGAAAGTTGGATTTAGAGCGGCTTGTGGATAACTCTGCGGTGCACAAGACTGACGGAGTGACGTACAGACAGATGTGTGCAACAAATGACTGGTTGTTGTAACTCACTGTTCAAAGGAGCGCACCAGCAACTACTGTGTTGTCTAGCAACGTGGTGTTTTGTCTGTGTTTGTCCGCTGCAGCCGCTGTAGAGTTTGTGTTGTTTATAGATAGCCACATTTTATGCTGCTTTTATTCTGAAAGAATTTTTATAACCCGCCATTTAAGTGGCTCATTGATATGCCTTTGGAATTCGGCTATGAGTACTAGGAATACTAAAATTCACTACCGGTCCACCAGTTTTTACACCCCCCATAACATTTTTATGCATATCTAAAATTTAAAAAAAGAAGACAAAAATCTGCTCCCATCTACGTTGCCACCCTCTGGATCTGCCGCTGGATTTACGTATTGGTTTTATTTGGTGCAACCAAATGTCACCTACATGTACAGCATATATCTATATTTGGTGGACAATATTTGAACATAACATTTTTAACCCTACCCTTCCCCCATATTTTTTTTTTTTTAAGTCTCGGTACTGCTGTAACATTTATTCAGAGAACATTTTACGTGACATACTACATTTATTACATAAGTAATTTTACTTCTATATGAGTAAAATTATTGTAAGCAACAGTATAAAATGCAGTCCAGCAGTCTTTCCGCCCCTGCTAATAACTAAATGCAACCAAATACTTGGTCAATGTACCATGTCTAAATGTGGCTTTATGTTGTTCTCATACATTAACACGCAATCCCCCATTCCGGTGGAGTGAATGTTGGACTGCCTATTCACATGTTCGCATTGTTGATGTAATTTTGTTGATCGTGTCAATGATGAAAGTGATTAAATAGTCAAGATTGAGAAAGCATGCCGTTGCCAAGGAGAGTGCGACTTTTAAATCCCTTCCCTTGTCAGTGGCAGTAAGTTTTGTCTCTGAGCAGGAAAACAACATTCCTTTGCACCCAATGTCTGCTCTTACTGGAGTCCCATTAGGCAAACACACTTGGTCTGCGTAGGCTGATGCACTCTGTAAATACAGGAGCAACATACAGATGTAAAACTCTTCAGCAGTGGAAGTGATAACAGAACAACAATGGTGTTTTTCTCTTGTAGGCTCCGGGCCTGCAGCTTGACATCATATTCCAGGCAGCATGTGTGCAAGAGATTGACGGACAAGCAGCTTCAACCCAGCAACTGCATCTTACCCAAAAACAGCCCAGATATAAAAATGTATGTATAAAAACAAAGGTTTGAATTGTGTGAATGCAGCAATTATCCAGTGAAGGCTAAGCATTACTGTATAGCTTGATGTCTTTCACAAAGGGTCACTCAAACCCCTTGCGCGCACTCGTGAGTGAGAGTCTCATTAGCGCTAAACAGAGATGTTGTGGTAGCTGATGGACATGCGTTCAGTTTGAAGTGGGCTAAAAGGAGGACACGGGGCTAAACCTTGGACCTTTTCTCTCTCACACTCTCTGCCAACTGTCCAGGGTGAGTTCCGAACAGACAGCCACTGTGTCCCTAAGTGTGTCCATGTAACCAGGAGTTGGCATAATAGAGCCGCCTCATTTGTTTCCTGGGCTTACAGTGACACAGTTCACCATGACCTCGGCCCTGACAACATGTGCCGGTGCCATGAACTGTCCTTTGTAGCGGGGGTATTTTTGAAGGGTGCCCAATCTTTTCAGAGGGCATTGTGACACAGATTAACATTGTGGTTCTATGTAAGTCTGTGTGTACCTGTGTGAGTTTGTGCATGGAAAGCTGTGTAGATGTTAGGGCATCTGTACAGTGACCATGGTTGTGCTAAGCACCGCTTTAACATCCGGCAAAACCGAGACAACAGAGGAGCTGGGTTATTTTCTGTCTCCACAGAAATAGTTAGATATTCACTTATGGCACACTGACACAGCAGTGTCTCCATGACTTCAGAGGTCATTACATTGGTTTACATTAATTTCCTGGAGACTTACTCTAACCGTGACCATATATACTACAGTACAAACCAAACCCTAACCCTTTCCTTAATCTTAACTAGGCTTGGGTGATATGGGAAAAAAATCTTATTACGATAATTTTGTCCACTTTTTGTCCCCTTAATGTGACTGCAGAGCTTGACAATTCCCTGGGGTAACACACACACACACGCACATGATCACACTTCTACATTTTTGTGACATTTTAAGTGTCAAAGTCACATTTGTTCACAAACGACAGACTCCGGACAAGAGAATTAAATAGTAGAGATGTTCTGCAGTCTCAGGGAAAAGCCGTTTGCGTTTAACAATGTCTCATTACATTTCCGACGTAAGGAAGGGACCTTTGGGGTCTGATCCACAAATGAGGATGAGCACTCTTGTTCTGTCGTGTCTCGCAGAGATGCACAGAGAAAAGGTCCTCAAGAATATCTTCCTCGCTCTTGGACAGGACGCGCAATTATGCCTGCCACGTTTTCAGCGGCGATGCACTGATACCCGTCATGTTGAGTGGGTTTGCAGGCTGTGGGCGGCGTGCCAGGGGAAGGTCAGAGTGCCCATCTTGTTTCCAGATTTGTCGACTCTGCTCCTACATGTGTTTTGTCAGTGCTGTTCGGCCCAGAGAAATCCTGAAATAAGAGTGCTGATTGCTGTATTGCGTACACCTAGTGTAGTATTTCTTAGGCATTGTGGAGATCAAATTGCTCCATTTAATGCATTTCAATTAAGTTGCTTTTTTTTAATAGAAGCAGTCTGAATAATTTATATGCAACAATGAGATATACAGTTAGACTTGTATTCATTTTAAAAAGAACAACATCACTGGCCAAGCTTCTTCTGTAAAACCCACTAAAATAAGCTGATGCGCAGGGAAAAGCTACCACATAGAACATAACACACTTTGTATTCAGAGCTTTACACAATCAGTCTCTGAGTCTGTTCATAATTCATACAGAGTAGAGCACTAAACACACCATGAAAGTGGGTGCCAGAATGAGGAGGGTGCTCCCAGGGGAATTCCGTTCCCGTATTTCTACCTTATCCATACCTCTTCTCAGGTCCCATCTGTTTGCCTGCTCAAATCCCCCTGGCCTGTGCTAAACACAGTGCTGTGCTCTCCTCCACGGTTGGCGAGGGAGAAACGAATGGGCAATATTTGGTATTTAAATGTGGTCTCTGTGATGCATGGTATTGCGCTCATGAAGCCATATCCCCAGAGTAACATTTAGCTACTGCTGAGCAGGTTACACATGCGGCTGGGTGAGTTAGCAGCACCCACACACTCTTAGTCGAACAGACTCGGAAATGAATAGCAGAGGAAGTTGAGAGGGAATAAGTAATGCTTCACCAGCAGGCTCTCGTTGTTGTGTACATGAGTTACTTTGTAAGACAGATTTTTCTCTGAGGATGCTCATTTCCTCATGACTCAGTTCACTTTGTGAGGCAATTACCCTTCCAAAATCCCCAGCACCCGTGTCAGCTTCCACACAATGCAACATACAGGCAAAAACACAGCACCTCTGTCAAGTTGAACGACTGATTATAGATCTGAAACAGACGCCATGATGATCACTGTACGCGTAGCACCTCAGGAGAGGGGCGTTCTCTTGTGTTACAAGTGTGACACCGTCAAACCACCTCCCTGCGGTGCGTGACAGGTGCAGGGAGTTAGGGTTTCCTGGATCCTCAGTGGGGGCATTGGGCAGGATATCACGCCCTCTGATCCCTCACACTGTCCCCTGCCGACTCGGAAGACGCCTGCCTTTTTGTTTCTAACCCGCTGCTGACAAGTACCTCTTACTGCCACGTGGTCTCCTGGGGCAGCTGTCATGGGGAACAGAGCCCCCCCCTCCACCCCCATTACAGACTACACTGTATTAATACCTACAACTCATTTTACACCCATTGCTCACACGGGGAACTTGTTCCCAGGGGATGTGTTCCTAACCATAGCAGCCAAGATCAAGTTGAACATGACCAATAAATTCAAAAGGAGGTTCATTATTTTACCAATTAGAGAAGTGGGGCTTATCTCACTTGTCTCGGTCGGAACATAAGCTTGGCCATTTAGTTGAGCTGCAGATATGTAAAATAATAATAATACTATTAATAAAAATCAGGCCTTTTGTATTTAGTATTTAACAAGACATTAATGAGTAGACATTCTGTTAACAGAGCCGAGACCTGTTTATAATGTCTAAATGAAATACAAAATCATTAGAACATAGTGGGACATGACATGTATCACAGCCCTTCAGAGGAACTATTATTTTACTGTCTTTTTCTCACCTGATTCCCGGTGATGCATTTATGTGGGCTGTTCCCAGTTATTGGAGGCTAATGAGGAGTAGAAATGTGGTTTCTGCCCATCTCTCCTCTCCGCCTGCCCGCCTGTCTCGGCTGCTCGGGGTTGTCACGGTGCTCTGAGCTCCTGATGTGGCATATTAGGCAGGACAATCGTTATTAAGCACATTTTAGGCTCAATTACCACTCAGATGCACAGCCATCAAGGCTCCACCGCGGGCTCCCAACAGATGGTTACGGGCGTCAGATAGACAGAAGCGGTGATGTCTTCGTCAGACGAGGTGCTGCAGTGAAGAAAAGGAGAGCCATGTTGCACCAAAACAAGCTACATTAGAAACAACCGTGAGTGATTTGTACGGCAGGAATATATCACTTTTTATTTTATCCATACCATCATTTAGTAGCAAGACTGTGATCTTTAAATTCTGTGCAACCTATCCATCATGTGCTTGACTTCACCACCACCGCGTCCATCAGATGTGGATTTGAATGGATTCATTATTCTCTGTGTATTTTCTCTCTCGTGACATTACAATTCTCTAAACCGTTTTTATATCATATAATGATATTATCTCTGTAACTTTACATGCTTATTTTGTTCACCCAATGTTGCGTTTTGTTACAGAAGGTGTCTGGATATTATCATGGATACATCATGTACTCATAGACAGAATATTTTCCCGGCCAGACAATCAAAAGTAATCAATAGCAAATATGTTTTGTCGTGACCCAATTACGCTTTATTTTGATGAAATGAGGATATGCTCATAATTTACATACATTTTCATAAACAACATATTTGTGTTATGCAAAAAAAACCTATCTTACAGTACAATGTCCACTTTCAGTATTATTAAACCGTTAAATGGTTATGTTTAGGTATTCACAGTGCTTGGTTAAGGGCATACATTGTGTTACATGTTGCCATTTGCAAAAATACTAAATAGCAAAAATGTACATTCTGTCATCTTTATCCAGAATTATTAAGTCATTAAGCATTATCTTTCTACTGTGGCTTCAGCGAAGATAACTCTGTCAATCTACTGTAAAAGTGTCCAGCCAAGGCTTTGTGTGTTGTGCGGTTTAGAAAAGAGACATTACATAGCCCTCAGATTTATGACTCACACTCTGCTTTACAGACAGCCGAAATTCTATAAAGATAATCACGTTCAAAGATAAGCCAGTTGCAGTTCCCCCCAGTGCACGCAATGTAACTTAGTCACTTTAGCCTGTCAGGGAGAATTACGCATGGTGGAAGTGAGAATCTAAATCTATAACTTAAGGCAAATTTTAAAACCCCTCCGCTTAGAGGAAAAAGCCTTGTTGTCAATCAGCATTGGCCTACAGCTAAAGGTTACCGCGATTTAAATTTGATATACTTCAGTACCGTATGGTAATGTTTAACTGTTATCTGAAGAAAAGTCTAGATCTAAATCTTGTTATGAACCAAACACAACCACAAGACTGTATCTGATCACGCCTCTACTTTCTATTTGTTTGATTTTAATAATCCCAGCGTGTGTTGCAATTGGTTTGCGAGATTGTAAAGTATAGCTTTACAGCCTCCGCACTGATTTCAAACATTTAATAAAATCAAACATTTAATTTATACACATCCGTTCCAAAACACTTTCCTGTGATGAGGCAAAATATGAAAATAACCCAGAGAGCTGCATGGTTTGGATGATTATGATAATGCTGATCTGCTAATGTCATTTTGACTCTGCGGCGGAGGGAGCTCTCATAGTAAGTAACTGTCATCGCGGCAAATCAAATCAAGAGCTTTGGTTTGTCTCCAAAACAACCTAGAGATATAACAGCGACGATCTTTGAACCGTAAATCACATTTGAAAGCTGTTCACGTCTCCAATTTGCTGTGTGGTAGCTACTTATCAGAATATCTCCCTCGTGAAAGTGAGTGCGTTGGAGAAGCTACAGTGAGCCTATTTAACCACCCACCTGCGCCCATACCACCCACCTCAGCATGTGAGTCACACACTGCCTTCTCTTTCAGAAGGGCTGAGCAGGAGAATCAACAGAGCAGCACAGGACAGCTCAGCGTACGTGTGTGGGTGGAACAGCCTTATGGCTTCAGTCATTCAACCAACCATAAGGGCATCAAAGAGACGAGAGGGAGAGAGAGAAAGAGAGAGAGGGAACGGGAGCGAGCGCGAGAGAAACAAACTCAAAACGAGATGTCAAGCAAAGAATCTGAGAATATGAGGGGGATGTGAGGATCCATAGACAGAAAGTGAAATAAAAAAGCCAAGAAGGAGCAGGACAGACAGGCCAGACACCAGCGGAGCGAGCATATAGAGAGGAGAATGCACAGCAAACAAAAGAAACATGACAAACATCCTCTTCTATGAGTCCACAGCCTGACACAAGGAGCGGCTGTTGAGAGTGGTAATATTACCTCCACCGCAACTCAACTCACATATGTGCCCGAGAACTTCCTTCGGCGGGACCGTTGGCATGAGCGCTGAAGCTTTTGTTCTGCCAAATAACATTAGGAAGTGGGCAGGCAGAAGAGACAGGGCCCCGCTTCCGAGATGGCACCGACGCCGGCAAAGAGTGTGCGAGCTAAACACGGGCCCAATCTCCACCTCCAGTTAAACAAAAGGAAGAGGATTGCACAGAGTGACAGTTGAGCTCCCGTCGGTGGACACTAATGCTATTGAGATTCTGTCTCATACATACATTCAGAGGTCTACAGTTTGTCAACCACGTTGACAATATTTGACTCAATAATGTGTATTACTTGATTGACGATGTCTTCATCACCTACTCATTGTGGACAGCACAAGAAAGAGGTGATTAAAGCCAAGACAGACAGTTTTGTGATCAAGTCCGCCCCTGCTTTGCTATATTTCAAGAGTTTATGGCAGAGCACTGAATGTAAACACCAGCACATTCCCTCTCCACCTCTTGTCTGCCTTCATTTTTGCCTCAAAACGTGTCGTTCTTGAATACGTCAATCCCTTTCTCCTTTGGCTATAACAGCCGTAGCTCCGAAGAGCCATCCGCCGCTAAGCTCCTCCGCACATTGAGCCTCTCAATTCTTTTAAAATTTGATCCTATCTTACTTAAAAAATCGGGCCCTGACTTACTGTCAGCAAAAGCAGTCTCCTGCGCGTTTTTGTGTTGTATATCCTTGCATTGTGCGTTCATTTCCAATTTCCTCCAGCATTGAACAGATGATGAAGCTTTTCAGCTAACTGTGAGACCAGTACGTCTCAAAAGCTCCCCTGATCCCATCAAGGAATCTTTGTTTTTAACTGCTGACTCTATAATGCTTCTGTCTTGAGCAAAAAAGCGGATGGGTTCCTAAGCCATGTAGAGAATTCATGTTGTTCCATCCCCATGACTGGGTGAGTGTTGTGCGTTAATGTGATTAGTGAGACATTAACGCCTCCATGCTCAACCAGGCAGACGCAATAACAGGCTTGCTGTGGAACAACTCTCTCGTTCTCATTCTCTTATTCTCAAAGGAAGCTGCCACACTGTGGTTGTTAAGAAAAACAAAAAAACAACAACATTGGCAATTTAGTCATGCCAATCATTGTAAGGGAGTGGGTAAATGAAAATGGAAACTAATACGAGTCAATTTCTTTTTTCATTTTGTTTGATTGCTTTGTTTTCCTAATTATTTTTCACATTGGTACTTCATACTCAGGCAAAGTGAAAGATACAAAGTGTAACACTACTGCTGTGTCTTCCTTTTTTTTTAAGGAGTTTGGAACAGAACCCCTCGACAGTGGGATATCACCCCCATGCAGACAATACACCTCTATTAAATAAGCTGTTTTGGGACATAAACTCTGGAAAATGTCTGGACCCATTTTTCTGGTCAAATTTTGCCGTTCACATCACAGCAGGAGATTGTCCGAGTCAGATGCGTTCACACCAACAGGAACATTTCCGGGACATTCTGTGGCGTCTGGGTATAGAGCCTGCAGAAGGCAGGACATGATGATAATTGCCCCGTGGAAAGCAGTGTTTTGTTCTCAGTCATCAGCACGCCCACTTGGTCGTTATGAATTTTCCAGATATTCTCCAGCTGTGTAGTCCAGGGGGTCACTGATATTTTTTGGAAATTTTACCGGGGGGCTGGCAACAAAGGTTTCTGGAAAATGTCTGGAGCAACATATGTGAACATTTTCAGGAACATTTCCGGACTTCAGTGAGTCTGAAAGCAGTAATACAGTACATGCTGCTGTTAACGTGAACGAAGAAACTCAATTTCATTTGCTTGAACACATGGTATTTGCTCTATCTTGAAATGCACTTCAGTTGTTTCTCCCACTATCAAAAGCACAAGCGAAGGCAGTGTGTAAGTGTAATGTGATGAGGCAGCCGATGGCACCTCTCCTTTATTTGGATCAAATAAAAAATGCATGCTTAGCCAATGTGAAGGCCTGTGTTTCTGAAGATACGTTAAGTGCTTGATGATCATTTTTGACCTTTTGTTTGGGCTCACTTATCAGCAGTTAAATTGATTGAAATCTGAATCTTGAATCTTTGTCATGTGTTACCTGCATACTGGCTTTTTAGTGATAAAGACTAAATCAATGATGAGAATTCTACATGGAAAAAATATACATACAAATGTCTTTTGTGGCCAAACGTGTGATAGCAGCAACAAACTAGAAACGAATGAGTGAGTCATTATTCTACTGCTAACATGCACTGTACACTACACAGGTACAGTGCAGGTAATGTGTCATTGGCTGCAATGGAAGCTTCCAGTCCAATAGGGGGGTATGATTAGGTAGTGTGTTCACACATTACTCATTGTAAAAATGTGACCTTTCCCCTGTGTCTACAGTATGTCTACAAGCCTGCAAAGGTTTCTCTCTTCCATGGCTGCCTGCTCCTCGAGCCAAGCAACGACCAAGTGCAAAGTGCTTATCCCAAAATATATACTCAAAATAATGGAATGAGAAGTGGAAACTATATTTCCTCAAATTTAACTTTTCAATTGTATTGTTCAGACGGTTTATATCATGAACATGTCGCTGAAAGGCATGGGTTTTGACAGCACGTATGACAAAGCACTGTGTGTAAATGTGTACAGACTTTATACGAGAGAGCAGAAGGCAGAGTGATGACGCGGCTGGAATAAAAGAGATCCATCTTGAACTCACTTCCTTAGAAGAACACTCTTGGCTTTCACTTCGCTCCTCTGAGAACTGTATACTCAGAGCCCCCTATCCTCCCACCCTTCCATATCCACCTTGCCATCTTCCTTTTTCCACTTCTTTCCCTCTCTTCCTTTTCCAGCCCCCTCAGCTACTGTAGCTACCCAAATCCTCTTCATCACACAGCACAAAGAAACACATAAAGAAATGTGGAGAGAGGAGGAGGTTGGCCAACGCATTGAAGGAGGTGCAGATTGAGAGGAAACAGGAAGGAGGTCTACTGGGGCTGGAGGGGAGGATAGACAGAGGGTGAATGAGAAAAAAGTAATTTAAGGGTGGTGGTGGTGGTGGGGGGGGGGTTGGTAGAGGTAGAGAGTTAGTCTTAATATGCAGACTCAGAGGGTCACTGTGTAGGCAGCAGTGTGTTGTTTGTTTTATCAGTGCCCCACTGCCGCTATGGGATGGGGTTTGAGTGAAGGCCAGTGGCCACAGCTTGCCATGGAGGGTCCAGTGATGAATGTTCAGAGGCAATCTAGGACACTGCAGCAGAAACACCATCAATTCAGTAGCCGTATCGCAGCACGACTGGGAGGAACTGTACTGTGGAATGTGCCTCTGTATATGTGCTTGTGTGTACCTACAAAATCCATTGTGTTTAAGAAAGTTAGTGTGCATACGTGTGTGTGTGTGTGTGTGTGTGTGTGTGTGTATGTGTGTGTGTTTGTGTATGTGTGTGTATTTTGAATCTCATATGGGGGGGAACGGGTTAAAGGATTACAGCTGTCCCTTGGCTGTGGGAAGTAGCTGAACAGTGCTTCCCATTGGCCATTCCCACGAACCCTTGCTCTTTAAGGGGCATGGTAGGCGGCAACAGTGAGGACAGGGGAGTGTATCACCGATGGCTGGACCATACACGGCCAGATTGCTGGTCAACGGTGAGAAAACAATCTTTGCGTATGTATAAACCCATTCAAATTACAGATGGCATTGAGTACATCATACGTTTTTATGCAAACATATATCAAAACTTTCTCAGACAATTTACAAACAGTCAATAAAACCCAGAATATCCCGATACTTGATTTATTCTCTTTCTCTCCTCCAATAATGATCTCAAGACTCCCCGTCTCTTCCCTGCCACGGCACCATCCACTTATCAACAGGTTTTGCTGGATGTGAGGTCTGCCAGACTCTCTCTGCAGAGGGCATGATTAGGATGAGAGGGGTGGGCATTACACTTGAGAAACCTGCCCCCCCCCCCCCCCCCCCCCCCCCCCCCCCAAAAAAAAATAAATAAAAAAAGACTCACGTCGTGATAAGGGCAAAGAATCCCAAGCACGTCATGGATCTTACAAGCTTGTCATGGTTTTACCCCCCATCCCCTGCAGCAGAACACATTTACTGTGAAGGAAAACGGCAAAAAATAATCATGTTGCCTTTGCCCTAACTGTATCAAAATGTTGTTTGGGGAGCTTCAAGAGACAGCTAAACTTCTCAGTCCCTCACTGTCACAGAGATAGAAAGGATGACTTCACAGAGCTTTTCCTGAAGGAGAAATATCTTGGCTGCGTGCCTCTCTTCCTGGCAGTAGCTGGCTGGATGTCTCAGCTAAGGCATATAGCCTGTGAAAAATGTTTCTATAATTTATTTGATCACATTAAAATTGGGAACAGATTTGTTTGCTGTGACAATGTTTGTTGAGTTAGGGGCAGCCAGACTGTCTGCCACAGTGGCCTGTTGCATGTGTATGAAGCTACAGACAAGTTGTCTGTAGGCCTGTACAAACACTGTACCTTACCGAGCGCTGTCAAGGAATCTGTTCTGTTCGTATGGGCTTAGGAAAACATCACATATATGGAACTTTCCTACCTCACCATTAACTATTATATGTTTTAACCTAGAATCCAATTATGATTATTAGGGCCTTTTTTGATGCATCGAGCAATCATGACCACAAAACGTCCCAATCCTCCAGTAGCCTAACCAAATATTCCACTGCTTTGAATACATGGTTAATGGGATGATCAAAGGGCTCTTTGAATGGTGAGCCAAAATATCCCTCCATCACCTCACAAGTGGTTGACTTGCACATGCCACTCTTCAAACGCATTACCTGTTGCCGGACAGCTGATGCATTGTCAGCAGCAGAGAAAACTGTAGCAAAAATGAATTGTTACATTAGTACAATCCATGCTCTTGCTGACACAGAGGCGGTTTATAACACACCAGGAAGGATGAATGCCTCTCATTTAGTGTTATTTCTTGGCATTTTTTAATTCACACTCAACCTTCCCACTTCAGAGGCAGTTTTAAACCCATGGCACATTGTCTGCTGTCTAAAGAACACAATGAGTGACGGCTAACATTCTCACATTCTTTACATAGCATGCACATAAAGGTCATTTACAAATTTCAGCATATCACAATGGCCGCACAGTCTTGATTAGAAGGCGGAGGCTAGGTGCGTGCTGTGACAAACTATGACACCAGAAAAAGTCCATCTCAAGGGTTTGGAAACGTCCTATGTGCTGTAAATAATGAGCTAGTATCAGATCACATGTATTTATTTAGTCTTTGAAATGTCAAACATACAAGACCATAAGCCCCCTTTAGCAAAATGAACTGATGTGTAAATATGTTTATTTCAGAAAAAGGCTATGGTTTCTTTCATTTAGGGATTTCAAAGGAAAAAAACTAACTTTCAGTATATTTGCTTCGCGGCACAGACATTCAGCCTGTTGTGCTCGGTCAAATGCCATCTGAGGGAGATTAAGGTTTAAATTGCTTTGAGTGGATTGGACATCAGGCTTAAACTCTAATCGTTAGCAGCTTGATATGTTACAGATTTTAGCATGTCTCATTATTAAAATTCATTAATCAAACAAATTAAACATCGATTCCACTCCAGACAGCAGTAAAATAAATCACCAGAGTAACCTGAACAATGCATTTTCTTGAGATTAAATTTTCAAAACTCATTCAACGTTTCAGCATCAAGCATCTTGGTGAAAAAACATGCAAAATATTTTGGGAATTTATCATACATTTACATTAGTAATATTACATAAAAAACAACGTTTCTCTAATCATTTGTGAGTGAATCAACCAAAACAACTTTGAAGGTGGAGAACTCTAGAGAAAGGTCTCTGCGCATGTAGATTGTTGGGTGGGCAGGAGGAAAGTCTTGAATAGATGTCCATTGAAGATCAGGCTCAGAGACCATGGACCTCAATGTCACTAAAAGTCTTCTGAAGACGCCAGTGGAATATTATGGCTCTGGCGGAAATTAATTGTGGGCACAGAGGGTTCCTCCTGTAGCACGAGACAGCACTGGTGTCAGAGAGGGAATAAGGGCTGCTGCCTCCGGGCACAGGCTCATGCCAAGTAAACATTAGGAATAACCCGCCAAAGGAATATTTTGTAAGGTGTCTTTGAAGCCTTCACCCAGAGGTTCTTTGATTCTTATTCAAAAGGGAAAATAAAGACTTTTTGATAGTTTCAGAGTCAGAGCTGTAGAGACAAGAATTGGACCTGACAAGAAAAACAACTCATAAAAATGAATGAGGCCCTAAAAGGCCTTGAAATGAGACCTCTCTACATTGAACTGTGGCTTATGAAATGGAAAAACCTAAACGGGGTCCTTTCATATTCCAGCAAGTCACCAATGAAGAAAGCCAGCAGGAGAGTCATTGCTTTTCTACAATTACACCTTAAGGTTAAACCATCATCTTTGTTCTCAAAATGGCGACCCACTGTTAAGATACTTGGACATCAAAATTTCTGAAGCTTTTACCTTTGGCGAGACATCAAACTCTTAAAAGCAAGAGTGTACGTCCCTACTTGCTGATAAGGGGATAACAGGGGCTCTCTGGGAGTTTAAAGCAAGGTCTCTGGGTGGTCAAGTGGACTAAGGGCCTGTGTAGAGAACCTACTTTACAATGACCACCACAGTAATGGCTTAGCAGACCAGATATCATTATCATTATCTGTCATTAGTGATACAAGTGTCAGTCACCAAAAATACCTTATTTGGACATAGGTATTGGTCAGTATTTGGTCTATATATATATATATAGAAGTCATATGATATGTACATTCAAAGTGCTACTACTTTAACAGCTGCCGATCAGACAAATCTCTGGTGGTACAAGAACTGCAGAAAAAAAAGTGAAAATGTGCTTTGTTAGAATCAAATCTGGTGATTTCAATTATCAAACGCATCTATTACCACATTTACACATACCATATGTGTATGTGATTGTTCTACACGTACAATATCTGGGAATGTCACCTTTGGGTCTCACCTTCAGTCAGGCCATTGGGAGAGAGCACATAAAGGTGCCAAACTGTCACCTTTTTTCCCCTCAAGCTGGGGCTCCACTGGCATCGTCTTCACTGAATTCTATTATTCTCTGGATCAAAGGGATCTGTGCATATAGCTTTGATCTTCTTGTGACTTATTGTTATTTCTGTTAAAATGTATTCACCTGAAGGGAAAAGCTAAATTATAAAGTAGGCTCTATACATTCATAAAGAAGTAGGCTGTCCATAATGTTCATCAGTGAAGTTGTTGAGCAAATGACTGCCTATGACTGTCAACACCAATGATGTGTTTTGACTTAAGCCAAAGACTTGAAATGCTGTCAACCATCCCCAGGCCAAAAGATATTTTGTTAGTAGTTGATGCCTTTATTGAATAGTATACATTAGATAGGGAGGGTGATTAATATACACACAACAAAAGTCCCAGGTTGGATGTGAACCATGGGACATGTAGGTCACCTTGACCATTAGGTCACGAAGCATCATCCAAGATGAAGAATTACATTGCATACATCTTGCATTGGCATGAGTGGATGACAAATGTCAACGATGTATGGCAGCTGGTGATGGTGTCATTTCACATTAGATAACCCCCCTCCAGATTAACCGAGGGTCAATGTAAACTAATTAAAGTGACATTTCACTTAATGGATCCTGCAATGAATGGCATTCATTTTGAGAGCATGTATCCTCTCTTATTTGGGACTTGGCATCAGTTGCAACAAGCATTTTCTGATCTGATCTATCTGCAGGACATCCTCATTTGCCTGTGCCTTTCAAAGCTGTTGCAGTCTGTGTTAAAGGCAATTCTTTGTTAAGGTTAGGGCACCTTCATCATCATGGGTAGATGGCCAGTTGGTCATTTGTCAGTTCTTAAAGGTAAAATGATTTGTTGACTATCCACCCCGATTCCCTTCCTAAGCAGACTTTGTCTGCCAGGGTCATCTAACTTCCTGCTTGGCTTGAATTATAACTTTTACAACTGCTAGTGTGCTTTGCTACTTAAACATAAATATGTCATTTTGGACCACTTGACTGATGATTTCGTTTTTCTTGGGAGGTTAGTCTCAAAGATTGATTGGGCCTTCAATGCCAAGATTTGAGTCTTACTTTGTCTAAACTTTGTTTGTAAAAACCTTTTCATATGTGAACTATGACTCAGTGTTTACTTTCTGTTATACATCAAATGCTCAACATTGGACATAGGAAAATGGCAAACAATTTCAATATCAGTTGCCAATCCTAAACTTCCTAAACTTTTACCATGCTTATTTGATGCCTCTTATCTTAACCCCATAGCCAGTGTAATTTCACACATTCTCAGCATTACCGTTTCACTGAACCACACCTGCACTACTTACAGACCGGTGATGCTTATTAAAAAACAACTGACATCAGCAGTGGAAAAATGAACAAACGCCTCTTGTCACACTTCCGACCCCTGGGTGAAAGAGTGCAAATGAACGAGTGATCAGTTAGCGCACTATCCAATCATCTGTGTAATGTAACTTCCCTTGTCTGTGCTCACCTGTGTCAGCAGCAAAGGTTTTTTCAAAAAGCCAGGCAGTGAATGTACTTATCAACTATTCTTTCTCCTACACTGCCTCATTTTCTCTTTCTGATGAAAAAAGATGTTGATAAGAATCCATCATACCACAATACAGCTATTTTATGTTCCCATTTGAACATGTATTCACACTCTATGCACTAGTTGTTGAAATCAGGAATTTGGGAGGTCCATAAACAATGAAAAATAACAAAATAAAAAATAACAAGCAAACATGGATGTTATATTCTTTGACCAGAGTCTCCCAGAGTCCTTCAGAACTTTCAATGTTTGAACGCAGCCTTTTAAACGCTACGTTCAAAGTCAAACATTGTAAGTTATTTGCCAAACCATACTTTGACATGGGACAATTCTGGTACACCTCAGTGACAGTAATCACGTACAGTGACAGTGTGTTTAATGTTCACTACCAAGATGTAGTATAGCTGTGTGTCATCAACATAAATATGGAAACAAACAGTACATCGTGCTCTCTAATGATGTCCCCAAGGGGTAGCCTGTATAATAAAAATAAGGCAGTTACTTTGGGCAACCAGTACACTGTAAATAAGTGTCCAATTCCTCTTCCTCCAGCTGTACAAAAATTAAGCCAAATATCGTGGATATGGGCGCTTCCGTCTTGGCAGATGATGTAATTTGGAACCAATTTTAACTCTGCACAGTTGCGATCATGGAGTGTAGCTGAGGTATCAAGGTCCCACAGATACATGTGCTCAACCAATCGCAACTCAGTTTCGGCTGGCAGTCATGACATTAGGCCCCAATTAATATAAATATTAAGAATGTCTTTTTAGTTTAGCCCATGTCCCATCTTCCAACACGGAGGAGGCTGGGTGTATAACCCATACTGCAGCCAGCCACCAGGGGGCGATCAGGTGTTTTTGCATCACTTTTGGGAGTTGTCTTGTTGTCTATCTTTAAAGATAGTCCTTGGTGCAATCCCAAAGCAGATATCATGTTTCATAGATGATGATCTCCAAGACTATAAACCCTTGATGATTGATTAGAATATCATGGACAAAAACATTAAAAGAAACAATTTATTCGGACGGACACTTTTCAACTAATAAGTGGAAGTGTGGTTACTGTTTCGGTTGGGTTTCCTTAGTGAGGGTTTTACAACAGCTGTTTTCGAGGGATGAAGGACGTTTCCAATTCAAAGAGATGCATTCATAATCTTCAGGACAGGACTTTAAACACATGGTCGAACACCTGCTTTTAAATGCTGAGGGTACAGGGTGAATACAGGGGGTGGATAAGTTACACTCACTGGTGGTCTTGTAAAGTTCTATTAACGTATTGCAGAAGGAAGTATTTCATGAAGGAATATTAAGATAATAAAGCTACTTGGGTAAGGTTTGTGAACGATCATGGTTAAATTTCAGAGAAATACAAAACTGACTGCCCTGACCTTCACACCCTTCATTTTCACTGCACCATATTAATATTATAGTTCTTCCTGAATTAGCACTGAATGGTGACAGTGAAGATAATCACCACTGTACAGCATGATAAAAGTAAAAAAAAAAAATCTGTTACAATAACATAGTAATATATAATTACAGATTGCATTATTGTGATGTTATTTTATCACTATTTGATTCCAGCCAATAGTGAATGAAATAGTGACAATATGGCTCAACCAATCTTTTCATTATTACAGTTTATTACCAATTGCGGCCCTTAACTGCTCAGCTGTTAACCCTGTTGCCAGTGTGACAACACTTAGTGTGTAACACTGTTAAGAAGTCCTTCAAATCTATGGTTACAAGTAACACAACACATCCAGTGTACAATTTTAAATGAACACATTGTACAAATCTCTATGGCATTATGTCCCTCTGGATACCAACTTACATACAGTAATGAGTCACCTCATCTTCATCACCACCTCATTGTTTGACATCATAAACTAAATGGCTTCAATTAAATAATAACTTACTCTGTGTGCAATAATTTCATGTAGGTGAGTTGTTTCATTAGTGCAGTACGTCTGTACTGCGACACTGAATGTTGATACAATGGGCCCTTGGGAGTTTTTCCCAGAGGATTAAACAGTTGCAGAATTCTTCCGCAGCACTAACAGAGAGGACAAGTTGACAACATTTCTGAGAGGACAGAGGGAACTGTTGGTGAACTGAGCAAACTCAAAAAATAATACCAGATGGTTGCTCTCATTACAGAGACGTATAAACCTCTGTGATCAAAACCATCCATGTTACTCTACAAATACATTTCAGAGCCATTATGTGTGACTTAAGCTAAAGCGGCATCATATGCAGAGCTTCCCCGAGACAGTCCTCGTGGGCCTGGTTGAAATTCACTGGGATACGATTGAACTCAACCAAACTCAGAATAAAGCTGAACATGATGCACAACACATGGAGTTTGCGCTGGGAAGGCCACAAAATAAGGTCTGGCCTTATTTTTTCGGAGTTTGCCGTTCACATGACAAACGTAGCCGTAGATGGTCCGAGTAAAGACATGTTCAGAGAGTCTTCCATTCTGGGGGTGTCGGAGTAGAGCATGCAGGAGGCAGGACGATAATTCTGCTCTGAAAAGCGCGGTTTTCGTTTACAGTCATTAACACGCTCACTCGAGCATGGCAGGAAAACGTTCCTGAAAAAAGTCCGGAACAACATTTGCGGACATTTGCGTTCTCACATGCAGCCCCTTCGGAAGAGTTTGGGGAAATGTCCGGACTTTAGTGCAAGAAATAGCCGCACACAGGAAGGTCATCAAGCCTTCACCGGAGATGACAGAACAGTTTCTGGATGAACTGCGGAAAATGCTGCCATGTTGTCTTGTTGATGTTAACGGCGGTTTGTCTGTTGTGAACAAAGGTCAGTTGTGCGAGGGTTTAATTTTGCAATAGTAAGCGGTTTTCCTAGGACAGCTTTTACTGGTTTTAAATATTGGATGTCTGCTGTCACTTAAGTACTGAGAGTATATGTTTGTTGTAGTAAATACACAGTGCTGGCTGTACTGTATGTCTTGTTGTACATGTTAATGTTTTCGTCTGTGACTCTGATGCATGTCATCAACATGTGAGCCATACGTCTAACCCCGCAACATGTGACATTGAGTAACTCAATAAGATGCTGTGTAGATGAATATCTTTTATATCACGTAAGGAGCACGGAGCATGTTTTCCACAAACTAAGAGGGGGGAAAATGGCGCTGACTCAGGGTTATGCCCGGCTTTCTCCCTCAGCTGTGTTCTGCTCCAGTGAGCAACAGTCACCCAAGTGATTCTGACTCGGCTTGACCTGGGACAATATTCTCTCACCAGGTCCAGTTCCACCTCACTGGGTGCATATTGCCACTTATGCACTTAACAGTAGCGTGCTCTCTCTTCCCTCCTCTTCATCTTTCTCTGTCGATCTTACAGTTGTCTCAACAATTTCTTTTTGCATCTCACACTCCTCCCATCACTCACCCCCTCCGCTTTCTCTTTTTACTGTCTGTTACTCCAACTCTCTGTCGATTTGTGCTCATAAATTCTTCACTCAGCTCCCTGGTCATAATTTAATAATCAGAAGTAAGAAGCAGAAGAATGTTCTCCTGCTCATTTTTTTCTTCTCCTTCAGATTCGCACAATCATATTAATAGCGGGTACTTGAAAATCACAAAGGGAGATTTGTATTATTTCGAGTGTGAAATGTGATATATGTCTGTCAGAGGCAATAAACAGTTGGGAAACTGAAACATTAAGTAAGGAGGAAATATACAGCGTGTCTGACAATTGATATAAACACAAAGCTTGTGCTGACACAGCAGCACTCACACATTAACAGGCCACCTTGACCTGACGAAGACACACCAGCGGCTCCAGCCCTCGCGGCTCATGTCGGGACCACAGTGGCAAAGTCATCGCCGCATCTCTGGCTAATGGTGCTAATATTTGTGTGGGCCATAAATAAGGCTAACAAATAACCGCATGAAAAGAATTAATGAAAAGCAAACAGAAGTGGAGCAGCGAGATGCATGGTTATACAGAGTAGCGACAAATTACCCTGGGGGGGGGGGGGGGGGAGATTGGTGGTGGGATGAGGGGGCTCGGTACAGTCATTACTCTGTACAGCGCGTACGGTCTGGATAACACCTGTGTTTCCCTCCGTTATGCCTCACCCTAATTAGCCCACACACACCCTGGGGATCCTCCGACACACAAGACCTGGGCTGGGGGAGGGAAGGGGGGGGGGCATACAGAAGTTAAGGTAGAAGGGAAGGGTAGGTGTAGAGGATGGACCCTTGTAGTACAGAAGTCAATCAATGCACTCTTGTGCTGATATCTGATTAGAAAATACTATAATGAGCCAGTGTGAGAGAGAGAGAGAGAGAGAGAGCGTCATGCAGCAGCACAGGCAGAAGTGAACTGACATCTGCTGACAGCGGTGAGAACTGGAGGCTGAGAGGTGCAGGAGTCACACAACCCCCTCTCAGTTTCATTTGCACTCACCCCATGGTTCGGAAGTGTTGGAAAGAAATGTTTGTTAATTTCAGATGTTACTCTGATTCTTGTTAGGAACACCTGGAACCCCTGCCCACCCTATTACGCCCTCCTCTCACCGGGGATAACGCAATCACCGCATTGTCGTCCTTGACAACCGCGACCTGGCGGTCCATCTCTTTCGCGGAGGTGTTGTGGCGATAACCTCATGCTGCAACACATCTAATAAGATTGAACTGGAGTTATCGTCACATTTTTTTTTCTTCTTCTTCAGACCTCATATATGTTCCCATTCTACGTAGCTAATGTAAATTTTTCACACTGCATAAGTGATTGACTGATGTATTTCTTTTTATTAGTTTCCTTGGACTATTTTTTCACCGTGTTGTGGATATTATCTTTCCCCTTCTCATTTTGATCCTCCCCTCTCCCATGTATTTCACTGGTCGGGAGCCAAAAAATGAAAGAAGATAATCAATGTGATCAGGTTACTGCTCACCAGCGCATTGACCCCGCTTGGTGCCCAGATGGAAAGGATTTACAGAGAGAAAGACAGAGAGATGTAAATGAATCATATATTGAACTCTGGGTGTAAAGCACCCAAGTTATATCACAGAGGATGTTTCCAACAGTGAAATTGTACACACGAATGTATATATTTACGCCCGGAGGTTATGTTTTCACTCTTTGTTGGTTGGTTGGTCGATTGGTGTGTTTGTCAGCAAGATTACTCAAAAAACACAGATCGGATTTCAACAAAACAGGGTTGGAAGTATGGGACGTGGGCCAAGAAAGAAGCCATTCAATTTTGTCGCGGATCCAGACAAAGGTGCAAATGAAAGGATTTTTTAAAGTTCAATCTCAATATTGCGAGATAGGGCATTTTTGTTGTTGTTGACATTATGACCAAATTCCCAGGGGTTGTTGCACGGACTTTGATGAAAAAAGTCAGACATGTTCAGCTGTTTGATATCTATGCGTATCTGCAATTTAGTGCGGCTCTAAGACAGTTGGGCATCGCTGAAGGTATGCGCTCTACGAGTGCCATTCTAGTGTTAGTTTGGACCAGACTATTTAATTGTTTGATGCATTTCATTGCTATTTAATCACAGTAATCTCTACTAGTAATTGAGTAATTAAATAATTAACAAAAATGAAGACTATAGTTTGATCATGTGCTCTGGTTCCTGTTTTAATGATTGACCCCTGTACTGAAGTATCTACAGTTTCATCTGCCCCTGCCATCACACACACACACACACACACACACACACACACACACCGGATTGTGTGTCAATTCAGGCAGACATACACGTAGATTAATGCAAATGAGTTGAAGCTGACATGCAAACATTTTGTCAATCTATTGCTGATCTCTTAGAGGAAACTCTACCTGTGTGTGTGTGTGTGTGTGTGTGTGTGTGTGTGTGTGTGTGTGTGTGTGTGTGTGTGTGTGTGTGTGTGTGTGTGTGTGTGTGTGTGTGTGTGTGTGTGTGTGTGTGTGTGTGTGTGTGTGTGTGTGTGTGTGTGTGTGTGTGTGGTCCTGAGGCACATGATAATTTGATCCATGCTTGTCTTTGGAGTCAGCGTGTGGGGGATTGGTGCTCTGTATATTTATACATTTTCAATAACTTAAACTGGCCATATCCACATCCTGCTTCGTAAAACAATGTTAGTTTTCACTGAACCATGTGTGAGATTATTAGAAAGACCAGTTTATGCTTATTTCATGGTTTGATTACATTGCATAACACAGAATTGCTGTGAAAGCAGTTGTAATTCAATATATTTGTGTATCATAAATCACATTTAAGTTTGAAGTCTATAAATAAATCTATATGTCCTCATAAGCTCTCAAGATGGGTGGTTTGTGGTAAAGATAATTACTGTGTTCCATAAATTACAAGGTGCTAGAGCAAGTGAATGTGTGTCGATGCAGGATAGTGTGAGCAAAAAGTACAAACTGTGGTTTTCCTGTGCCCTTCCATGCGTAAGGAAACCACACCATAGCGGAATTTTTACTCAGAATATTTTTGGTTGAATTTGCAGATTTTTGCAGAGGTCAACAGAAACCAACTTGTAAGTTTTTCTGCTACATATCCTCGTATTGGGGTGATATTATTGAAAATTCCCCACTTCCTCTTCAGATCTTCCTATCACCTCTCACTTCCACTTTTTTTTTCCCCCTTTACTTAAACCTTCCATTGCACATCTCCTCTCTTCTCCTCTCCTCTCCTCGACACTGAGACAGATCTGAGACTCCTCTGGCGGTGACAGAAGTAGGCTGCGTTCGCCACAGTGCCGGCCCAATCAGTGACGATCTGCATGGTAATGTGTGGCAGGGGCGGTATAATGAAGTTCCCAGCTTGCCGACTGGAAGGCTATCCTCCAGTGTGCTGAGTGATTTATCTCCTCTGTCAAGAGCCAGGACAGCCAGGACTTGTCCTTCCCAATGGTCCCTGGGAAAAGGAGTTGAGCGGAGCCAGATAAGAGATGGGAGAGCAGAGGGCCCGGGTTGCCTGCAAAACATGAAGCAACACACATACATTATATTAAAGCAAACAGTACCAGATACATTACAGTGGAGACCAGAATCTGTAGCCGTGTAACTATTACTATCTGAAAATGTATAGCGCAGTTGTTATGGCGTGTTTAGTGGGACCTATGACTCTCCCCATGTTGTTTCACTCATTTGTCCCCTGCACTGTAGGCCTATCCATCACGCACATCCTGCCCAGAGCAACATGACAAAATGCAACATAACTCTCATTCATGATTTACAACTCTTTTGTGATGTAGCCACAAACAAAACCTAATAGTCCTGTCATCTCTTTTGCAGAATGCAGGCCACAAAAAGGAAAGGGGAAAAAAAAGAACAACAATAAGAAAGGCAAAACATGTGAAGTCCCAAGATACTTTTGTCCTGCTGCAGATACTGTAGTTGATCCATTGAGATAAAAGAAAGAACACATGACACGTTGGCTTGTCGAATGACCTCTTATTAATACAAACTTTCATACTACGGAAATTTCAACATTATTTTTAAAGAACCTTTTCCTATATGTATTCATAATTTGTAACGTCTTTTAAACCCATTTAAACGGTTTAAAATGTTTTCAAAAACAAAATAGAGTGAGATGACTCTCTTTAAAGAGCACCACCAGTGCTGAGGAGCCGTTTCTGCTGTTATTGTGATGTGATGGCATAATGTTAGATGACAGAGTGGTGAAAAGACGCACATAAAGTTTTCAGCAACATCAGCTGTTTCAACCTCAGGTTAAACTCATCACTTTCAACATAGTGTGGCAGACCAGACTCAATTGATTTATTCCTCCCATAGGCGATGGGCCAGTGCTGTCGGCAAACTGCTGTGTCATTAGTTACTAGTGCTCTCCGTGTCACTCCATGAACTCTGTACTCATTTACCTGCATGCGACAGAAGTCAAATGTATTGTAGTGATGGTCGAGAACGGCGGTTACTTGCAGTCAGCCATATGTGGTCCCTGCATCGGATGTCCCGATCCGATATTCCATATTGGTATCGGGGCAATATTGACCAAAATGACTGGATCGGATATCAGAATAAATAAGAAGCAAAATCCGATCCGATAAACTACCGTAAACATACCAAATAAATGTCTATTTACATATCTACTAAGCCTAGAACGGCATTCCGGCATCATATTTTCAAGGGAATTCATTATTATTTATTTAACAGTTTACAGTTTTTTTGTTTGTTTGTTTGAATGGTGCTGACCGTAAAACATTCTGCCAAAAGTTCTGTGAGAAATAAAACAGCAGTATTCCATAACTCGGTCATGCTGCTGGCCATGTATGTCTTCCTCTGGGGGATTTGATTATTTGTCTTACAGTTCAGTATGAGGTTTTAGATGGCTAGGTTAAGCAAAGCACACCCTGAACAATGCATTATTGATATTTTATGTAACGAGTGGGGAAAAGATTGTATCAGATTAGTATCGGATCGGTACCGGCAGATACTCAAGGTTGCAGGATCGGTATCGGATCAGACACGAAAAAGTGGTTTTGTCCCATCCCTAGTCCCTGCACCTCACCTCGTCGCTCCAGGTATGATCCTACCCAACATGGGTTTGTTTTAGATAACCATGTCTCAATGCTCAATGACCAGAAATTTAAAAATGAGTTATTTTTTTTTATCCAGTAATCTTTTAGACTGAACATTTTAAATGAGGTTTTGGACCTTGCTCTGTCATGTTAGCAGAGTGAAGTATTCACTTCTACATTAAGGGACTCAACACTCTGCCTCAGGTTCATCCTGACTTGAAAACCGCTTTTTTGACAAGAGGAGTGACACTTGAATTGTGGTCCTCGAAGCAACGCTAATGCCAAATGAATAGGTGTGACAGGTTTTCAGTTAGATTATCTCAAATTAACCGCATGTTGTTTTATATAAAATATGGATATTTTTGCCAAACACTAGAGACATTATCACACAGATAATATTCTGGAATGAATTTTTAATTACACTAACAATGCGCCAGTGTTTTTTCCCCCTCTCACCTCTCCTCTTCTCGTTAATTAAAATAAATGAACACAGCCAGGGGTTCTCATAAACTGATTTGGCAGCAGTCAACCTTACTTGGAGTGAATTAAAATATAAGGCAGTTGAATTTATTATCTTAATTTCCATTGTGTGTACCATCAGCCAAGTTACACTGTTTGTGAAACACAAGGAACGGAGAAGTATTTTCATCATTTGTTTTCTCAAAAGCAAGGCTCGGCATTAAAAAAAGAGTGTGCGACGAGCATCGATTGACAGGATATTCTGAGTACACTGAAGTGTAATTCTGACAAAAACAAAGAGTGTGAAGATAGCGTTCCCAAAGCTTTTGAAACAGAGTAAAATACGCAGCTCTAGGAAGGAGTTGCCACTATAAACTGTCACAGCTCTAATTTGCCACAACTGGAGAGTTTTTCTACCATTCAATAACTTAATTATTTTCAAAGTAAATGAATCTATCTTGAGACGTCAGAGAGATGTGAAGAATGTGAGAGAGTAATCTTCTGCCTTGATAGATACCGGTGGATCAGCACTGCTGCAACTGCTAATGCGAGTCAAAGGGGCTGGGCAGACAGCGCTATAAGAACAAGACCCCACAGAAAAAAGGGCAAAATTGATCATACCGCTGCATCATATTGAATCAGAATTTTTTGTTTTTTGTCTTACAGAATACTGCTACAGGATATCAAATCACTGATAAATCAAAGGGAAAGTAGGGTGTGAGCTTTTATGGAGGTTTCTTGGCGAGTTTGTGCCCTTGGTTTCCATACAGTATTTGTTGATTAATTAAATAACTTCTCGGTTCCTTCATGCTCTGAACAGTCCAACCCCCTATTTTATGTAACGCTCTCGGCGAGCAAAACAGATAAATCTAATTGCAAGGTAACCAACACCAACAGAAACACCTACGAATTAGCTAACAATGTCAAATAACATAGATTGCTTCTATATTTTTAGCAAAGGTGTTACAAGTAAATTTACAAAGGTGGTGTGTGATGGGAGTTAGCGTATGTGACCAGCTATACGGGCCTAATTAGAAAATGTCAGGGCCGTGTTCAGAACGGGGATTGACTTCCTCCATCTTTGACCCTATCACAACAGGTCAGCTCTAAGTACGTCAGTTCACACCTGGCATTAGAATGTGTCTTCACCTAAGTCTTGGGTGTGATGAGAATCGTACTTCCTGATAAACACCTATCATTATGGTTCACAAAGACCCGATAAAGTTTTTGAGCCAGCCTACAAAATAAGATTTTAGTCATAAAAAAATAAATAAATCAACGTATCGATTGATGTTGTGACGTCAATATAATGACTACTAATATGGGTGGCTGTGGCTCATCCACAAACTGGAAGGTCAGTGGTTCGATCCCCCCTTCCCCCAGTCAGCATGCAATTTAGGCTTAAGTGCCCTTGGGCAAGACACTTAACCCTAACGTGTGTTCCTGTAGAAAATGTGTGGTACTGAGCAGCACTGTACGATCGTGTGCGTGAATGTGACTTTGAGTGGTTGACAAGACTAGAAAAGCGCTATTTACCATAATAACTCAATGTATGGGTAAAGCGTCAAAATACTTTTGGTCCATCATTAAACTGTAGCAGGTGAGAATGCCTTCTCACCTGCTAAAGGGAATTGACACTTCTGAAGGAATGGCCACGTGTCCCCTGACCACCTTCGAATGTGAGAGATCGGATCTCAAATACGTTCACGCCTGTATGTAGAGCTGTCCACATGTGATTAAGCCGAACTGAGTGAGACGGTTGTTACTACCAGGTCTGGAAAGAGAAATTGAGTCAAGTGATTGTATTATGGGAAGAGGAGGGTCTCCGTATACTTTGTTCTACTTACAACCCTTATTGTTATGCTGCTTCAAAGTAAAGATGAACACAACCTCCACTCTGTCAGTATACCGATTTGGTAATTACTGTATCATTAAAGAACAATGACGGTATTAAAACATAGAGAAGTAAACAGCTTTGCCACTTCTTCCCTTGTATCACACAACAAAAGCCCAGGACGTTATTTTAGTTATAAAGTAAACATGTCCCTCCCGTCTTTATTCATTTTTTTTTTTTTTTTATCAGGCATCAGTAATAGGGCACAAAGAGAATGGAAAAATATTTTCCATTTTGTGAGTCAAAAGGATCCAGTGTAACCCTCTTGTTCACCGTAGCTCATTATTAGGAAGCGTTAACAAGTCCGTGTTCAGGCAGAGGGAGAATAAGTACACAGTAATTGACTCCTGGCCTCTCTCATCGCGATAGAGGCCCGATAAAATGGGCTCTGCTTTCACAGGCGTGCAAGATGACTGAGGGAACAAGCGTGGCTCGTTTGTCATCAGAACCGCATGAAAGAGGCATAAGGCCTCGGCAGATGAACCGTGAATTTGAACTTGCATTTTATAATGGACCCACTGAGTGCGTCTCTCTCTGTCTGTGTCTTTATCTCACTCACTCATCTATCATCTGCATCTGTGAATGAAATGAGCATTTGTGTGACGCTGTTTCACCACGTAGCACATCATTTCAACATTCAATTGCGCACACACACACACACAAACATTCGTGCACACACAAAAACTGTGACTTGAATGTTGAAGACATGTCGGTGCAGAGCACAGCCGCGGTTCGGTCGCAGCTGAGGCTGGCGTGTGTATGAGCAGGCTCCTTTAGAAGCAGGCAAGGGTGACAGCGTCAGCTTGGCTCTCCTAATGAATGTCTCACTTCCCCCGGCACACTCCCTTCACTCTCCCCTTGCAGGCACCTAGCACCCCTCCGCCTACGGGCCCCACATCTCACCGGTCGACAGCTAGTGCCATCATTGGTATGACCTCATGGCCTCCCAACCTCGCCCGCGGAGCCATTGTCACTTTGGTTTTGGCAAAGGCTGCGGTTCCGGGGGTGGTGTCAGGCCACGGTGAAGGGCAAATTGATTAATAGAAGCTAATGAGAGACGGAGGAACAGTGGAGTCAATACAGACATATTCGTGTTTGTTTTATATTTACTGTTGCAGTGCTGCATGACATAACGGGAAGACAGGATGGCAACGCACACACACACACGGTGTTGTTGTGATATTTAAATATACTTTATTAGTTCATTTTAATTAGACAAAGCCACATGCACGCACCAAGCACTTAATTAGGAGCACTGTGCTAATACTGGGCAGGGTCTCCCTTTTGCTCTCATAACAGCCACAAGCCATTCTGCATGATGTTGTTGTCTTTTGAGGTTGTGGTCAATGTTGACATGACTACCCCGCATCATTTCCGCACATTTGTCAGCTGCACACTGATACTGCGAGTCTCAAGTTCTACCACATGTCAAAAGTGTTCTATTGGATTCAGCTCTGGTGACTGGGGAGACCGCTGAAGTTCACTCAGCTCATTGTAATGGTGCATTATCATGCTGGAGGTAGCCATTGGAAAATGGGTACACTGTGGTCACAAAGGTATGAGCATGGTCGGTGACAATACTCAGATAGTCTGTGGTATTCAAACCATGATGAATTGGCATTAAGGAGCCCAAACTGTGCCCAGAAAAACATTCGGCACACCATGCCACCAACACCAGAAATTGGGATTCATCGGAACAGGCAACATTTTTTCCAGTCTTCAACAGTCCACTGTCGTTGAGTCTGTGCCCAATGCGGCCTCAGGTTTCTGTTCTTGACTGACAGGAGGGGAACCCAACGTGATCCTCTGCACACCCGCCTCAAGGTTCGACGTATTGTGCATTATGAGATGCTTTTCTGCTCACCACACGAGTGTGTGTCCGAGTTACTCTGGCCTTACTGTCGGCTCCAATCATTCTGGCCATTCTCCTTCTCTCATCGACAACAAGTTTCTGTCAGCAGAACTGCAGTTTTTATTTTTCACACTATTCTGAGTAAACTCTGACGACCTAGACCTGGAGATCGTCAGTTTCAGAAATCTTCAGGCCGGTCATGCCAAGTCATGCAGATCGCATTTTTTGCATCATCGAGCAGTATTAGAGATAGGCGTATTAGTCGCGTAATCCGACATGACAACCGCAATTATATAGGCGGCAGAAGAGTCTGGTTGTAGTCCGTAAATATTTGTAGCATTAAAATCTTACGAATAAGAAGTGGCCTGTGTATAAAGACACACTGCGGATGGAAAGGAAGACATGTTCTACTCGTTCCGCAGGTGAGCCTGATGAGTCACGCTGGCCCGATCCCACCACTGCACAGAGGGCACAGAGCTGTTAGCCTGTTTGTGGAAAGTTTATTAATATTGAACGTATTTTGTGTCCAAATCGCACCAAATTCGACGCTATGCGAGCCACATACAGACAGAGACAGACAGACGGAGATTCCTTGATTTATAGTTATATAAACAGGTGTACTTCTAACAAAGTGCTAAGTGTGTATGTTGTAATATTTCTGTGTAAAATGTACTTCCTTAAAAACATGACACATTTGAGACAAGGCTGTTTGTTCTCAGAAAACCTAATGATTAACACATCTGCCAAACAGGGTGAGAACCCCAAAAGGCTCCGTAAATATGATAAGACTTGAGCTCCTGTTAAAACTTCTGTGCTGAATCGATGCTGCAGATATGCCGCCGCTGTGTAGCCTACGCTTTAGTTCAACTCCCATCCCATCCATCGTCTACCGCTTTATTCATTTAAGGGTCGCGGGGGGCTGGAGCCAATCCCAGCTGAAATTGGGCAAGAGGCGGGGTACACCCTGGACAGGTCGCCAGCCTATCACAGGGCCATATACAGAGACGTACAACCATTCACTCTCACATGCACACCTACGGTCAATTTAGAGTGGAAAGGCCCTGGTTGGTTTGAACTGGGATTTAAACCCAGAACCTTCTTGCTGTGAGGCGAAAGTGCTAACCACTACGCCACCGTGCAGCCCTAGTTCACCTCCCTAGAAAATGTAAATACATGCCACGGTGATGTTGATCCCAGCGACAGTGATTGCTTTCTCTTGGTGGCCTGTCTTGTCCATGGCTCTCAGTGGCCAGACAAGCACACGCCCCAGTTCAGCTCAATGGTTATACACACCATCTCCTCTGACATCTTCTCTCTTGTCTGCGTTAATAACTGTTCAACATTTATTTTGCTCCAACTCCGTCATGATCCCCACTGTGCTGCACACGTACGCACAACGTGGCACCGAAAAACCACTGCTAACTAACGTTTGAGCTGCGTAATTGCAGGGTGACAAACACACCAGCGCAAAAGCTCACAACAGCGTAGGCCACTTGCGTAGACTACTGTAGGCCCTGCACTGATCCTGTAAACCAGTACACCATGCAGGCTTTACATTTCATTAATGACATGTAATACATGCAACTTGGATGGTGTTATTTTCCTCTGGGTGCTCCTGCTTCCTCTCAGAGTCCAAAGTGGATTCTGAACTTTCGTTAAGCTTTAGGAACTGTATTCTGGAGTATATGCTAACCCACCATACCCCTGAGCAAAATATGTGAATTAGAGCTGCAACAGTTAATCGACTTATCGATTAGTAATCAACTACTAAATTAATCAGCAACTATTTTGAGTGGTTTTTTATGGAAAATAAGTCAAAATTCTGATTTCAGCTTATTAAATATGAATATTTTCTGGTTTATTTGCTCCTCTATGACAGTTAACCAACTGTCAGTTTTTCACCATTTTATGACATTTTATGGACCAAACAACTAATCGATTAATCAAGAAAATAATCCACAGATTAAATGAATTATGAAATTAATCGTTAGTTGCAGCCATGATGTGGATGCAGTAAATGGATGGATGAATAGGTAATATCTGTTTTACAAGTATTTAAAATAAATAATTAGTTCAATTGAATGTTTTACTGAAATTCTTTTATAGGAATTACTTGTAAATATATCAGAGGTGCATAATGCAGACCAAATACGATTAAAGGACCTAAGTGAAATGACGAATTTAATTTTTAATCCACGCTACATAATAATCTGCATGAGCATTTACAGTGCAGTATCAAAGACCACAGGCTTGTACACAGTCTGGTAAACCCACTCATTTATATACAGTCACATTGTCGGCTTAATGGAGTGTATACGGTATACTCGCCCTGGACATGTTGGTCTGGTTTGTGCAGTGGGAAAGTGGAAACACTGTCAGTGTCATTGGTCACTCGGGCACTAATAGTGTAATGACTATGATCACTGGACAAGCATCGATTGTCCACCACTCTAGTTGTTTCTGTATCTCCCGCACACAGGAGCAGACATGCACACAGACGTGGTTAAATGCACACGACGCATGAACTCACATGTGCTGTGTGTGTAATTCACTTTAGCAGAAACGTTTGTCTAACCATGGTCACTGAGATTGTCCACCACGTAATTTTCTCTTTTGGTGTCAGAGGTCAGAGTTTGTCCTTCCTGTTCTTCATCTTTGTTTCTCCCTACCTGTCCGTTTTTCTTTGATTTGGGGCTTTTCAATGTGGTTATCCGAGGCGTATCGCTCCCCTCTCACCTACTTGAGCAAGGTGACAATTACAGGGTTTCCAAGCTGAGAGGAGATGCTCATCAACATCTATAATTTGTGGGGACCCCTGTCACACACACACACACACACACACACACATACACACCCATATGCACGCACGCTCGCACTTTACCACCCCCACATGTCCTGCTGCTCCTCACTCACAGGGATGGAGAAAGCGAATCCAGAGTCATGACAGACAGACAGACAGACAGACAGACAGACAGACAGACAGACAGACAGACTCACAGACATATCATTATCTAAGCCTCCCCAGGAGGGTGGGTTGTTTGATGATAGCAGGGCTGAGGACCACAGCTCTCAGTCCCATGATGCTCTAACACAACTCTCTGCAAATACTAACAAATACCCAGACACCTACATGTTCTGCAGAGTCCACCTTTGCCTATCACCTCATCCTTTACTACCTCCAACTTTGGACTGTGGTGTGCCGAGTTTATTGTTTAGTCCAAAGTCTCAGAGAGAGGGCAAGAAACGAGAGCAGTGAGTTGTCCTCCTCATGGAGATGTTTGCACGTCAGATGTTTGAAAGCCACCTCTTATGACAGAGTGGACAGGTGAGGGGGAAACAAGACGGGATCAAAATCTAGTATATGGCTGGATGGTCGACATGTGGTCGACATGTGATATTGGGGATGTAGCTGAAAACTGTTGTTGAACTGCTGTAAACAACTCCTCTTAATGGAAAGTGGCGACAGCCTACTCAAAAAAATGTCTTGTCGTCTTGCTTAATGTTGCAAGACGATGTCATACGCTAATCAGAATATTCATGTCATCTCGCCATTCTGCCTGCAGCTGGTAATGGGGAAACTCCACACACTTGGTCAGCAGACCAGTGGTGTAACTTCATGTAAAGCTTGAGCTGTTTTCAGACATGAACAGTGTGGAAAATGTGCTGAGCGGTCTGGACCTTTCGCAGAGTTTGCCGTTCACATATGAAGAACTCAGCAGGGACTGTGAATCTTCCAGAGATTTTGGGGCTGGCAGGAAAAGTTCTGGGAAATGTCCGGCTCAACATTTTGGCAACACTTCCTCACATGCAGCCCCTCTGGCAATTTTGAGGAAAATGTCAGAGTCTGAAAGCAACTTTAGTCAGTCCATCAGTCAGTCAGTTGTTGCATCTCTACGGTTGTCCTCGCTGGACCGAAAAGAAGAGAAAAAAAAATCAAGTGATTTAGCATAACGGCAATAACCATGCTTGTTTTTTTGCCCCGATCCCTCTCAGCTAGCTCTCCAGATGTTCACAAACTCAAAACACTTCCTCACTCCCGGTCTCCCCTTCCCTCAGCTCCTCTCCTGGCCTAGACCCTGTCTGGACCTAAACAGGAAGGGCGTGGCGCTGAGGTGGCACACCAGGGTCGCGACCTGGCCTCCCTCCCGTCATTAGAGCCTCCAGCTGGGCCAGGACTTCCGTTGATGTGGTCCACCGAGGAGGGGAGGCAGGGGAGGGACATCCCCTTAATTGTACCCTAGGTCATAGCGAGAGGAATGTCTGAGGTCTGAGGCCTTGTTACACACACACACACACACACACACACACACACACATCCGAAAACGCTCATACACATGCTCTCCCTCTTGCTCTCTCTCCTCTGTCTCTCGTTCTCCTGTGTTCTCCACCTCCCATACACCCACCCCTGTGGAGAAGGCCACTAATTGGCACATTGGCTGCCAGTGTGGGTGTGGAGGGAATGTCAGAGCGCCACGCCATAGCACGAAACCCACAGACATCTCCAGTGCAATATGGGGACCCTGGGGAGAAGCAGGGAAGATGAAGAGCACCCACAGCTCCTTTTGACCACTACATAATAAAAAAAAAGTAGGTAAAGCAATAAGATGTAGTACAGTAGGTCAGTGTGTCTCGGTGCTGGACGGGCAGGTATATGTTACAGGTAAATGCAACGCATTGGTTGCTTACTGTAGGTTTTTTCTTCAGCAAAAAAAAAAAAAAGGTGATGCGTCCTGCTGTGACAAGAAAAATTCCCTTGTTACCTTTGCTGCTTTGATGCAAAGATATTTATGTTAAAGGAAAAAAAGAATCGGTTTCAAAAATAAATCTCCATCGCCAGTGACATTAAATAGGAGGAATAGTAAATTCAACCCAGACTGTGCATTCATTGCCAGGCAGATCAATAAAAGTGCCGTTACAGTTGGGCATTTTTAAAGTTTTTATGGGCCCTCATCCTCTCTTTTCTATTCATGCCATCTGGAATGTTCCAGCTGTGAAAAATTTTGTCTGTTGCAGTTTTATTTATTTTTTCTTCACACCATATTCACACACACAGGAACATAGGCTGTACAGAAAGTACGCACATTTCCCCTTCCTTTTTGTTTCATTCAAACACCAATTTCCAATTATTACACACATTATATAAATGCAATATCTCTGTAGGTCATTTATTTCTCCACTGACAACAGTCACAGCTATGTATTATATCATTTGATGACTAAACCAAGAATTATAAATGCTCATAGTGTTAGTCTTATTCCCGACATCTAATTGGTACGTTATTGGATTAAAGACTGCTTTCCCCCCCCCACTTTTAAATTGATTGAATAAATTCTTAATTTCAAAGACTGCAATCATGCTGCTGATGAATGTGGCTTCAGATTCATTTTAAGGGTGTAAAGACACATTTATTATGTAATGTTTTAGCCACTAAAGGAACAAATAAATAGTCATTCAATCGTGTATACAGTATGTGCGGAGGAATTTTCAGGGGGATTGTCGGATTTCAGGGTGAGCATTGCTTACTCTTTCACATTAAAAGTCAAGATGAAAACACATCCATCGAGTAAACTTAAGTAATCCCCATACACATACAGTAGAGTTGATTTTCTTTCCTTCTGTGAGGCAGTAAATAAATCTGACTCATCTTTCGGCTCACTATCTGTTCTTGCTCCCTTGGTTTCTCTTCCTCTCGTTCCCTCTATTTTGTATATTCTCAGGGATTAAAAGCTCAGCAAACAATACAAATGTGACGTATGCCCGCCATAAAACAACCCAGGATGATCAACCCTTACAAAACACCAACTGAAAGTCACCGTGAAACAATGGCAATTCTCCAATTAGAGACTAAGAGCAGGGTGGTAAGTGGCGGGGTTGACATAAAGACAACAATAGAGTGGTGATGAGGGGCTGGTGAGAGTGGGTGGGAGGATGGGAGTGGGTGGCTATTGGTGCATTCGCTATTGGCTGAGGTGCAGGGGGCCCTGAAGGAGGGGAGAGCAGGTCAGTGACTGATAGTCCACACGGCGGAGCCTCGGCCCGTGGAGCACGCAGCCAATTTTCCAGTCAACACATGAGTCAGTCAGCAGAGATGCTCCCAAAATAAATGGCGTCCCTGTTTCAGGCGGAACCACACCCTCTCGTGGTTTCTTAGAGGGCAGCGTGGGCAGGCTGGGCGACCGCCCCTTTGGGGTTTCTGGGGCTGGGGATGGATCTGCAGCGGCGGGGAGGTGGCAGAGGTAGAGAGAGGCAGTGGGTGGTGTGTGGGGGCTGTGGGGAGCGCGGGGGCGTATTTGAGTTCCCAAAATGGCAACATTAGGGTGAGGTGTTGGCAACCCCTCAGTCTTTTCATTGTTTATTGTTTACCCGCACCGCGGACAGTAAACAATGGCACGCCCTCTCTTTTGGCACTCGGCGGCATGAGGCTGGACGTGAAGCTGACCCTGGAGATCGGGCTGTGGCCGGGGCGTCCTCCAGCACACCGCTGGACACTCGCGGGCAGACGGAAATCTCAATCGCTGTCTTTTCCTCTCTTCTTAGTTTTTCACTCCCCTTCCGCACCATACGCACCCCTTACAAAGGTTGCCGAGCGTTAAAGCCGGACAACAAGTTGTTTGGGCCGGTCAGATCTTAGATGCCCCGATGACACTCGGCCTCCTCTTACATTTTGTGCTCTCACTCTCTCACTCTCTCAACCCCCTTCTCTGTCTCCGTGTCTTTGCCTGTGTATGTGTGCATGTCCCCGCCCGCGAGGGGTCTCGTTAGCTGTCAAGTGTCGTCTTTATTAGCGCTCTCTGTGAGTCAGAGGAGTGACAAGAGAGAGCTGGGAGTCGGGTCTTTCATTACCCCTGGCGACGGAGGTGTCATTCTCCCCATCTATTATTCATATTCTCTTTAATTTAACCAGGTAGAAGTGGCCTCGCAGCCCGGTGCTCACAGACACAGTCAGCCCGGCAAGACAAACATGGACGGGGAGTTTTCTCATTTGAAGCCGTTCCCAGTGAGTCAATCTGCTTGGTGGCTGTCAGGAGACAGAGCAATTATATGTTCGACTCAAAATCCAAGACCTCAAAAATGTAATGACATGAGTGCCATCTGTTAAAAATATTGCCTTCAGTTGGCACAAAGTTGTCAAAATATTACTGTATCGTCCCAAACTTTGAATTCGCAAAAGGCTTGATGTGATTTGTTTATGTTAATACAGAAGTGCTAAAGCTCTTTTCTCTGTTTCATGCTTGAAAAGAGAAAATGCTAATCATTGCATAATTAATTACGTGCATATGATAAAATTGTTGTTTTTTCTTTTGTTTGTTATTGTGTTTTTTTTCTTCTCTCCCTTTTGCAGATATTTCTTAAATTTGCTCAGGGAGAGAAAAAAATTAATCTTTAGGGAGTTCCACCTTGCCTGCATTAGATAAAAAAGATCAAACTGTAAGCATACGCCCTTTAATGCAAAAGACACACACACATGCGCACGCACGCACGCAAGAAAGCATAAACTCAAACTGAAAATCCAAACCACCCAGAACACACACACACACACACACACACACACACACACACACACAAACACTGACTGACTAAAGCCTTTAGGAGCTCCAACTTCTCAAAGTTGGAATGATGAGAAGTACAAGGAGAGCAGAAAGGGATGAGACAAAGGAAGAGGGAAAGAGAGAGAGGGAGAAGAAAAAGAAAAACGAGAGGAAAAAAAACAAAAAAACATTACATCTGCTAGCCTAGAATTAGAGCACGAATGTATTGTCACTCAGCTGAATGTTGCAAACTCCAGGTTCCCTCAAAAACAGGGACGTCTCCGTCGCCGCCTTTCCCCCCTGAGGACTGGGTGCATTTGGGGAGATAATTGACGAGTCCCCTGGCATGCAGCGGGAGAAGGAGCACCCCACTCAGAGACTCGCAGCCACACAAAGCTTAGTGCGCTGGGTGTGTGTACGTGAGCTTGTACGGCAGAACAACAGACTGCAAAGATGGCATGTTTGTGTTTATGTGTGCGTATTTGTGCGTGTCCCGTGCGGCGTGTGTGTTTATCAGGCAGGGAGGAGGAGAATAGGGTGATTATTCCTTTCTTCGCGTGTAGCGTAATCCATTTCCGCTAAGCTTGAGAGAGCACCCAGGAGTAATGAGAGATGAACCTGAAAGAGCCAGACTCTATGAATACAGTTCTGAGGAGGGCCTGTGCTCCTTCTTTTTCTTTTCATCCCTCTCTTTCTCTATGCCTCCCTCCCTCTTTTCCTTTCCTCCGCCTCTCCATCCTTGTGCCTGTGGATCACTGCCGTGTTTGACGAACAACTGTTGTGTCTGAGCTTCAACTTCTTCTTTTGCTTTCCCAAACTATAAGGAGGCTGTGCCGGATCCAGTGCGACAGATTCAATTCCGTCTTTCCTTTTTCTTTTCTTTTTTTAAACAAAAAAAGGCAAACTGGCTGCCATAGAGTAGGGGAATTGTATGTATCGCGTTCATGTACAAGAGGAAAGTTTTAATTGTTTACAGGGAAAGTTCTGTTGAGTTGCAAAAGTTAAGTTGGAATAAGTCTTCTATTTTCTATTAAAAAAAAACTAAAGTATTTCTGTATATTTTAAACAATTGGCCAAAATACAGTATATTGTATTGTTTCAGTATTTACAAAATATTTCATTTCCCCTTCATTTTTTGATACAGCTCATTGGTTTGTCTAACTGTACAGTGTTATTTTGCATATGAGCCCACAATAGCTGTAGAACAAATCAAAGTACAAAACTGATCACAATTATTACAATTCACATTTTTTTAAAAGTAAGATATTGCAACATTAGAAAATGTGCAGCACAATTGCATTCTTACTCTTCACTGTCAAAAAACAACAAAAAAAGCCCCTTAACATTACTGTACTTTATCCAGGGCTGCCCTGTCTTTTAGGCAAAATGTAGCCACACAATCTAAATCAATGTACACTTATAAATTTACCTTTTTGTCTGATTTTACCCCAGCACAGTACATTGCTGCTAATTACTGAAAATAGTAATAGGTATCGGTTGCAAAAAAAAAGAGACTTGAAATGTATGTTTAGTTCACAAAGTGATACCGGAAAGAAAGTGCAGTGAGTATCACTCACTTTAGATTAAAGAAACTTTTTCAATTACAAAACCTGTGCTTTCCGCAAGAGTTACCAAACTGATGCCTTAAATACTCACAACAGGACATTCCTGTCTGCCTGTTTGCTTGGTCAACATTTTAGCACTGCTCTTGTTCATTCATTTTCTTTATTAATTTACAGAAGTTGAGCAAAATACAATTTCGACAGGCTTCTTTCTCCCTATCGAGCTACATAATATCTCTGTTCTTTCAATCTATAGTAAAGAAGACTTTTAAAACTATTATCAAAAGTCACACAGGAATATTAAACATACACAAACGCTCATTTGGCTGCATAAAATCTGTCTTTTTTTAGCAGCCCATACTCATCGGACGAAAAGGGAAAATCCAGTCAGACATGACAATGAAAGAAGACACACGGGCCCAAGTTCCCTAATATTCTGACTGGAATCATAAATACTTCCCCTGTTAACAGACTGAGGAAGCTGTGATATCCATATTTTCCTGTTGACTAATTCATTCATAGGAAAACAAGAATGTCTCCCAGTGTCAAACATACAGTATTAGATGGACACTCATGGTGAATCACCGAACGATCATCCCCTCGTGAAATCTACGGCAACGAGATGAAAAATTAACATGCACACATTTGTAACTTTCACTTTCACTCTGTGAGGCCAAATGAACAAAGGGAATATGTGCAAATGTGTGTGTGTGTGTGATGGAAGGCTGTGAATTTTGTGCGTGCGTGTGCACCAGCATATGTGTGTGTATGTGAGAGGGAAAAGTGCATGCCAGCAGAAGATTCAGCCGGAGAGCAGTAGGCTCTCGCAGTCAGTTTGTCCCCGCTGTGTGCGCTCCCACCCAACGCCTCCATTCCCGACCCCCCACGGAGACCTCTGATTGCCGTGGAAACCGCACTTAAGGAGAAAATTAGGATTGCCTCCTCCCTAATATAAAAGTGCGGCTTAATTGGTTTCATTTATCACAGACGGAAATGCTAAATAAATGTTGTGCTATCTGATTTCATAGGTATTTGTGCACAGACGAGATGAAAATAAACAAAAATTGAAACGGCGGTGGAGTCGAAGGAGATCTGCCTCCGCCACGCACGTGTCAGTGAAGACAAATAAAGAGGCAGCACCGCAACAACTCACAGACGCAGACAGGCCAAAATGTGCGAGCACACAGTACGCGCACGCACGCACACACACGCACACACACACACGCACACACACACACACACACACACACACACACGGAGCCGTGCAGCACTTATCCTCATAGAAACGCCCTTCAAGGTGGACTCAAGTGGGCTGAGTGCAAATGTGGAAAATTACCGCCCTGATCCGACCACCCCTTGCACAATCAAGACTCGAGCCTGCGGGCTTGGTGCAGGTATATTTATCCCTTGTGGCTGTGAATCTTACATACATACAGACATGCAGACAGAAATGAACGCCACAAAAAGCATTTCGCACACATGTAAACAGAAAAATGCTCAGCATGTGGCCATATGCAAGCACCTTCGCGCGAGCCCACGATCACGGGCATGTCACTTTAACAGGAGCACAAGTACACATAAACATAGAGCTCAACACAATTTCGGAGCAGACAAAAACACCAGTCTGCTTCTCTGGTCAACTCTATCCCTCTGCAACATTCCCTGGACCAGGGGCGTGTATGGTCCCACCAGAGGGTGACAGCGGTCAGTGGTCACCTCTCTCTCACTGACTGGTTCTGTGTTGAACCATAACCACTCCATCACCACACGGCGTCCTGGGGCCAGGTGAGCGTGCCCCATACCCAGGGCACAACACAAACATCACTCCAGCCTTGTTGCTGTACATATATGCACGAGGGGCAAGCAGCAGGGCACGAGTGGTTAAGGTTTATTCCTGGACGTATTCATTACACAGTGAAAGGGTTGCAGTTGGGGCTAGGCAATTGTGGCGCCAGCGTGTGATTGTGGCAAGACGGCCCGACCGCCCAAAAATGGCTGAGCTAACAGGGACGGGAGAGCAGGCGAGGTTTACACTTGCACTCGCTAGCCTTTTGGCGAGTTTCGTCTCCTCACCCCGTCCACGCCGACACACCTTATGATGATTACTCAGCCCAACTGAAACCACTATACACCGCAAGAGTTTGTCGGTTGATCACAACGAGGCGGCCTGATTGAGAGCAGGAGGGCCGAGAGACGACACAGACAAAGAGACCAGAGGCAAGAAATCCGCCTCTCTCCGCCTTTTCATTGAAACTCACAACTTCACACGAGACCGCCACCAAGCAATGCTGGCAATCACATGCTCTTCCGCAAAGAAATAATAGGCAGCAAGGCGGAAAGAGAGAGAGAGAGAGAGAGAGAGAGAGAGAGAGAGAATGAAAGATGGGAGGGTAAGAAAGTGAGAAATGGATTGAGAGAGTTAAGAGAAACTACTGCTTTGGAGAAGTAACTGCTCAACCTCAGAATGTGGAGAGAGAAAGCTGTTTATTTGATGATTCTGTACTTTTGAAATGGTGAAAAACTTGCTCCCGTCACCTTTGCCTTTCTATGGCCTGTGTTGCTGAGGGTGTTTCACTCTTAAGATGTTGTGTAGCTGTTTCGTGATGAGAACGCCCTGAGGGAGACACAGCGGGACACGGGGTGTTAGGGTTCAGCTGTGTTTGCTCGCTTACAACCCGAGGAGGGGGGGGGGGGGAAGAAGGGAAAAGCACAGAGACATAAAATCAATGATGAGACTGTTAGTGGAGGTTTAAAAGGGAGCGTTTAGAGAGGATCCCTGGGTGGAAGGTGATGTAGTTGCAGTTTGTAAAAAAAGAAAAAGAAAAAACGGGATCCAACTCCGCACTGTAAGAGAGCGAGGGGCAAGACGGCTTCTGTGTCAAACTGTGATTCTGTGTGGAAACATACCGGAGTGATGGAGCCAGAGGATGAGTGAGCTCGAGAAAACACGCGTTGAGCGTTGCTTTTAAGTGTGTTTGTGAGGTGGAAGGGGGAAGGGGTGGAGAGCTGGTGTTAAAACGTGCACCTTCGCATGCGTCTGTGCATCTGCGCGCACATACACACACACACACGCACACACACAAACGCCAGATCTCTGTGTGGTTCAGGATGATAAATGGCGTCCCATTCTCTCGCAGTGACAGCTCGCCGTGGCAGCAAATCTGATTCTGGCCTCTTAAATCAAGACATGTGGTTGAACGGAGGCAGCGAGATCTGAGGTTTGCGATGCCTCTCAAAGAGAATGTCTGAATGGGGCCTTTTGATAAGAAAACAGCTTGAAGCCATCCCACACAGGCATGAAAACAGCATGCACCTCCCGTGTGAGAGCCAAACAGATTGGAGGGGATGCGATGCTGGATCTGTTCCTATTACCCAATGAGCCAAGTGCGCAGAGTGATTGACAATGATTAAGTGTAAGAGGGGATGCGAGTGTCATTCCCCGAAACATATTTCCTACGTGTCAGTGTGTAGGAGGGTTGGGCAGAGCCTGTCCATCAAAAAAGACAGGATGAATACGCGGCCCCTATCATTTACAGATATTATCACTCTGGATCAGATCACTGTCCAACAGTCTCCTCTGATGTTTTCCCTCCAGCATTGTTAAAGTGTATTGTTTATTTTTGTTTTGTTTTTTAGATGCAGGGGTCAGCACAACAATGAAGAGATTTTTTTTTTTGAAAAGAAGAAAGAAAGGAATAAAGAAAGAAAGAAAAAAAGAGACTCCGCTTCATGCTGGAATGCGATCATCCAAGTTTGTAACATAGAATCTGTTGTGGAGTCGCTGCCAAGTTTTAAGGGAAAACAGCACTTGTTGACAAGTTGGCTGAATCGCGATCAAGGCACCTGCCACACGAAGAACCTGAAACAGGCGCCATTTGGCGGTTCAGAGGGTCGCTCGCTCCGAGTTGAGGAGGGAGAGCTCGTGCCAACTTCTCCTTTCAATCATCCAGTGCTTGTGGATAATAACCCTGCAACTTTCAAATTGTTGGTTTAATATTCAATGCACCAACAGCAACAACAAAACAAAAACCCCCCCAACTTAGATGTGCTCATTACGCCTTTCAGGGCTTTCCTCCTGCTCTCACAGTTTTCATCACGAGCTCACCACCGTGCAGTCGGAGCCGTGTTTCATTAAGCACCTGCTCTTTGTTCCCTACTTTTGAGTATTAGCGGCCTGCTGAGTTCAGTGTGCGCTATATGTTGCAACTGCATAGCAAATTATAAACACTGAATTGAAGTGGTTGTGGCAATTTCACACTAATCAAAACAGGATATTTTCAAACACATGAAAGCAGAACAGAAGTTAATGACGCCGGTGAAACGTCTTCATTTGTTCCTAACCACCTTTTAAGTGAACCGTAAGAAATCGTTCAGAGGAGTGGCTTCCAGGAAAGTATCAGGGTTATTATAATACTTATTGTCACGTGTATAATTTCTATTTTCTTTTTAAGGAACGCTGTCGACAGTTCGGTACTGGTCCTGCTGCTGGGTTTATGCCTTTCTGCGGCCCTGTCCAGCTCTCCTCGTGCAACGGCCGGCCTCCTGGTATGTCTTCCATGCACTTTATAGAGCCAATATTTATAAAAAACAAACAAAAATTGAATTATAGCATTTTAGTTTTCTTAATGTGTGACTGTGACAAATTGGCTACAGTGTTAGCAGGGAAAATATCAACACATAATTGATAACGCAGTCATCAATAATGCAAATGAATGCAAGGCTGTGCACAAAGAAATACAAAAACTATTTTTTTGGTTTCAAGCAGATTACACATTATCTTTTGTACTTGACCACGGCATGATCTGAGCCCAATTCGGAGGAAACAATTATGAAGTGTTGTTCCTGCTGAGCATCTGCATAGCAAAAACTTATATGAATGCACTATTTAATTGGGAACAATCCAGGGAGTATCGGTGGGGAGGGTGAGAACGAAAAATAGAGGAGAAAGCGAGCAAGATACCGAGGAGGGTAACAACAGTTGCAGACAGTGCTGTCTTTTTGTTTTTTTTCTTCTCCAGGAGCTTCCTCTCAGGTACGCTGAGAAGCTGCATGCAGCAACAGCAGCAGCAGCGGCAGCAACAGCAGCAACAGTAGCGTGTCTTTGGCTGACCTATTTAGGTAATTGCACTCTTCATTAAAAAAACTCCATCTGCAAGAGAAATTACACTTCCCCAATGGTATCTAGGTAACATAATCTCCCTCCGGCGGACTAATTGCATGGCATGATAACCTCATAGGCCCGGCCTGTTTAATTTTTCATCTCTTTTCAAATAATTATGGATCAGCAGAGAGAGGTATTGATTTGATTCATTAACTTCCAACACTGAGCCAAGGTTAACGATTACACAGATCCCCAATTACACGGTAAAGATCCACTGGTCTGTTTGCTTTGATTGGCTTCCACTTTATTATTGGCAAAGGTTGTGTCGAAACAATACACAGATTTAGTAGCGAGGGGTCTAAGGAGCAGGTGTACAGTGAATGCACCGTGCCTCACAGCTATAAGCGCATTATTGACAAGGAAAATGAGAGTGAGCGGCTGAATAATCTGCCTTGGAACAGGCTGTAGAGGTATTTTCAGTCATGTAAGGGTTGCGTTCCCACCCGATACGTGTCTTGCCACCGCTGGCATCCTTTTGCCCATGCTTCACGGGAAAGGACACGCCGTTGCACATCGCAGCCTGGAAAAGCTTAGCGTGTTTTGTTGAGAAATTGAGAGCATTTCAATAAATGGGTCTCACGGCAGCAATGGGAGCCGCGTCTCCACCTTGCACTTTGCTTAAACACCTGCTGTGCTCCACTTGTGAACAAACAGGTCTTTAGAAGACAGAGGGCCTCAGGCAGGGTGAACAGGCAGAGGCAGCAGTTCAATCCTTGACTCCAGGGCGTCTTATTTAGCGTGCAGGAAAAGAAAAAAGAAGAAGAAAAAAATGGTTTGAGGGCAAGTCTGACAGATACTGTAAAGAAATGGTCATACATCATATATCCATCATATATTTTCTTTTACGGTAGGTTGTTTTGTTTCACAATTCAGCAATGTATATATATATATATATATATTTTATTTTTTTTAATATATATATGTGACGCCACTTGGTTTTTCAGGGACTTTATAGTCCTGCAGATGCAAATAAGACCATAACTTCGCTCCCCAAACTAAAATCAGCCTCTTGTGTTTCCTGTTTTGAACCATTTTTTCATATTGCCGTCCGTTTCCAGTATTTCTATGTTGAACAAGTTAGCAGGAAAGTAACACCCTGTCTTGTGTCAGACTCGTGTGTCTGGCCCTCTCCAGGATGATGTGGAACAGACATGAGGACATTAAAGTGACTGCAACGTCTAAATGATTTCCTCCCATTTCGGTTCCTCTCCCGCCTCCCACCGTAATCATTTCTCTTATTTCCGCCACCTTATGCAGACAAAGTAGAGGAAGCTCGTCTTCACCCGTCCACCGATGAATTACATTTCTCCTTCATCACATCAAGGATAAAAAAATAATAGAGGAAACTGTTACAGAAAGTGCTAGATTTTCATGTGGCCTTCTCGCTGCCCAGAATTTCAGCTAGCTGAAAAGGCAATTTTGAGTCTGCTCCATTATGGCCACAAAAACTGTTTTTTCTTGTTGAACACACAGTGGGGTATGTGCTAATTTACCCCCCTGCCCTCATTCCCCCTCTCAGTCTCCAACTGTGGACTCCCTCGTCTACATGGCCTGTGCCTAAAAACACACACACACACACACACACACACACACACACACACACACACACACACACACACACACACACACACACACACACACACATAAACACACACACACACACACACACCGTCCAATGATCTCATTTGCTCAATATCTTGTTGTTTTGAGCGCCTCCCGCTTTGTGAGTGCATACTGTGTATGTGCAGACATGCACGAGTACAGTATGTATGTCTGTGTTTAGTACTGTACTTGTTGCTATGATGCATTGAAATAGCACCAACCGGGCTGGAAAGTGTAAAAGAGCGTGGCTGGGTGCCTAAGCACTCGTCCAGTTCTGCAGTTTTCCCACTGTCACAACCAGAGAAAAATATCCGCACGATCCCGGGCACTGGAGGAGAACTGGGCAGGATCTGAGCAGGACTTCACCCAGAGATTTCACAGCGGCCTTGGGACCCACCTCGTCCCGTATTTTCTAATCATGGATCCTTAAGTCGTTGGCCTGTCTTCCTCCCCTTTCTTTCTTTTGATTGTCCTCACACCCTCATTCCCACTTGTCTCTTGTCGTCTGCCTCTCAAATCCCCGTTGTTCTCTCTGTCCTAGCCATGGCTACCGGCAGACAATGGAAACTCCTGAGACAAGCTAGACTTTCCATGGGGTATACTAAACTAGACTCGAGGAACCATAGGGGCCCAGAAGGGAAACTCGCCAGCTATTCCTCCAGTCTCTGCCATACAGGCTCATGTTCCCTTTCACCATCCATCTGTGGGCAGAAAGAGAGTGCAGACAGGCCAGCCTGCTTTTATTTGCCCAGCGTTTCCATTCAGGGTGATGAGGCCCGCCAAGGTTTCACAGGTACTGGTAATGTAAGCCCTGCTCCTGGGGTCTCAGTAGTCTAATTTAGGGGGTTTAGACAGCAGGTCAGGGACGTAGGAGTGGTTTGGTTAAATGGCTCAGAGTTGGGTTGGTCTGTCTCTCAAAAAGACCCTTCATGAAGCAGACAGGTGAAGGAGGGGTAAAGCGGGGGGCGCTGCCTCCTCTGTACGAAGTTATTCTTCCTCTCTCACTCTCCCCCTCTTTCTCTCTCTCCCCCTCTCTCCCCCTCTTTCTCCCCTTTTCATTTCTCCGTTCAGTCTCCACAGTCCATATAGTGCAGTAGCAATCCCAGAGGGGTCGTTCTCAGCCTGTTGACATTACAGAAAAAGTGTAAGTTTTAACAAGTGTTTAAAGAGCATGGCTGGGGACACGGGTCCGTGACTCTGAATGTATGGAGTGTTAACAGGACCCTGGGTACGGCTCAGCGCAGCTCACCAAGGAGATTCAGGATGACAAGTTTGGAGAAGTCTGGTCATTGTGGCTTACTGGTTTTCCGAAGCAGCCCCACCCCGCGACAAATGCAACTGGACAGGCTTGGGGTCAGTACCTGATCCTGGATATTACTTAATAGGTGGATTGAAAGAAGAAAACCAACAAAAACAGAAAACAGTTTGTTTTTGCAATTAGCTCTTGCTCTCTGATTTAAGCCTCTTAAAATGATAAAAAAAAAAATACAATAAAATAAAATAAAGAAAGAGTTGCTCTAACTGATTTGGTGCCTTTGGGGGGGGGGGGGGGGGGGGGATTGGGTAATTTTGCAATTTTGTAAATCACCCGTGCAGCTACCTTTGCCAATTTCATCAGCGTGTGGGGCCATAAAAACAACAGAGGTAAAAGCAGAGTAGAAATAATCCCTGTTTTAAGTAACAACCCAATTACAACACAGCCATACAGCGGACCCAGAGAGACACTTGGACGGGGTTAATTTGAATAATGAGTGTAAATACTCTCCATGGACTCCCCATCCCACCAACAATCCTCTTCATTGCCCACTTCATAGTTTTTTTCATTTTAGTTATTTCTCGGCTGCATGAGTGCACATTTATGGCTCTATTGTCAAATAATTTTCATTGCCCTCATTATCTCTAAATTGAGATGCTTATGCTAAAATGCTTGTTACTACGTGTTTGACTGTTTAAGTCAACCCTCACTCACTGAAGTAAGTCCAAAGAACAACCGATGGATTGCCTATGTATTTTTCTTTTACAATTAGATTCAAACAATGCAATACTATACAACCACCACCAAGTTCCAATCTTCACATAACAGATGATACCAACAGTCTATTTTTATCTCTGTTGTAGGCCTCAAGTTACTCATTGATCCGATTTTGAGCACTCTTGGTTCAGAACCGCTGCAGTCATGTCCCTCTCAAGATCTGTAAGAATCTGTCTAGGTTACTCACCGCACCCCTAAAACCAACCTCTAAATCATCTCCATGACATCTCTCCATCATTGGTCCGCTGCCAATTTACCTCATGGCAAAATCCCATCTGAGATACACCCCACCTATCCCCCTTCATAGCTCCCAATTCAAACATTCGACGGCCTCTGGAAAGGTGCAGTTCAAGTTGTTTTTCGCTCAGACGTCTCTCCAATGCAGCGTTAACAGACACTATGAAAAATACCCCCAAGATACATATCAGTTTTGGCTAAAAACAGGGTGTTAGGAGGAAAACATTCAAAACCCCTTGTGAACCAATATATTCGAAACTCCCAGGAGATGTGATGCTACTGATTTCTGTGTTTTCTTTTTAGACCAGCAATTAACTGGTCCTGAAATTGATCCCAGACGACATTTTACTGTAAATACAATGTTCAGTATGTGAAAGTCGGGTTTTACAAATGGACAAGGGCTTTCAGGGTCTGACAAAAAGTTTTCCTCGTGCTCTAAAGACACTTGCACACAACCAATTTCCCATTTCCCTTCAGTGGCTTTTTGCATATTAACAAAAGTTACTATTTCTCATTGTAGTCCTGTTGGGCGCTCGTCAAGTCAACAACTTACCATTAGGTCCACTGATGTGAACTGAACTCATGTTTGATTATCAACATAATTCACAACTTTTTCTTTTTTCAACTTCAACAAAAACATAGTTGGATATGGCACATACCTATCTCTCAACAGAATTTTAACCCCAAACCTCAACACCAACGACCCACTGTTTGAGGTGAGCATTTATCAAGTTTCGTTTTTACATACCGCTGCACAAAGAGCTGAGTGTTTGGGGAGACTACTGTTAGGGGACAGACCTCAGAGCCCAAACGATCTGCATATGTGCGCCTTAAACCTTACCATACTTCTGAGGGGATATTTCTTCTTCTTCTTCTTCTTTATATTTTACATTTATAGATGTGGTCAGCATGACATATTTTGCATAGAGTGGAACCGAGGGAAGTGCTTATGAAGAAGAAGAAAAAGAGGAACTTTTTTTGGTCTTTCATTGTCAGTATAGAAATATGGCAGAGTTTTGTTAAAAGGAAATCAATCTACTCCAGCAGTAAATTATATAAAAAAAAAAATCATCCTGATAAAAAAACAAAAAAACAAACAATTCACTATTGTCAACCACCTCCCTCTTACAAAACCAAACCAACACATACACACACACATACGTACACAGACCCATGTACAAACAAACACAATAAGAGGGAGACCCTTTTTCCTCAGATGGGCTGCGACAATCCAATCAGGCATGCAATCATGCTAAAACCGAGTAAACACGGCCAATTACAGAGCATTTTGCTGGATGCTGATTAGTGCGTGTTACCCCCAGGCCACAGCGAGGTAAACAGAAACAGTGACCGATGGCGCGTTGACGTTCTCTCTTCACTTCACTTGCCCAACCGGATGAAGGATGACAAGTCAGCGTGCGTAATCTGTTAAAGGTAGAATAACAAATACCAAAGTGCTACTTCGGCTCCTCCATCCCCCGGCAGCCGTTTCCACCCCTGGAGGGCAATTTGGACCAAGATTTATTAGACATAATTAACTGACTGTGCTGCTCCTGTCTTAGCCCTGATATTTAATTTGTTCACTTAAACAAAAGACATTCAAATGGGATGCATATTTCTCTGTGAAGACTTTTTTGCGCTGCTTTCCCGACTATATTAATGAAGTTTACATAGTTGCTGACATGATATAAATGCATGTTGCCATGCACACAAAAGCACACATGTTACCGGTGAGACACTGAGCTACCAGAGAATGACGCCGATTGCAACCCAATACTGTCAATGTGTTTAACACAAAACCGGGTATAGTTCCACAAATAAATAAATAAACAAACACGTTTTTAGATGAGGTTTTTAGTATTTTCATAAATGAATAATGGTGGCATGTTAACTTATTTAAAAAAACAAAATAAAAGTTGTATGTAGCGAGAGACACTGATAAATATATTGCTCATAAAATCCAAGCATGAAAAAATTGGTTATATCAGATGATGCTTAATGTGTGATCATATGTATTGACCATTGACTGTCAAATCATTGTCCTTGGAATCATCGTAAATATATTGAAAATACTCAAGTTTTTATGCAACACTAAGCTAGATAAAATAATACAATTATTATAATGTATTAATTATTATCACCTGCAAATTCTCCGCCGACAGCAGTCAATTAAAGTAATTCAATCTAAATTGCAATATTTCTGCTTGTCTCACAATAGAGCAGGTCCTACAAATGGTTGTTTTCCCTCAACAACAACAACAACAACAACAAGAACTTTTGGCTCCTACCAAGCTATAAATGGGCAGATCATCATTCACAAACACGACATTATGCAATTTAAGCAGAGTAAACCTTCGTTGCACTATCGTCCCCATTCTGTCATCGTACACAGTTGTAGCGGGGCAGCAGGAGTGGCCTGCGTACTGCGAGGACTCACGACAAAAGGCCCTTGAGCTAAGCTTGAACATTACTCTAAATCACACAAGATGGCAGTTCACCGGTGCACATGAAAAAAAAAGAAAATATGCTTGCTTTCCATTCAAATTTAGTATGCTCATCACTTTAAAATAAAAGCAAAGTATCTATGTTTGTCCTATTCATTGGGTGGTATCGGTGGCTTATCTGTGAGGGTTGGCGGTGGCGTATTGGACATTCGTGGTACCAAAGCCTGCATAGAAAGGGGAAGTGTATTCTTCATATTGTGGGAGCTCGTCTTTCTGTCTGGTTTTCGGTGGGGAATTGAGCGTGTTGGAAACCCCCTCTCGGTCCTGATGGTCTGTCCAGCTGCTCTGCGAGAAGACAGAAGTGCTGAAACACTTCACTTCCTGAGCTGCAGCAGACTGCAGTGTTGGCCAGCTGGGCTCTAATGTGTGCGTCTGTGCATATTGCATGTTCAAGTGAGAAATTTGAGAGAAAGGCAATAGGACAAGTCAGTGTTACTGCACGTGCTGTTTATTTATCATTGCTATTGTTTTTCATTTCCTCGTATTGTCATGTTTTTGACGATTGTTTTTCTCGAAGTCATTCATGAGCTTGTGACGCATAGTTACTATACAGGAAAGGCAAGCCTGCTGGACACATCGTCTGCAGTGGCTTCCCTTACATGTGTACTTCCTGTCTCGCTTCCTCTTAAACGGAGACCGAGTCTTTGGGTCTTTTTTTGGTAATCATTTTTCATTTTTTTCATTTTCTGTGCTATACACAGAGTGTGTGGCTGTGGCAAATGAGGATACAGTAAATCCCAATGAAGAGGCACTTTTGTAACCACATACCTGGCATGGATGAGGGATCTGAAATTAGATTTTAAAACCTATGCAGTTTGTGCTCTGCTATATTTAAATGGAATCTATAATGTGTGTAGTGATTCATTGGTATTGTATCTTTATCATAGTTGACACCTAAACATTTGCTCTGTGTTTTTGATATTATCTTTCTGTGTGCTCTGCATATGGAAAATAGCACGCATAATGTCCATTAAAGTACAAAGTAAACAATTGTGTTTGTGCATGTGTCTGCGTATGTGCACATGTGGATGACTGTGTGGCTGAACACGTAACGTGAATGCATGTGTGTAATGGCAAGACGGAGACGAGGGATGCCCTGCAGCTACTCCATCTGATGAGGCAGAGTCAAGCTCTGATAGATTCCATCTACCTTGCCTTAACCTTAATTTGCCTGGATGCAGCATGTCAAACAGCCTCAGAACCAATGGGATCTGTCAGGCAACTTCGAAATGTTTTTCCATTTCTTTCTCTGCTGTAACAAAGGGGTTCAAACGTGCATCCGCTCAGGCGGTAAGAGATAAATCCTCTCCTGATTTTCATGTCTTCTTTATGAGGCTATCTGTGGAGAGTGCATGAGTACTTTGCTCCAAGGTAGCTAATGTTGACACTTGAATCTAATTTATTTACACCAACCTGTTGGGCATTGGCATATTTTGCACATTCCTTTTCGAGAGGTGGGTGTTATATCTGTAGAGTCGGTAATATTATGAAGACTTGCTTTATAAATCAGTTTATTACATGAATCTAAACCACACGGATGTAACCAGCATGCTGCTCATCGTTCTTGTTTTGTAGTGTGGCATATATGGGCATGTGGTTTTTTACTTACTGTACAGTGCGCTGTATTTGGTGTACGGTAATATTCTCTGCATTGGTTATTTCTAAGGTGTTGATCTGTTTGAAAGTATTGGTCTCTTAACTCTGGGTTGTACTGATGTACAGTTAGAGACAGACATTCTCAGTTCCTCAAATTCAGTGTGGGTTACGGCCTTTTACTGGCAACACAATTGCTCACACTGATAATGCAACTGCTCAGGGAAAGATTACTTTAAATCAGCACAATAGAAAAAGTTGAATTTGTCAATGGTTGCTATAGTTTTCTCACTTTTTGGTTTGGTTTATGTTATTTGACTTTTTGCGAGTAACACAGAATTCGTTTGCGTGTGCATGCGTGCACTGTACGTGCAAGTGCGCATTTGTGTGTATGAGTACAGCTGTTTGCCTCTTTCCACAGAGTGCCTCTGCGGTTGCCTTCTTGGCCCGTAATGCCGGAAGTCCCCCACCAGTCGCATGTGACATTGGTTCCTGACACCATCATGTTTACAGTGAGCGCAGACGGACGCGGTCCCCTCCCAGAAACGTTTGTCCTTAGTAAAAGAGGAGGTGTTTGTCCTTCCAAGCCTCTTGGGAAATTGTGCATGGCTCTTGTTAAGCGGCTCCAGACCACACTGAAAACACAGCCCTGTCCACAACAGATGTTTGTTTTGCATCGACTTTGCTGTGTTGCGCTAGCAGCATAAAAATAGAATCCATGTGGAGGCTGTTGTCCACATGTGCCACTTTGCTGTGGAGACTGTGGTTGGTGGATTATATCAACAGCAAAAATCATCCCCAGACCCCCTGTTTAAAGTTATTTTACTGTACATCGGGATTTCACACTTCAGACCCTTTCATGTTCAATCAGCCCAATTTGGAAAATGATAAATAATTACGCAGGAAATTCCATCCATAGGATTTTCCGAATTTGAGATATTAATCTCAGAGCGTTTGTATGACCGAAACTCAGTTTTAATTTCAAACAAAGAGAAGGTATAAACAGAAAGAAAGGAAATGGAGAGGGAAGAAGGGGAAATATGGCCTAGAACATTACCACTAGCTGGGTCATTAATGAGCATTGCTCATGCTGTCATGGCAACTATTATCACAGTGATGTCGCTAATGGCATGTGAGACAGGGCAAGGGAAATATGTGAAAATTATTGTCAGATTCAATTAGGCTCCTTTCGTCTGAACTCAGCTGGTCCTCCTCCAGGCCCCTCATTGATTAGCTATCAAATTGAAAGAAGAATGGGAATGCTGGAACTCAGACACCCCGATGTGAGAGTCATCACAGGATCCTGATGCTCACTGATAGAAGGAGGCTGACCCTATCCAGCAACCTTAATCAGCATCATTGCTGACATATCTCTGTTTGTTGTAGTGCAAAGTATCATCTGCACTCAGAATATAATTGTTCTGACAATGCTTGAGCTGGCTGGTGTTTCAATGCAGAGCGTTTCACTACATTAGGCGGAACAAAAGCTAAATCAGTGTATAGTCAAGGCAGGACAGAGCATGACTAATAAAAATTGACATAATTGTGAAAAAAACAAACAAATTATTCTTGCTGTTTGATTTCAGAGTTTTTATTTTCTTATTTTTTTAGGCATAAAATCACAAGCCTATCCCTCTCAGCGTTTACCGGAAAATAAGGAAGCCTCGCTTAAGGAAATGTGGTGTTGAGAATTATGTCATCTTAATTAGAACCATATTGGCCTGATGGGCAGGTGGTTTGGTGCAAGGGAACAAGTGAAAAACAGCGTGGATCTTTTTAAGAGCTGGGTGCCGGAATAATCTGGATTGATGAGTCTCGTTTGGTCAACATGTTTGTGCGCTCTGGAATGCATTGGGGTTGTGGTGGCGGGCCACATTAGAGAGGCCGGCCTGGATGGCCAGATTCCTGTGGTCAGACAACGACAGAGCTTCTTGCCCCCGTTTCAGAAAAGAAAAAAAAAGAAAACCCCATTCATGTTTGCTGGGCTGCAGTCGACAATAAACTCTTAACTCAAAAAACGCTTCCTTACAATTTTAACATAGTGCCTTATACAGTGTATATATGTTCCTCTATAGCGAGCCTGGGCCCCTTTCCATTTGAAATGGCCAAATGTCAATAAGTTAGAATAAGGGCATTTTCTTCTGTTGGAATGTCAGTTTGGTTTGGATCATATGTATATTTAGATTAATAATACACCACCATGTCTGCAACCTGACAGTGAACCACAGGCTGCGACACGACCATGCCAAAACTAACCTGTAAGGTTGTTGGGATTGTATCATTGTCCCAAGCTCTTTCAAGATCATGTGGCAACAATAATTGCAGGTTATCATGTGCACATCCTGAGGAAATTACAAAGCCAAGTGGACAATGTTTCTATGTTCATAGCTTTTAAATTCATGTTGGATTCTCTGTAGTGTAAAGATTTCAATGTAATGAAACCGAAAAGAGTATGTACAGTAGAATCACTCTGCATGTGTGATGGAATACGACCCGTCTTGGATACACCAGTCATAGTGGTCAGTGTTAGCATACTGTGGTCACATTGGAAAGATCTTATATCAGAGTCTTTGGATCCTGCATAAAGGAAGCACCTCTACACTTAACTTGCCACACGAGCATCTCAGCCCCAGTGGGTCAGTCCAGCAGGGATGGTTGGTCACCATTCGTCAGATGTAAATAGAGAGCATTTGATGTTTTTGATCTGTGGGTTTGACATGATGAAGGAGTGCTTGTCTGGAGCACATGGAAACTATTGTGTCTTACCTTCCCTTTTTCTTTCCTTTTCCATGAACTTCTCCTATGCGCAGACATCTAACCACATGACTTAAGTTATCAAGACCCACTTCAATGAAAATTCTCTGCACTTGAGACAAATTTCCTCGGAACCCGGAACAGTGCCTGTGAGCACTCTAACCCATGCCTCAGGTGCTGCCGGCAGCAATTAGATTTTTTTTTTTTCATATCTTACAATAATGCATTATGTTGAGTTGCTGGACATTTAAATGATGCAGGCAAAATTACGGCTATTACTTTACACAGCCATGCACACAGCATGACGTGTGCACGAAAAGGTCATACATTTGAAATAGGAGCTTGCAAATGATTTGAAGGCCAAAACCCAAAATCATATGGGGTGGAGAAAACCTGCTGCTTTTTTTTTGCAAATGGGAAATGCTCTTGATTCTTGTGGATGCTTTTGAAGGATCCCCCTCCACTATTTACACTGCTCAGTGCAAGTGGTGATTTCATGGGTAGATTGATAAGGTGACTGAGATGTAATAACCACAGCAAATGCCCCTACCTCATTATAGTCATTACTAAATACTCCCATTCCTCACTCTTTGGCAAGGCATCGGGAACTGAATCACCACAACCCGAGAGTTTCATCCTCTGCTTCTCACATTGACAACTAACACACAAAAAATAGTTTCAAGCTGTCATTCATAATGAGTGACATCTCTTAGCTGAGGCTAATATTATTACAGATAAATAAAGAGGATGTGTAATAATCCATACATGTTATTATCCCATTATGAAATTCTAACCCGTGGCACAGCCCTTTGGAAACTTTTACACTTTCCTGTGTTTGCTCAGGGCCTATTAATAAACTCCCCTTTGAATGACGGAGTGTGTCTCAGGCAGACAGCACATGTCAGTGATGAGAGAGAGAGAGAGAGAGAGAGAGGGGGGGGGAGTCAACTGGACCAGGGAGGCAGGCTGCCAGATCTCTATTACTATTTGCAGTCACCATACCCACTCAGCTTATTCGGGGACAGGAGCTCTCTCTATCTGCGTCCTGGGACAGTGCCACCACAAAACACCCCCCCCCCCCCCCCCCTTCCAATGCAAAGCCCTGCTGTCCCCTCCAACCACTGTTCTCTACCCTCACACCAGCTTCCAGTCCACTGCCGCCTCATTTACACGGACAGCGTTGGCTTCGTCATTGGTCTCACAACCTTCTTTCATGCCCCGGTTCATGGCTCTGATGGCTTATGAACAAAGCATAGTTTTCACATTAAAATGGAGAGGGAGGGAGAGAGAGAGGGAAATGCTCATTTAAGTACAAACCAGCATATCTGCGTAATAGCATGGTATCATAGGGCAATTACACAGAAAAAAGAGGGCAACTTAATTTGAATGTGGATGGTTTGTGCAGTGACAGGGAACACACAAGTATTTGCTTGTTTGTTTAAAGAATATGCCCGTCTGTGAGAATATGTCCTTATGTGGACACATTCTTTAAACGAACAAGTGAAAGGCTAAATCATTTTTTTCATTAAATCACTGAGGGAGAAAGATTTCTTCCTGTGTGTGTGTGTGTGTGTGTGTGTGTGTGTGTGTGTGTGTGTGTGTGTGTGTGTGTGTGTGTGTGTGTGTGTGTGTGTGTGTGTGTGTGTGTGTGTGTGTGTGTGTGTGTGTGTGTGTGTGTGTGTGAGTGCGTGCGTGCGTGCGTGCGTGCGTGCGTGCGTGCGTGCGTGCGTGCGTGCGTGCGTGCGTGCGTGCGTGCGTGCGTGCGTGCGTGCGTGCGTGCGTGCGTGTGTTTGTGTGTGTGTTCAAAGCAGAGCACACAGGCTTTTGCATTCCAGCCTGCCCTACGAACAGTTTGACCTCTTGGACAGATGCAACCATCAGACTAGTCTGGTTATACACAAGTCTGTAGGGAAGAATTCAAACTGTGCCATGAGGAATGCTTTTTCCCAGTACCTCCACATTCCAAAAGCAGATGACACACATTCCCAAAGGTTTTACCCCAGTGGCTTCTTGAAGGCCTCATATCTGTCGTTACCACCCCTTGCCTGGTGTTCATAGGGCCACACTGTGGCTCTGGTTGAATTTTCAACCCTTTGGATCCCAAGGCAGGGATGAGTAAAGCCAAACAGAGACAGACATGGCGTGGGATGTACGTGCGGTGACCACGTGCCTTCAATTCGGTGAGACAAGGACGAGAAAAAGGTGGACGATATGACTTTGGCCAACATACTCTCACAGTCTCGTCCGCACAATTGCTTGTAACCGTGTATGGTTGTGCCCTCCCCTCCCGTCGCTACAGTGCGCCGCAGACACTAACAATAGATCACACCTGTTGGTCATTACCGCGGAGACACCAGACACCGTGTAGACACACCAGGCTCACTCCCAGAATCCCTACGGAGGCGGGGGGCGGCCCGCGCGGCTGCCGCCGACACATACAGTAGCTCGTGGAGAGAGACATTTTCCGGACAGATGTCCACATTTTCGAGAAGCGGCTACACTCCTGTATTCACACTCAGCTACATCACTCTTGACGCACGTTGATCGCAATCTTCCTTGTGTTTGAGAACCATTGGAAGGCCCACAGAGGCGGTACGGGAGACTGATACAAGCTTCACGAGAGGATGCACAATACGAACTTAACTAGTGATTGCGTGTGATTGACTGACACAAACAAAAGGTCGCAAGGTCAACAACAGGGTTCATTAAAAAAAAAACAAAAAACTGGACCAGGTCCCCTGCCAGCGCCGCCCATGGTCATAATGCAAACTGTTGGGAATTGGACATGGAAAGTCCCATGTTGGATCAGATTAGCAATGTCAAACTGATCCCTCGGGAATATCCAGTTAAAAAAAGCAGAGCTTGTTGAAATAAATCCTGCATATCCCAAATCATGCCACTGAGGAGTGTTTAGCCAACAGCACCATGGACAAAAAACAATAGTTCACCAATAAATTTGAGATTTATCATCTACGTTATCATCTTTACGGTTAGATAAAATTTTGTATGCCCTGAAGAGTAAGCCCTTGGGTGAGCACAAAGAAGCGGTTGACAAAAGCGTTTCTATCCTACATCCCTACCTGCAGTATAAAAAATTTGGGCATCAAGTTACATACAATTAGATTATTAACATTTTTAGAACTGACTAAATAACCCTGTCTTCCTCAGTGCTTATTGCAAAGATCTGCATTCTGTTGATACTTAGATACTGCGCTGTGTTAAGCCTGTATGCTTCAGACAATTACTTGATCAGTGTTTTGACTTTACATTTCATTACTTGGCTTAAAGTACTTACGTACGTAAACTGCTGAACGTTGACAACCGTGCACCTTAAACTAAATTAAAAGCTTGGCCCCCATCTTTTTATGTTTCAAATACCGAGTTAACGTAGGCTTGCTTGTATAACAACTGGAGCTTTCAACTTTCCTTGTGTACTTTGGATGCTATTCTTCCAGCCCTCTTGCATCCCAAATTCTGGCAAGAATAAAGGCACATTTTATGAACAGACTGAGAGTGTGAGAAGCTAACCCAAATCAGAGAAATACGAAAACATTGCTTGATTGTCTATGAACATTTGTCAGCTTAGAGCTCACAATTAATTTACAGTCCATCCACTTACAAAAAACCAAACCCCATCCTTTTGTCATCTACAGAAATCAATTTAGGAACCAGAGAATGGCCTCTCTGGCCCACTCATTATCCGAGCATACGATGTTGCATTTGTAATTCTCATGCAATCAAAATTGTTACTGATGTGTGCTCTCGTCCCTCTGGCAAGGCAATTCATGAAACATAGAGGTAATCACAATAACTGTGTAGTGACAGAATATGCTGATTATGTGATTAAGTGTGCATGTAATTGGCATTATTGTTATTTTTAGCTAGAAGTTAATTGCTAATGGAGATCCTAGTAATTGGATCACCGAATGGCAACACTGCAAATCTATTAGCTCCTAATAATTGCCGCAGAGTGAGAACAGAAAGAGTGGGTGGAAGGTGTTTATGGGGGATAAGTAGCTGTCTCTGTTCTGTAGAGGGGATACAGATAGCATATTTGTCGAGTTTTAAATTTACAGCATTACACTTAAAATGGGAGAGGTGTAATGGTGAATTTGATAGCATGATGGGTACCAATTTAAGGTATTGTAGCAGCTCTTCAGTGTTGATTTTTCTAGGAAATTTGCAGCCAATTAAAATGTCCTATTGTGAATATGATGCGTTCAGTGACATATTCTCGAGCAGAAGGCGCGGAGAGTGACGAACGAAAGGGAAAAGGACAAGTGTGAGCACACGACGATGAATATGCACATTTGGGAGTGACAAAAAAAGAACGGCTGAAAAGAAAGAGTGAGGAAGAAAGAAAGAACCGAATAGAAAGAGAATCACACAGAGAGACAGGGAAAGACAAGAGCCTGTACTGTATCATTTGACAGGGGACCTCTCTAGTGCTATCAGATGGAGGCGTCAGAATGATCAGTCTTGCACACACACACACACACACACACGCACACACACACACCCATGCGCTCTCTCCGTCTCCCTCTCTTACCCCTTGTCTCCTTCCAGAGCAGGGACCAGCCGCTTGCTGATAGAACAGGCCCATTAGGATCCTGCTATCGCCCTCCACAGCGGAGAGATTGAAAGGCCCTGATAGCTGCTCTGCGATCCCCACAGTCCCGGGAAAGAATCGCTCCGTATCAGTCATTGGATCCTTTGCTTGAGGAAGAGAGGGAAGGAGGGAGCAGGCAGAAAAAGTGAGAATGAAAGGCAGGTTAGACACCTAGTGGGGGTTAAAGAGGGAAAATACATGAAGAAGAGAACGCAGAGAGGGAATGGCGGTGACTGTCAAAGAGGGAGAAGAAAAAAAATCACATTGAGACAAAATGAAAAAGAAGTGCGCGAGTCTTTGTCTTACTGGCTACCTGCTGTTTACCAGAGCAGACAGCGGCAGATATAAGAGACGGCAGACGAGCCGTTCTAAAGTCAACGCTCACGCCTGTCCTCCTCTCCTCCAACACAAAGTGCCAGGGTTTTATGTGTCTCACAGTGACACCGACTAAAGCTTTCAGATGTAGACAATGCTGTGCTTTTCCTGCTGTGCAGCTATTCTCCCCTTTTGGGCCTTTTACTTTTTCTGTTGGCCCATCATCCCCTGCTCACTGCCTGCAGGGAAATGCAGTCATTTAGGCTGCAGGGGCAGAGTGTCTGCAGGTCAGGGCAGAGCAGGGTGGAGGACAGGACAGGACAGGACAGGACAGGGGAACGGGGTACGAAGGCACGTCCTTGTATGGGCAGACACTTGACTGGCGTGGCAGGGGCCAGCTCACTGGTGCCAAGCTTGTGTATGGCCTCCTATCAGTGGGGACACAGACGCAGCCAGATCGAGGGCACTTAGTGGATGACTTCCAGGGAAAAGAGCAGAGCAAACTTTGAGTATGTGTGCATGTGATGGTGGAGGAATGTATAAACTCATCATTTTTTTTTACCTTTATGTGTTTGCTTGCATGAATGTTGAAACTGCGGAAAAGCCTGCACACGTTAATGCGTGTGTTTATGCCGTCCCTGCATGTAAACGGTGCCCGTGAACGTCGCGAAAGGGGGAACCGGGGTTCATCTGAGTCACATTATTGTCGTCAGGAAATTGTACCGGGAACAAATTGACGATTGACTCACATACAGTAGAAGCCACAGAGGTCTGGAGGAGCTGCCTATCTGGCATCTGATTGAGTGCATGAGTCATGCAGATTGAAATAGGCAGTCTGAGTTGGAGCTGACTTCACTGGAGCTGATTGACTCTGGACGTAAAAGCAAGGTTTTAAATTGCTGTGTGCGCGCGTGCGCGCGTATGTGTTTGTGTGCAACTCTGCTGTCCTCTGTGTGGTACACTAAGAGGCAGAAAACAGCGTCTCTGGGATTTTGGCTGCTCTAATAACACCTTGCCATTGAGAGGCTAATGAAGCATGTCTACCGTCTTCATCCTGACAGAGAACGAGAGGGCGGACACAAACACACACACACACACACACACAAAAACACACACACACACACACACACACACACACACACACCGAGAGTGATGTAGAACTGGAGCTCTCCGGAGGTCACTCTAGCGAGTGTGACTTCAAATATCTTTTGTACATCTGCAATAGAAGAGAGAAACGAGAGGGGCAATCCAAGCAGGAATGATAGGCAGTATCCCAGCGGTTTGTCTTGCTTCAGCTGTAAGGGTCGGTGGGTTTGTGGTGCTTAGACCTCGGGATGCCTCCTATACTGCCCGGGGGGCCTGTTTGAAGAGCAAGAGCTGATGAGGCTTCACCGTGAAGCCACACAGTGGTTCAACGGTGCAACTAATACGACCAAGTCTCAGAATCAACCCAGCCAAAGTAGCAATTCCACGGAACGGTAGATTTCTATTAATTAAATCATAATTGGGTTTTATATATTTATTTGGTGGAGACATTGGCAGAGAGAGGAGCAAGATTAGGCAGAGATTTGCATGTAAAATGTACGAGCTTCATTACACTACCTTGGCAAAGACGGAATAATTCGCCTGCCCGCGGGGCACACAGATGGCTCTGTATGTTTGCTAATTTGCTCTCCTTTCAAGGTCATTAGTTCTGTTTGGGGGAACTATTGAAAAGTTTATTTGAGGTGGGTAAGTTCCTGATGTGACATCGCCTTTGTTGTGGGACTGAGCTTCAACATCGTCAAGTATCAGAACAGGGCAAGTTTCAGGTATACTATAGCAGTTGGACCAAAATGTTAGAAAATGAAAAATAAAAGAACCACTGATGAAACTAATATTACATGGAAAACAAAATGTAAAAAAAACTAAACAGTAAACCCAATTAACCCAATAAAAAAAAAAAGTTGTTTTTGCAATACTTTCAATAGCTTGTTTAGTGGTCATATGTACTATTTTATTTTTTCCTACTTTTTGTTCTCACCAATACTAATGAGTGCTGTACAGACACAGTGTACTACCTGGATGTTATCTAAACATCTCCCGGCCATGTCTTTCTCGAGCTCATTACCCAGCGGTGGTCTGGTAAGCTGAATCAATTTTTCAAAGTGCAATATTCACAATTTTCTCTTCCCTCTTTAGACAGGTCCTGTTTAGTTTTCTTGTGCAGGAAATTAGTTTTGACATAATGGATTTTTGCCCAGCATAACATAAACACTGACAGCGCTGGCACAGCGTACGGCGCAGGTTGCTAAGTCTTTGTTTGCCCAAAGACCTACTGGCTCTCCTGTCGTTCACATCTGGTTGTAAATGATGTAGATACAATGTGGTTTTAAAAAAAAAACATTTATTAAAAATAAAATAAAAAAGGCCTGTCAGAGTGCTAGACAACTTTTTGGCAATAACAGATCAGGGTGCAATGATTTAAATGAGCAGCACTGTGAATCTATTATGTATTAAGAACATAAGAGCAGAAACAGTTGTCAAAAAAGTGAAATCGAAGCGTCAAGCCATCACCAGCTTGTTGTTCCGCTTCCTTTTTCTTTGTAGTTTGTGTTGGAATCATTGATGAGCAGAGTTTGATGACAGCTATCATTTCCAATTTTGTCTTTGACATTTCTTGACTGGCTTCTTTAAACAAAGACTAAAGATAAAACACGGTAAAAAGGGGGGGAGGGGGGGGTCTGAATCCACGAAAATCAAAGCCATGAAAGCATATTGTGCAGTTTGAATGGAAATATGTACATATGTGGCTCTAGATCGGTCACGTCTTGTCAAGGGAATTGATTTAAAAACCCAAGAACACAATAGGATGTGTTAACTAGAGAATAAGAGAGATAGTTGTGGGCATGTATCTTTTGAGTATATGGCGGTGCTGTAAGTGTGATAATTCAAAATTACCATGTCGAATTCTTTGCCTTCTGAAATATGCAATACCACTGTGTTTTATAGGGCTATGTTTCATTTAATAATGAAATAGACGGGGGGGGGGGACTTTAATCAGCATGGGCATTATTGAGGATATAGAACAGACAGTCTTGCATAGTAGACATAGAATAAAAAGAATCACTTTTATTACTATCTAACTGCAATTAGTTTAACCCTTTTATCTCTCACCATTTGTAACGCTATTTGGACCATTTCACTGAGACTGGGAATTTGGGCAGTAACAGTGAAATTGATATAGTGCGGGAGATACCATCAGCCTGGGGGGAAGGGTTGGGTGGGGAGTGGGGGGCACTGCTTATTTCACAGTCTGTCCCCATGGCTTAAATCCAGCTAGCATGTAGCCACGGAGGACTCTCTATTACACAACATAATTTTTAATCTAATAAATCAAATCTATCTATCTATCTATCTATCTATCTATCTATCGCTCTCTCTTTCTCAAATAAAGGAATATCTTACTTTATGTTTACATGTGCACTACAACCCCATATCACCAGATTATGTTATAGACAGGTTTGTTGTTGATGGAGCTTGATCTAAAGTACAGCACTTGGTGTTCTTCTTCGTGAGACTCAGGAGATGGAATTATATTCTCTTTCCAAATAATAATATGACTAAGACGTCTCATTAGCATACAGTGCAGGGAAGAAATCTTTAATGAAGGTATCAGAAGGATCTTATTGTCTGGGGATTAACACTTTCTTTTTCTTAAAAGCCATTATTCAACATTGACTAATGAATGCATTGTATTTATTTGTGTTATTTTTGGTCTTTTCTTTATGTTAATTGGCTGTTTTCATATTTCTGCTTTTTTTTCAAAATAGGGCATTGCAATTATTCAACTTCTTTTGCTGTTTAATTAGAGGTTAGATTTATTTGTTTATTTCAGTACAAAATTCAACTCGAAATTGACAATAACCGAAAAATTACATCGGTGCTGTTGATATTGATCTGACATTTTCAGACTTGTGCAAAAAGCACATTCAGCTACGTTGGTTGATTTACAGTAAAAAAAAAATCCAGATTGTGCATCAGAAGAATGCAAACACACAAACAATGACATAAACTTTATTTATTTGAGTGTAAAAAGTACAAAATAATAAATCATAAAATAAAAAGTTACACTCGAACCACACTTCAAATGATTTAAGTTGGATGAAAACAATTAAAATTAATGGAAACACTCTTTGCAATTGTATACAACAGGTGAAGCGCATAGAAAGATATGTGTCCCTGTTGAATAAAGACTAGTCACACCACAGGCATGGAAACTACTTGCGGACTTTCTCCATTGGAACTCAACCACGGCTCTAAACCATTACACATGGTACAGTTGCACATGGATATGCATAAGCAGTTGATTCATGAGGAAGGAAAGCATTACTAAACCAATAATAATTAAAAAGTAAATAACAAAGAGAATTACAATTTCATCTTAGTCTCCCTTTTCCCATTTTGTACGTGGCCAAGGTATAAGCAATAAAGACACTTGATTTTTTCATTCAAAAATCCTACTGCATAAGCATTACCTTCAAAATGGAATAAAAATGTTAAGTATTAAAATAATACTATCATATTATCATTTGTTTAAAATCTTCACCTTAAAAGTAATAAATCACTCGTTCAATGTAGTGAAGTGGAAGTATGAAGAAGAATTAAATGGAAATACTCAATTCAAATACAAGAAATCCAAACTTGTCCTAGCACTTGAGTAAATGTCCACTGGTCACTGCGGTTCCTGGCAGTTTTATCTTTGAAGCAAAAATACCTTTCAAATGATTTTGTCTTGTTTTCCCTCTAACTTCAGAAACAGGGTGTTGTGGCAAGACGGTGCGATGCCGCGTCAAAATTGAGCCCGTTTAGATTTTTTCTTGACCTCTGCCGCCCAAGCTGAAAATGCGAGATTAGACTTACAGGAGTGTAACACAATTAACACGAGTTGCAACTCTTTCACTAAGTGTGTGTGTGTGTTGGGGGGGGGGGCTTGATCATTGGCAGAGAAAATGAGCAAGGCACGGTGCCACATGGCCAAAGACTACGAGCCCACTTTTGGCAGCCTTGGAGGAGATGGCTGCCTTCCAGTCAACATTCAGGGCTGACTGGCTAAAACCGTCGACTGGAATATGATTTAAGGAATGTGAATGTGAATGTGAAATCTGATCATGAAATTGCCTTCCCAAGTTAAAATTAATAATAATCAAATTAAACTTCACGACAGCATTATATTTTATGTATTGCCGTAAAGATTCATTGTCTGACACACAGACAAATTGTCCTGCTTTGAGTGGTTCAGTGGTGCATTGCAAATTTAAATTTTTCACAATTCACATGCAATTTCCGCTGGCACCAATCACTGTTAGCTTCATAGAAGCCAATCTTTTTTTTTCCTTTTGCCTTTTTCCATTTCATATTAGAACACCCACTCGTATTAAAACACCCCCTGCTCAAGCAGGAAGTTGGATCAAGCTTCATGGAATGGATTTAATTTCATCAATGAGCAGTGACATAACAGACAGTTGTGTTGAGAACTTTCATCTGACCAGTTAACGCAAACTGCCGTCTGGCAACGTCTGTGGCCCTAACAAAGAGCTTTACCTCTGTTTAGTGAGACTATAAAGAGTGAAAGTGGTCGATTTTAGTGGCTTTGTGATGCTAAACCTCATCCGGCGTCCTCAGTGGAGTTATCAATGACATGTATGTGCAATTGGAAATGACAGCACATTATGACCACATTATCCTTGTGCTTGCTAAACATTAAAACAATAAAAAATTCCATTAGGGAAACTCCCCTGACTCCCTGTTACTGTGGAAGATAAAGTGCACAGCGATTTATTCTGGTCTGGGGGTCATATGTTAAAGACTGCGCAAACTTCCTGGTTTGTGAATGAACGAGAAAAAAAAAGTACCCCTCGTAAACTGGTTTCCTCTTCAACCTTTGGTGTGAATAAATGAAAAGACTGATTCAAAAAAAAAAATATTTTGTATATTTCATGTACAGTATAATGTAAGTTGTATGGTGGTAACCCAAACTGATTCATGGAGTAATTAGGGCCCGAGCTCCACTGACAAAGTCAGAGCGAGGACCTATTGTAATTGAGTGAATTATTATTATTATTATTATTATTATTATTCCGCCAAATGAATTGCTAATTTGAGGTACTTAATGTTCTCCGAACGGCCCAAAACTTTGCACATGCATCAGAACTGGGGTCTCATTTTAGGGGGCTCGGCATGGGTGTGTCAAAATAACTCAATAAAGCCTCATACCACATTCCCCCTTGCTTTACATTTGACGGAAAATTTGGTAGGCACATGGAGCACATCAAGACCTACGAGAAAATAAAATGTCGCTTTTACCTCCGACCAACAGAAAGACGACCATTTCGATTTTAGTGTGCAAATTTGGACATTTTCGCAGGTCATACTTTAATTAGTTTTGAAATTTCTACTTTATTAAAGAGGGAAAAAAGTGTTACTCCTGCACAGTTGTGTAAATATGTGTATTTTTTTGTTTGTAAAGTATGTTTGTGAGCAGCCGAGCTCTAATGGCTTTGTGTGTGAGATAGGCCAGACTGTACTTCTCTGACAGTGAAAAGAGGATAACAGGGAGATGAGGTGCAGCGAGCGAAAGAAAGAGAGAGAGGCATAGGGAGAGAGAGAGAGAGAGAGAGAGAGAGGGAGAGGGAGAGAGGGGCACTCAGACACTCATTAGCCACCAGACGCTATCTGGAGTGTGTCAATAGAGTCATGTTAGTGGGGTGTTAAAGCATTGACCAAGGTACGCTGAGAGAGGCAGAGAGCGACGGGAGCGGAGGGGGGGGTACCGAGAGCCCCCCCACCATTGCAGCACCTGTCACACCTTGAGATAATCATCCATCATGCCTCGCCTGTGACTGGAGAGTGTGTGGTCCTTTTTAATGGCCGCCATTGACACGATTCGTCTTCCAAGCCACCCACAGCCTGTCACCAAATTGCTACGGTTGCAGCGGGGATACTTTTTTTTTTTTTATTGCACCTGTGCAAAGATAAGATGTGCGGGGGTTTTCTTTGGCCTCTAAGAAGTTTTGCCTAGAAAAGGTGTGATTCCTGCACAAGGAAGCGGTAATTTCTATCGTCGAAACTACTGCAACTTGTATGGCAATGTAGGAAGAAAAGAGAAGTGGTTTAAGTTACATCAGTTATGCTGCAAGATAATGCTTTAGTCCAGCAACTGTTACTTGAAATAATTGTACTTAAATTCACTTTTGATTTTACAGCCCTTTGACGCTGAACAAGCTTGTCTTTTTCATTTGAATCATTACTTTTCACAGAGCTCAAAGCCACAGGCTGAAGTTATACGATTGCTGGAAAACTGAGGCAGACAGGTGGGAAAGCCACGGGACCATGTGAATGAATAGGCATCATGTCCCTCACTTTTCTGCAGATACCTGGCCTTTGACACAAAGACACTTTTGCCTCTGACACACGGTTTATATTTCAACGCATGTATGAGCACGGACACCTAAATGTGTGATTGCTTGTATGCACATCCCGCTAAATTTGTAGCAGGAATGTGAGGATATGTAACTCACCAGGTCTGCTAGTCCACACGATGGCTCCCTCTGGGGAAACTGTGGTGAGTTGAGCTCAGACGTTGGAACAGGCGTTAATAGCGCATCTAACATGACTAGATGTCCCACGGTGCAGCTGGGCACGCGAACGGAAGAGGCCTGGCTAATAGGAGGACGCCGGTGGGAGGGTGGCATGCACCCAGGGCCTCATGGCGGCCCTCTAATAGAGGACCACGGAGATGCCTGCCTGCTGTGGTTTCTGGGTTTCAGATGATTCTAGTTTCAGGTGACATGCCTCATGCTCTATTAGCAGACTCTTCCGACCACAGTTTTCTTTGGCAGCCGCACAGGTTCAGACTGCAGCAGCTCTGAGCGAGACCGGTTTTCCACACGCCACCTTTCTCCCCCTCCATCATATGCACACATACACACACCTAAATGTATGCAGACACACACACACACTCGGGCATACCAGCACACACAGATCAAAATCTCTATTTCATTAATATATACACGTCGAGACACATAATCAAACATAATCATGCTCAGACACTGACAGACAAGCGCCGCCATTAGTCTCACTGGTAAATAGAGGTCTGTTGATGTACATTGGGAGTCCAGCACACAGACATCCATATATTTTGTCTGGGCTAATACTGTACTTGGGCCTTGACATGGTGGCAGTGGAGGATTTAGGCTCCAGTGGTGTTTGTGAAGTACAGAGCTGTGTCCAAACATCCTGCTCACTCCTATGAAGTGGTTGGATGCTTGTCCCTCTCTCGCTCCCCCTTTTTCAGCACCCTGGCATACGTTCTGGGTGGCATCAAGTCTCAAGCCCGAGTCAAAGGGCTGTCTCCTTGACTCCTGCTATGTCCCGTCCCCCCCCCTTACCTCCTCTGACCATCTCCCGTCCGCCTCCTCAGCGGAGTCGGGCAGACTGTATCATTCTGTTCTCTCTTTCACAAGATCCTGGGAGAGTCGATAATGCCAACATGAAGCAAAATGTGTCATCTTCTGCCATTTGCAAAGGAAATCTACAGAGGCATGTGAAATTAGTTTTCCCTTCTGCCGGAGTGCTGACTTTGGTCTTTTGTCATTGTGACAAGTGTATTATCGCACCATATTTTACGTACACAAAGGCGCTCTTTGTACTGTTCAAATCACTGTTCCTGGAGTTATTGTTCAATGATTTTACCAAGAGCTTTTTTTCCGAGAGCGATGTCTCAGTTATCATCTCGGTTGGATATTGGCTGCATTTTTCATTCAAGTTGCTCTCAATCTGCATTTGAAACACTTTTCTTCGTATTTCATTTTTAAAAAGCGCAACTTCATAAATGAAATGAAAGGCTCACTAAAATGACATTTGCCCAGTATACATTCTTTCTGCTGTGTGGTGCAAGCCTGGACTTTGAGAGGTTTTTTAGTACACCTAGACAAAGAGTTTGACAGCTGCCATGGCTGGAAACTCCTTTTGGCTTTTCAACTGATTTTGACTAGTTTTGTTGGGGAAGGACCAATGCTGTCTGTTTACACATGTCAAAAACCCTCTGCTTGTGTATTTCCCGACTGAACAAGCTGGGGGGCGGTGAGTACGACAAACAGCAACCAGACCAAATGGCAGTGAGCAGCACTTGGAAGACATTTTGCTTAATATACAAACAAAAAAACTACTCTGCAACAATTCCTGACGTTAAATTAACGCAAGTTTTGAGCTGAATTAACATAAAACTGGCTACAATTTAATTTTTTCGTGTTTAAAAATAATGACCCCGTGTTTTCACTTTTATTTTTCAAACCTATCAACTGATGTTAAGTTGTTTTGAACATGACCCGCACTTTAAATCCACGTCAATCACTCGTAAAGGCATTCATAATGGATTGTGGCATGCTGTCTATTGAAACCACTTAACTCAAAAGCTGACAAGAGAGACATCAGTGTAGGTGTTTTTTTTTTTTATTTAAAGAGAGATCACTTTGACAAGGATGAATCAATGCACCGATACGTGTCTGTTTATGTCAGCATGCTGTATATTTGCAGTATAATCCGCGTGGAATCCAGATTTTCAACAGCGGATATTTTCATCCGGGATGATCTGATTTTAATGAAAGCTTCTGTCACTCACGGGGCCAACCTGTACGGATCGCTGTATATACTGTGGCTTGAGGGAAAATGGCAGGCGAACAGGCCCAGAATGTTCAGGTTAGACCAGGCATTGAAAAGGAAAACACACACACACAGACACACACACACACACACACACACACTGACACCATGAGTTGGTAGATTGTATGGTCATTCTTTGTTATTGTGTGCACGACGTACTGTTTTTGCGATGTATACCTTACTTATCCTATCCAACCAACATGCCACCAAAATAGGACAGAATTTGTTCACAAAATCCGTTTACCACTTCAACTTTAACCAAGCGTGTCTCCTCTGAATGTGGCGAGTGTGCCGTCTGAGCTGACCAGAGCGGAGCCCGACCAGCTGGCCCACGTGACCGACGTCGACCGTGTTATTTACATTCAACTCATGGTGAGCTGTTTGCTGAGAGGGATAATTTGACAGTCAGATAAACAGACAGACAGACAGACGGATAAACAGAGTGTTGGCTACTGACAGAGATCTCACTGTCAGTCTCACTGCCACTCTGTTCCTCTCTCAAGCCCAACAGCCACGGGGCAATATTTGAGCAGACAGTCACCAAGTCTTCCAAATATTGAACAACATGCAGTGGCTGTTTCTTTCCCAAGTGATTTTTGGACTTGGTGTGTCTGTTTTCTTCTTCTTCTTCTTCTTGTGGTATAATACTGGCAGGGCATGGTTGGCGTGAACAAGTCTCTCCCTGTCATTTCTTTCACTATGCCCCCCCCCCCCTTTTTTTTTTTTGCTTCGTAACATACTGTTAGATTTAAAATATATATCTAAAAGTTGTTTTCATCTCACGTTATGAACTTTTTTTATTTTGATTTAGTTAGTTATTGCGAAATGTACTTTACTAGCGCTGCAACCAACGATTATTTTCATAATCGATTTAATCTGTCGATTATTTTCTCGATTAATCGATTAGTTGGTTGGTCCATAAAATGTCATAAAATGGGGGAAAATGTTGATCGTATTTCCCAAAACTCGAAGATGATGTTTTGTTTTGTCCACACGCCAAAGATATTTTGTTTACTGTCATAGAGGAGCAAAGAAACCAGAACATATTCACATTTAAGAAGCTGAAATCAGAGAATTTTTTATTTTTTTCTTGAACCGATTAATCGATTATCAAAATAGTTGCCTATTCATTTAGTAATCAATTACTAATCGATTAATCGATTAACTGTTGCAGCCCTATACTTTACTGACAAAAGCCATGTAGTAGGTGGTTGACACAGCATATACATTAGCTTTCACGTGCTGCAGTTTTTAAGTATTGTTTCTTTCACGTAACTTTATTCAACTATAATATGTGATAAGATATGTGATACAGATATCTGTTTTGTGTGGGTGTGACAGCTTTTGCAATATCAGATGGTATCAATGCTCGTCTTTGTGTCTGCATGTGTTCCTGAATATATGCATGTGTATCTTTTGTGTGACCATGTGCACACTGTGTGTGTGCGTGTGTGCGTGTGTGCGTGTGTGCGTGCGTGCGTGCGTGTTTAGTGTTGTGCGCATGCTGTATCCACTGACGTTGTCACACCTCTCTTGGTGTCCTGCTGTGTTTCCCGCGGCGTCCTGAGGTCCTGGATGCTGTCTCCGTATCGCTGCTGAGGATGGTGGGCGTCTGGCACAGATAACACTGATAGCTGAGTGATGGACAGCCGGGAAACTTTTTTTTTTTTTTTTTTCCTTTTGCATTCTTTCCCCATCCCTCACAGAACACTGTAGTAACCTGCTGTAATTGTAACTCAGGGGTCTGTCTTTTGATTAGGGGTTGGACTTTATTAGAATTTATAATTATATATATTGAAGTCGTGCCTTGATGTGTCCTCAGTGAAGACAAGAGTGTTCCTGAGACTCAAAGCAGCAGAAAAAAAGAATAAAAAAGCCTCCTTACATAAAACAAAGAACTTTTAATAAGAAATTAGAATTAATTTCCCCTTGTCTTCCCCTTTCTTTTCCTTTGTATTAGCAGTTTTCTCCTTTCCTCAATTATATCCCAACTTCTACTGCTACAAAATAACTTGCTCCCAAGTTTTCAGTGGATGTTTGGTTATTCACAGATGTCATTGCCATTCTTTTATTCTCCCCTTATGGTGGCCTGTGGGGGAAAGGCTAATATCTTGTGTGTCAATTCGCAGCATGAAACTTTTAGATCTATATAAGGTTACTCGTTGCGGAACTTATTTTCTAAGAGAAAAAAGAAATCCATTATTTATGAACATAGTCCCAGTCCATGGCTAATTGTTTATTTTCTTCACAATTGCTTTGATGTAACCAGCCAGACACTTACAGAAGTCTGTGGAAAGCTGAATATTTTCCATTACACTCTTTTAATATATAATTATTGTGTGTCATTCTACTAAAGTTTATTTTAGTTCAGCATTTCCCACATGTGAATTTGAGTAAATTAGATAGATATTGCCGGTGTCCTGCTCTAAAATGTGCCACCATGGTTTCTTCTTGGGCATAATCCATTCTTTTTTTTTTATTTCCCCCTGACAAATGTTTCTAGTTTTCTCTCCCTGGCACTTCTGGGCAGTGTTATCTTGTATCTATACCGCGGTGAGCAATCATCTTCAGTATATTCTTCGGTTGTGCTTGTAAAACAAAATAGCAAAATTGCTCATTTGGCGTTGAATGGGAGAACGGCAACTGCTTTTTGGGTGAGATGGGCGGAAGGCGCAGTGTTCTTTCACGGGGCTTTCTGTAATTAAGCAGACGGCACATTCCTCGGTTAACTTTGCATCCCAAGCTGCCTGATCAGCACTCCGCAGCATTTAGAGATGTTTAGGGTGGGAGCGGACGCCCAAGCCGCAGAAGAAATCAAACGGTCATAAAATCAGTTTAAACTACAACAAAGAAGACGGCCCCCTATAATTAGATTAGGCAAACATAAAACAGAAAAAGAAACAGGGTTGTTTATGCACAACCCGTCGGTCCTGAATGTCTATACGATGCCCTGGAGTTGGACTATTGCATAGTTAGTGAACAGTCCTAGTGATCCCAGTGTGGTTTTTTCTTTAGCTTTTTGTTCTTCGCAATTGCACTTAACAGCTACTTGCAAATATGATAATTATATATATCACCCAGTTGTCTGTTTACATAATCTCCCATGCTAGTGATACAGTTGAAGATACCGTGTTTCTTCATTTCAGCGTAAATGTGATTCACGGCTGTGGTCAGCGATGATGAGGTTCTTCATGTTCAGACTTTGAGAGCAAAGTTTTTGTCAAACTTTCATCAGCGCAAATCATGTTGACTTCATTTGAAATAGGTTTAATAGGTTTGAAAATGTTCAATTATATATATATATGCAATGTTGACAACTAATTGCATGTTGCCCTGGTTACTGTTATGCTTTCCATACAACCTCTCAGGTATGCCTGACTCTACCAGCCAACACCACCTGTCTAGACTTAACGTTCGCAGCTGGCAGGCTATAGGGGAATGGCCTTCTCACTAAGACTTTGCACAGAGCCGTGTCGTTCAAATGCCAGGGTGCCCAGTGGCGGGATCCGCGGCTCTGTTCTGGATATCAGCTTTCATAGGATCAAAGCACTAGCAGCGATATCCTCCCCCTCATCAGCCGAGCAGCAGCGCACAGACCCCAGGGATATGATCGGCGGACGGGGAGGAGGAGGGGGAGGGGGGGATGAAAAGAGAGAGTGAGGGAGAGAGAGACAGACAAGTGAGAGAGGGAAGAGAGGGTGAAGGAGGCTGGTGGAGAAGGGGAGGGGTTTAAGGGATAGGGAGACGAGAGCTAGGTTAAGGGCCTGCGGGGCTGGGGAGGACGGCAGTGGGTGCGAGAGGGTAGGAGGATGGTGAAGACGGTTGTTAGGGATGTTTGAAAACGGCAGGGGGAAGTGCTGATGGGAGAGCGATGCAAGAAGTGCAAGGAGGGGCGGGGGGAGGAGATGAGGGCCAGGCGATGTGTGCGTAAACGAGACAGATACGCTGGTCTCATCAACATATAGGGCCTGGGTCTCTGGATGAAGCCCCTAACAGCTGAGCTTCCCCCAGCACAACGGCATCTGTGAACCTCCCCCCTGCCTCACCTATCTTCACCAGCCCTTAAAGCCCATGAGTCTATTTACTCACCCGCTTGTTTGCCAAGAGCGACAGCATACCACCCCTCCTCCACCAGCACTGCCACCCCCACCCCACCCCACCCCCCCCCCTTCCTATCCCCTCTATCATCTTCCTTAGAGATATGAGGAGCGAGGTGCAACACTTTCCTCTTCCTGCTCTCCTCCCTCTCTCCAGGCGCTTTTTGATTTCTCCTCTCACCTCCTCTTTTTCTCTCCCTCTTTCATATCCCAGAGTGCTTCTTTTCTTCTGTTCGTCTCTTCCGATCGCGAGTTCTCCTCAAGGTATCAGTGTGTGGTACAGAGTTGTGGCGGAGTCTTTTCTTAAAAGTGCTAGCTCATTAAGGAGTGAGAGTGTTTGGATATGCGTAGTTTGTATTTTTAGTGTGTTTGTTTGTGCCGCTGTGCCGGGGCTGTGTTCTCGATTCACCGTGTGGTATGTGTGTGTGTGTGTGTGTGTGTGCGTGCGCGCATGTGTGTGTTTGTTTGTCAGTATGTGTGTGTGGCATGTGAGCATGTAGGGGTGTAAAGCAGAGGTAGGAACAGTGCTGAGTCTGATTCTTTCTGTTCCACTGTGGCGTCTGGGAAGCACAAACTTTATTCCTGTATAGCAATAACATCTGTTTACACTGTTGAACATCCTGAATGCCAGGCAAGGTGAAACAACAAGATGTTTAAAAATCGTATACTGCATAATGTCAAGGATTTGATGGTACAGTATGATGGTGTTGATTCAAACTTTGTTGCAAACCCACTTTCTTACTATAGGCTTATAGGCAATAGTCGCCGGATTGACAAACAGTACTAATGATATGTTGTTTTTAGCACCGAACAACGAGAGGTGACCTGATTACAATTTAAAACAAACAAAACAAAACAAGACCGAAAAAAACAGACAATATCATTAATAATGTTTAAAAGAAAAAGTTAACATCTACCTCGCAATGACAACTGGGCAAAAGTGATCAAAAGCTCCGGGACAGCTAAACTGACCTTGAGGTGAGACGGTTGAGTCAAAAGTTTGAACCAGTCTTTTAACAAGAAACTTTTCAATGAACAATTCCTGAATCAATTATGCTCTCATTCAATTGTGTCACAGTTACAGTGATGAATATTTCTCAGAAAGTTATCAGAAAGTTTATATTTACTCTCTTCTGTCTTACCAAAAAATAATTCATCCTCATATTTAACCATTTGTCCATGTCCCCCCATCCAGGGAATTGCTTTTAAATTGCACGGTGCAGTCTCCGTCTCTGACAAAATCCCACACAGTGACGATGGGAAGTATTTCTGCGACATGGCGTCATCCACGCAGGCGGGGACGCTGGAAAAGCAGCAGTCTACATGCATGTAACAGAGAGTCCACGTTTCTATGTTTGTTCTGGCTGAAACAGCGGGTCTCCGGCAGGAGAAAATCTCATTCCAGAAAGAACGGGGACCAGCACGGTTGAACGGTATGGAACTTATTATTGGGGGGAGATGTCAGTAGTGAAGGTAATATTTCACAGTGTTATTAATATTTTGACGTGTTGCCCTCCAGTCTAATATTTCCAAATAGTAAAACCACAGGAGTAGTAACATCTGATGTTTAATAATAATATAAGGCTCAAATCCTCACGACAGAAAATGAACCTGAACTGGCACGGACACACGAATAACCATCGGGCTCCATCGGGTTTGGGCAGAGTTGGTGACCAAGCTTTAGTGAGCAGACCCCAAATGGATATGTCCACGTACCCATTTGCTGTCACCTTATCTCCTGAAAAGATCACATTACACACGAACACATGCACGCACGCACACGCACGCACACACAAGCATAGCTGCCCCAGCTCTGCTCTGCACCCCAGCAACAGGCTGGCATCTCCCATTGTGTGTGTGTGTGTGTGTGTGTGTGTGTGTGTGTGTGTGTGTGTGTGTGTGTGTGTGTGTGTGTGTGTGTGTGTGTGTGTGTGTGTGTGTGTGTGTGTGTGTGTGTGTGTGTGTGTGTGTGTGTGTGTGTGTGTGTGTGTGTGTGTGTGTGTGTGTGTGCACGTGCGCGTGCGTGTGCGCGCGTGTGCGTGTGTGTACACGGTCTACACATGAATATTTCAGTCTTGACCCAGTTCCCCCATGCAAGGGATGTCCTGTCTTCACCAGAGGAGACGTGGTGTCATATATTCCAGGTGGTTAACTGAGTCACTGTGCACTGTGACATTTCAACCCACTTCCACTTAATTCATATGCAATCGGGATTATGGTGTGTGTCAACCAATACTGCACAGGCCTGTGCGGCGATGGATATTCATTATAGACAAAATGCTTGCAGGCGACTTCCATTACATTCTTACAATAAACAGTATAGATTAGTCCTTTGAGTCATATGTAAACTAAGAGACCCGCCGACCCTCCCTGAATTCTAAGATCACTGACTGCGGGGCAATTTATGCACACATCCTTTACGTTGTGTGTACACACACACATGCACAGGGTACATATAAGATGCCTCAAGGTCTATCCTGTAGTGCAGAGTCTTCCTGGAAAGAGGAAGGCAGCACTCGCTGGCAGGCTCACTGCTCCAGATCGATACAGCACTGCTTTTACTGGTGCTTGTGGACGTCTCCTCTCCACTGTGTTATTTTATCCTTCACTGAGTCCTGTTCATTTGTTGTTCATTTGCTCTGCTGTGTTGGTTCAATAAATCTTATATCATCTTTGTTCCCCCCCCCCATTACAAATATCCAGCTCTCCTTTGCCAGGTCCTCCACAGTGTATCAGCTTGTCCTCAGCATTTATTGTCTTTCCAACGTTATCCCAGCTCACGGGCCCATCTGTGAGCCGGGAGAACAGATTTGATGGAGGCATGTGATCTGCAAGGAAAAATAAATAAATAGAATAATTACACACACACGCACACACACACACACACACACACACATGCAAACGCACAGCGTTCTTAGAAAAATAATACAAGACTGCACACAAATGTAAATGCACAGAGAAATTATACCCCTCCCCAGAACACACACACACACACACACACACACACACACACACACACTATAGCTGACCTGCCATAAGCTCCATTTAGGTCACAGTCTGCCTGGCCACAGGTGGTCTTCCTGTCCCAGCCAGTCGACCATGACTATGGAGGATTAGTTGCGAAAGGTACAAAGCCATAAGACACAGTTTACAGTATATTAGACGGGCGAATCTTACGTTTCAATGAAAACAAGCGAGAGAGGACTTTATTGTACACTGTAAAAAGAGGAGAGGAGAGAGGAACAGTCTGAGTTTCTCTGTCCACCAGACCTCTGCAGCTGAGGGTGCCAGGCATACCAGGGAGGCTGTCACCGCTCTCACTGCTGACATCCCCCGTGCCACCCGCCTCTGTTTGTGTTTTATTCCCCCGCTTGCTCGTCATGGCAACCTGCGATGTTTCCTCTCCGTTGCCTCACCATGCCTCTCCACGCTGGTCTCCCTCTCTCCATCTTGTCGCCTCCTTTTCTCCATGCAAAGTGATTCTCCAGGTGGAGCGTTGGCCATTTTAAGGCTTGTGGACTGGCAGTCGACTGGTGCGCGGTTTCACCCTGGACCCGTGCTCACCCAGGGGACGGAGGCCCAGGGGGCTCTTGAAGCACAGCGTGGCTGACGCCCAGCCTCTCCTCATTGAGAAAGACTGCCGCCTGGGCACGCTTAGCGCTCCCAACTCCAGACAAAGGCTGCCATGTCCTGTAAATACTGTCAGAAGCAGTTAGGCGCTATACTGATGGCTGATTAATTTGTGCAGGTCATTTCCCTTAAAATTTGGGCGCAAACCAGACGTACCGATGGAAAGAAATTATATGACCTTAATTGGCAGTATTCAGCAATTTTCTTTTTGCCGTCTCCGTTTGGGCGTGTGTGGTATGTGTGGGTGTGAAAGAGAGGCGCATGACAGTAAGATTTACCTCCTATACATCAATGCAACAGTGACATTTCAATCTGTCCGTGTGATGCAGTGATACGTGTGTGTGTGTGTGTGTGTGTGTGTGTGTGTGTGTGTGTGTGTGTGTGTGTGTGTGTGTGTGTGTGTGTGTGTGTGTGTGTGTGTGTGTGTGTGTGTGTGTGTGTGTGTGTGTGTGTGTGTGTGTGTGTGTGTGTATTGTGGAACAGAAGATCACCTTGACTGTGGCCAGTCAGAGAGAGCCGTGGGCACTGAAAGTGAGAAGGCCGGGTTGAACTGGCTCCCAGAAGACCGTTCTGTTCAGCACAGCCGTCTGCAGCCCCCCTTTAGACCCCCCCCCCACTCTCTCTCACTCACTCACTCACTCACACACACACACAGACACACACACACAGGCAAACACGCAAACACGCACACACGCACATACCCCTCCAGCTGGGAGGTCCCGGGAGGTAGTGAGGCTCACTGACTGATTAGGTCCCAGGTAAAGCACTGCCCGGGAGCTTGCTATAACGCCAAAGTCAATGATGACGCTCACACACACGCACACACACACGCACACGCACAACTACTGTACAACTCTCACCACCCTTTTTTTTTTTTTTTTAACAGAATACATGTACGCATACACACACGCAGACTCACAAACGTGTGCACACCGACTGTTCTCTCAGACAGCCGCTCATGCTGGTCTGCTCACCACTGGGATTTCCCTGTATTGTGTATGATATAATGATATTATTCCCTCTATTTGCTGGGTAGTTAGGCACCATGCCAGGCGGCTCACTTATGAAATTGGGGTAAAAGCATGATGTTATTTCAGGATACAAAATGGCTATGGAGTGGGACTGCTAGAAAGCCTTACTTGGACTGTTTACTTTTTGGTTTCTGTTCCTCGCGTCTTTTTCTCCCCTCACTCCTCTTTTATCTTACTCACTTTGTGTTTCTCTCTCTTTCTCTCTCTCTCTCCCGCCGATGTCCTCGCATCCAAATGTTCTTTATGACAGCCTCGCCTTTTAACAGTCACTTTCATAGCACTGTGCCCGCATTTATAAACCGTGCACCACAGTGCAAATCAGGAAGTTACTGGACAATGGCGCTGGCCCCCTCCAGTCCACAGGCAGTAAAACGATAGCAGGCTCTGATTCTATTCTCTGCTGTCTGCCACATTACAGTCGTCAGCCTGTTCGGAGCTCTGCAGTTCAAAGCTCAGACCGGAACCCTCCAATGCTATTTCCAGCCCTTTTTCTGAAAACCCGCTATTGTGGAGGTATAATTACAGGCCTATACGCTGTGCTTAATTCTCAAACAATAGGGTATACTTTTACACAAGGACATGAAATTACTCTCCATTCAGAACATGCTTGACTACACAACAGGGCTCTTCATGTTCGGAGGACATTTATGCTGCTCCGACGATGCTCTGTTAAAAACAACAAATTGCATATTCTCTTCCTGTTTTTCCCTCTCATGCCAGAACATCACAGTGATGATGGCAAGGTGACTCAGCTACCAATATCTATCCATCTATTTATCTATCCATCTATTTATCTATCTATCTATCCATCTATCTATCTATTTATATATCTATCTGTCTATCTGTCTGTCCATCTTAGGACATTTTGACTTTCTCACAAAGTTTGGTGTGGTTTCAGGAAAATTAAATCCAAATTGATTCCAGATTCTACTTTTTCTGTCTAATTTCTTCCACTTTCCCCTAACCCTAACCCCTTGATTCATGGAACAAGTTGATGAAGTTCCCCTAATTAATTAATAAACGTGGGCAACCTTTGCCGAAATCCAATCTCTCTTTTACCTCCAGTGTTATTCTCTCTCTTCCCCCCTATTTTTTTCTTCTTCTACTCCAGTGGTCTGACAGTGATGCTGTTGTTCCTCCTTTTCACTGTTGGCCTCTTCCTCCAACATGCACCCGGCTCCTGACTCCTAATTGGTGGAAATGCTAGCAGCATCTGGCTCTGGTGACTGTCTTTGTCGACGACGGCGGGTATCCAGCCGTTTGACAGCTGGTTGCCATAACGTCATCACCTTGGCGACAGACTGGACTCTGGCACTGTTCTGGAGTACCTGCCACTCAGCATTACCAGCCACCCTCACAAAAGAGACGGGGCATTTCACGAATCCAAGAAATGAGGCAGTTCCAGAGTCAAATTTGATAATAAGCTTATTTCAGCCCCCACCACGACGCACAGCAAACAGCCCTTCCAGCTCCAAATGACTTACGCCAGCCTCTGGGAAAGGGACTAATATTTTAGTGGATGAATTATATGGCCTGTTAACTTTAAAAGATTTTGTCAACAGTGCATGGTATGTCATTTTAATGCCATTTGAAATTTCTGCTTTTCACTATAGAATTCCGGCTGTACATCCAAAGATCGGGAGAGCCGAGAGACGTTGTTGGCCTCAAAAAGGGAACAGGGGTAACTAAGTATTTGGGAATTCCTCTCTTTTTCCCTTGTCTGTTTTTCAAACCCCTAGTCTCTCTCGTCTTCTCCTCTTGCCTCTGTTCTCTTCGTTCCCCGGTGGCCATGGTATTCCAGGAATATTCATTTGTGTCGGCCTTTAGTGCACGCTACTGGTTCTTCAACCGATGCAGTATGGTCGTTGTTTTCTCACAACCATTACTGTATTTGGTGCTTTTGTGCACTGAAATACCAATTGCACCATTGACTGTATTGGTTACTGACATGAATTTGTTGGCGAAACCTCATGTCATGGAGATGTCATGTATCTGGATTCATTCGAGTTTTGGGAATTTATGAAAACATATTGAATACAATTTTCAAAGATTCTTTTGAATCTGAAAAATGAGTAAGAATTACATGTTATCACAGAATTATATGTGACACCAATTGTATCGAGGTGAACATTACCGACGGTTAACACGGAGCAGGATGTGGTTTGGACATTGATGAAAAATGAAATCCAGCTACCTGCTCTTCTAAACCCCCCGATGATTAATTATTGATGGACACACATCATTTATACCGGGGTAGTCGGGAGTTAGACAAACATACACACATCAGAATAACTTTGCAAAAAAATAAAATAAACACGCATCCTGACGCCTGCAAGATGGCACCGGGTTCCACACATCACATCCTATTTGCTGCAATTTCATATCCACGCATGAGCAAACACAGCGGTGGCCATACAGGAGAGGAGGCGGCAGCGGAGCAAACAGCATGAGGGCACCATGTTCAAACTGTGGTGACCAGTGGCTCCTGCCTGTCCGTGGCCTCACAGCCTCGCCTCTGCCCCAGTTGCTCAATGCAGGTATTCACAAAACGGGATTCCAGTGGCCACCAAAACATCTAAACCAAATGGACACGGTGACTCTTCTAGGTAAATAGACGGACGTGCAAAAATCTCGACCGTATAGCCTCCCTCTCCCTACCTTGGCTTCTCTCTGACTTTGTTTCCCAGTGCAGCCTTTGCCGGCCTAAAAACGAAAACGAGCATGCTATTTAACCGACTTCACAACTCACATGTTGGAATTAAAAGCTCCCAGTCAGTAATAAATGCGAATGCTGCGCTGGCACTATTTTCTTTTCGAGGCAAAAGAGCTAATGGTGATTCAGGGGGAGGTTTACTTCAAATCCGCGTTTCTAAAAAAGATTAATCGAATGACATTACGTTGTAAATAAGAACAAACATGTCAATCAGCAGGGCAATTTCCCATCTTTTATTGTTGACTCGCGCAATTATCGCGCTACATTTAGTGTCTCACCTAAGCTGCAGTGGAAGCTGGAGGAGACTTGATGATTTGGCGTACTCCTGGCAGAAACAAAAGGCAAACATGGGGCTTCAGAAGAGGCAGACAGCTCATGAGAGAACAAACCACACCACAGAGAGAGAAATCAAACCCAAGCACAGCCTTCTGAAACCAGACAGCCCCATCTCCCTGCATCCCTCGGCTCAGACTGTTTCTGCTTATTGTTTACTTGGTTGTTTGACTGATTGGCTCACGGTTTAAAAAACCCAGACGGGGAGTGACGTGATCTGAAATTACACTTTTCGGGGAGACATTATCCGTACTCAAAAGTTTTAATGCTGTTCCGGCATTTATTTATTAACCATGGTTGGATGATTAATATACAGCCAGGAGATCTGTGAATTCACGGGCGAGCAAATACCTTTATTTACGTCACTTTATTTAAACATAGTTTAATTTATCAACTGTGAGGTGCATGATATCGGTACTTTGCACATCAGCAGCTACGTGTCAGACCTCACTTCTCTGCAAGTGTGACTGATTCAGTCAATCAAAAATAAAATAAAAATCCTTCTGCATCAGGCTTGTTGGAATCTGTTTTTTTTTTTACATCCAATTTAAATATTTGAATATAAATATGGGAATTTCAAAATCAGCCATTTTTGTTCTCCTTTAAATTAACAAAAATGTTAAAATATGTGGAACAGTTTGGAAGTGACTGTTCTGTTTGATGAAGATGACAAATTACAGAGATGACCATAATGAATTGGTATCATACCAACGGAACTATTCAATATTTTATATATTGTATATTCATTTATTATTATTGAAGTATATTCATTTGTATGCCAAAAAATTCATTGATGATGTTCAGAATGTTAACTTATCTGGAATCAGAATGTTAACTTATTAACTGATTATTTATGGGTTTAAACTAATACTAATATAATAATAATAATAATAATAATAACTTTAATTGTATAGCACAGTTCATAGAGCATGTGCTTCATATCAATCAAAGTAATTACACAGTATATTTAAAATGTGAGACAGTAAAATAAGAACCTTGAGCCTTAAAAAAAACTATGCTTTAACGTTTGAATTTAGTGAAACTGATGATGTGACCTCCTCTTCTTGAGGTGAGGTTTGATGACACAGAACACATCATCTCTGAGTCGTCGTTCTACTTAAACCAAACCAGCATTTCAGACGAATAGTCAAGAGCTAGACCAGTAAGAGATTTTAAACTGAAAAGCAGGATCTTGAAATGAATTTCAAAATTAACCTTGGTGCCCATAATGAGCTTTTGAAAGGGGTTTAATATGTTTGCCATGTTTATTTATTGCCATTTTGAATGATATGACGTTTGTTTAAAGATTAATTAGGGAGTCTTGAGAATGTGGTGGGAAAGTCAGGTCTGCTAGAAATTAAAGCATGTAAACTTCTTCAATGTCGTCCTTTCGCCCAGGCGATTTGTTTTGAGAGATTCACTTCAGATCCAAGGCCTGGTCACAATTAACATAACACTCCGGTTTTTTGTCTTAAGATTTTTGTTTCGACCTCAAGCGGAGGTCTATGGTTCGTCCGTAAATTGGATCAAGTGCGTCAATTTACTTACCAAATTGTATCATTGACAGTTCCATCTTGTCATGTGTCAGCCAACCCCCCGCTGTTGTTGTGAAAATGGTTTGTGGTTGAAACGCTTGGCAGATGTGCACGAACACGTGACGAGAACAGACGAGCTGCCAAGTCACCAACAATCAGTCGCTTTGATTTATCTTTTCTCTCCTGTTTTTGTTTTACTATGAAAAGAGGAATATAGTCGTCACAGTCTATGGCCTGGATGGGTCTATAAGACTGCATTTATAACGCATGGCTGTAACCAACAGCAAAGGTCACCGAGGTCGGGACCTTGTTTCTTTATATAATAGAAGTTGTGAATTAATGTTCTTAAGATCTACTTTGGTGCAGCCAACACAACAAGACATAACTAAACAGCTCCTGTGTGGCGCACTAAACTGTGGCTGTCCCTCATGACGCTGCATAGTTAGCGTCAGTTGTGTGAATTCGCGGGTTAGATAGCTAACATTAACTCCGCTCTTACAATTTCGGACCGATACATTAGAGTGGGTGTGGATGAGTAGTTAAACGGTCTGTTGTTTTTCCCCCCCTGTCCATTATTCCTAGTAGCTGACCTGCTTTAATGTGAACTCGACTCCAGAAACAAACTGGGCACTTTAATCAACATAAACCATAGTTTGACCCCAAAAGAAGAAAAAAAAGTAATTCTGCAGCTGACATTTGAAACTGTTGAATTTGTTGAACTGTTGAAGAAGGGCCTGGCCCCTCTTCTCCAGGACCCCAAACAGGATGTTAGGGCTATCGGAAACTAAATAGGTGTTGCATGACCAGGCCAGACCACGCCTTTCAAGGATTTACATGTAAACTTTAAAATGTGCAAGTGGCAAGGGGGACCAAATTAATATCAAATCAAATATTTTTCATTAGCCTTTCTGCATGATTTATTGGCTACGACATACGTAGCGACTGGTGTGTCTTTTTGCAGGAACCTCAGCCCCGTCTGACTAAGGCAAGCAGTGGTCTACGGGCTTTCCACATTTATCGAGCATAATTGCCGCTTAAAGTCTTAAATTATTTATTATTGTGAGATCTGACAGTGCTGCTCAGAAGCAAATTGGGATCATCTTCCATGACCACCAAGGATTTACAGATTGGAGGCAGAACTAAGTTTATTTCCTCCGCGCTGCTTTTATCCCGGCAAACCAAGCGTTTAAAAGGATCACCCGCGACAGATAACCACGTTACTGTACAGACGAATAACGCCGCTGCTCTTAAGATCCTGATTTTGTCTGTGGATTTTTTTCCCCTCTCTCTCTCTCTCTCTCTCTCTCTCTCTTCCCTTCACCCCGGTCTAATTGTGCTGATGCTCTCCCTGTGGGTTTTAATGTTTGACACGGCGCAACGCTCTTAAATCCTCCACACTGCTCCCTCCCTTATGAGGCCCAGTATCTTAAAAGCAAAAAGGATGTATGTCTAATTCACAAATTTATCACTTCGCAAAATGATGCATTAAATGAGAGGGGACACGCTCTGATTTGAAATGCTGACTTTAGAAAAGAAGTTCTGATTTTCAAAACGAGTTTAGACGAGCACCCCTTCACCCCTCACCCACCCTCTCGCCTCCCACGTCCTCTTGCTTTCTCAGTTATATCACTCTCGCTTCTTGAGATGGGAGGCCATGCAGCTCCGTCTTTGTCTGCCGCTCTCTCGCTCTCCTCGCTTTCTGTCTCACGTGCACACACACACACACACACCCCCCCCCCCCCCCCCCCCCCCCAAATAACACGTCTAATTGGTTCTTTTAATTTAGCACGTGTCTGCACATATATGTGTTTTGCATTTGCGCGCAGGTGGCCGCATGCGTATCCATGCTTGCGTGTGTTTGGAGACACACTGCACATACATTTTCAAGGTTATGCTCACATGGTCGCCGACATGCAAGTCTCTTTGCTTTCGAGGAGAGATACTCCGTCTTTCACAAACCGGGACCGATTTTCATTTTTTCTAGTCTTGAGAAAAATAGGCACTCGCATCTTCTTACGGCCAGTTTTACATGTCAGGCCTGTCGTTACGGACTTCTCCAGTCTGTCTTTGCCTCATCAACCTGTATACCTCACACGGGCTTTTACACTCTCATTTATTTTTCATAGAAAGCATAAAGTTCAGCTTTATGGCCATTACAACTATAAGTGAAAATCAAAAGTTCTACTCTCACCCCTCTTCACATGATTTTATTCTCTTTCGGGTTCACAAGTTATTATTATTTTTCTACATTTTAATTTATTTCTTATTAGTACAATTCATAATCTCAACTTTGGCATTGATAGGAGAAACTGCTCTCTGGTGTATCCGGAGCTCCCTAGAGGCTGAAACCAGATGAGGCATTTTTGAACACAGTTCTAACAGCTCTTGAACGCAGCTCAACTGGCTGTGAGGCACCGCGGGCTTCCTCTCGACAGGTCAACCTGCCAAGAAAGAAGTTTAAAGAGGGAAGAAAAAAGAAAAAAAACAAGTCTCTGTAAAAAACGGTAAATGTAAATGTCTGCTCGAGAAGCAGTGATCCCTGGAGACGTGTTAAAACAAGGGCGAGGACTAAGCTGATGACAACTCCATCCGCACGGCCTACACTGTGGAGGGAAAAAAAGCAAGACACACTTAGTTTTTAAGGGCTGCTCTCCTGACGGCGTTAATGACAGAGTTAGGCTACTGGTGAAATCACGAGGGAGAGGAGTCCAGGCTGCACGTGGTCGCGTTCTCGGAGACACAGTTGTGTTTGGCCCGGAAATATTATTGACTTAATTTTCTTCGATATATTATTTTTATGTTTCATGTTTTGTACTCAGACTTGTTGGACATTTTGAAATGATCGAAATATACATTTCTGAATGTGCTGCCATCAATTAAACATGCAAACTTGTGAAACTAGCATTTATTTCAAAATGTAATCTAAAAGAGTGACGATGATGTAACAATCTGTTATTGATATGACACTGAAAAATTCATGTTGTCACAATGTTCCTGATTCAGTCCTCCCTCCTCTCCCTCTCCCCACAAGTTAAAGTTATTATTTGGCAGTGTCGTTCATATCTTTATCGGCCATTTATAGTTTTTCATTTTAGAAAGCTCAAGCCCTCTGTTGCCATCCCTTTGGTATGACACACACAGTGGAGTCGGCCGTTGTTCTACGTCAAGTCACCGGGCAGCCAGGGTTCTTCAGGTTTTCACCAGACATGAGGCTGTAAATCACACGGAGTCAGCAGACTGCTGAAGGATGGCACGTGGTTGGCTGCAGGTGTGTGTCCTCAAATATGAGAGACGGAGGGGGAGAAGAAAAAAAAACCAGAGGGAAAGCCAGAGCAGAACTGAGAGTGCGCTTGGTAGACGTGATCACTTCCCTCAAGTCTCCAGGTGTAGGATCACGTCGTTGGGAGACGGTCCCCTCGCTCTCAGTTTCTTCTCATGCGCGTGTAAATGCTGCATATAAGAGAGAGAGAGAAATGCATATGCATTTTTTTGATCAAAAACACGGCGGCTCTTTGGTTTGTGTTGTTTTTTATATGTTTTCTATATATGTGTTTTTTGTGTGTGTGTGTGTGTGTGTGTGTGTGTGTGTGTGTGTGTGTGTGTGTGTGTGTGTGTGTGTGTGTGTGTGTGTGTGTGTGTGTGTGTGTGTGTGTGTGTGTGTGTGTGTGTGTGTGTGTGTGTGTGTGTGTGTGTGTGTGTGTGTGTGTGTGTGTGTGTGTGTGTGTGTGAGAATGAGTCCCAGGAGGCACATCATGCACACTGTTTCATCCCTTGTTGTATACGACTCAAAGACTGCTGTTCCCATCCATGTTTTTTCCACCCCTCCCTCTTGATCACAACGAACACTAGCTCATTAGATGCAAACACACTCTCTCTCTCTCCAACACACACACACACACACGTACACAAACACGCACACGGTTCATGCCTGCACAGAAACATACAAACAGTACACATGATGAACACAGAGGCTTGGAGAGGAACAACATCCTCCTCTCCCTGGGTTCATAGGGTGAGGTTTGACAACAGCAGTTACAAACCTTTCTCCCCCCCAGTTAGTATCAAAGGCGGGAGAATAAGATTAAAAACTCACAACATAAAAATAAAAGAAGCTTGGACACGGATGGAGAATACTTTTAGGCATGTTAAAATGCAACTTAACACATATGCATGGGAGAGTTCACCTGCGCAGGATATCAGCACTTCTGTTTGTATATTATAGATTTGCAAGTATACCGGCAGCTGGTGCTTTCTCAACTTTATCTGAGACAAGGAGAAGCGAGAGGAAAAAAAGCAGCAAAAAAAAAAGAAACTGCATCACTTGTCTCAACGAACCCACTGGGTATAAAGAACGGGTTTGGGGGAGAGTTTGAAGAGACTGTAAAGGTGAACAGGTGAAAGAGAAAAGCAGACGAATGTAGCTTTGCCTGCCACCTCTCTGCCCTTCGTTGCTCCCCCCATCCCTGCATCACCTCACCTCGGGGGCTGAACAACTGCTCTTGATGAGGAGGGGGGGTGGGGGGGGGGGCAAGTGTTCTCTCTGTTCTCGCTCAGTGCCTCTGGGTGTACTACCGACTCGCACTACCCTGGCGATCTCCTGCCGCCTCACACTCGCAGAGTTTTGCACATATGCGGAAACACAAACACACGAAGGAACACACGGGCGCTGTGCAGCATCTGAACCCTCTTCACTCTCTGCTCCCTCTCATCTTCCTATGTGGGGCTCTTTGTAGCCGCTGCGCCGGAGCTTGGTGAGGAGAACGGGGAGAACAAAGCGAGGGGAGAAAAAAAAGAAGGATGGAGAAGAGAGGGCCGCGGTGGCGGCGGTGCAGTGTAGAGACGGGAGCGGATGAATGAGGGGTAGAGAGAAGGAGCTAAAGTTCGCATCGGATTGAGAGTGTCGCCTGTTGTTGCTCGCGGAACATCGGCGAAACGCCTGTGTGCCGCAGCTTGATTTCGGGGGGTTGTCCCCAGCTGCGCGCCGAGACAGCAGCGCGGAGACGTGGCAGAGGCTCTAATTAGAAGGGCCTAAGTGTGCTGAACTGAGGGAGAACCCTGGAGCGCGAGCAAACGCTGCTCAGCCCCCCTGCAAACAGAGCAGGAGGAGACCCCCAGCAGTAATTACAACGTTTCACAAACCAAGCAAGACACCTCCAGGAAGTTTTCAATCAGAAAAATCCTCTTCCACTCACTGGGGAACTGGAGAGAAGTTGCATTTCATTAGCCCTCACCATAGGGTCCTTTTAAAGAGGGGAGGGTGTGTACAGGCTTTTGACTACGGCGGAGGTCATCCTGTTGCGTTTGCTGTACTGTACTATATGCCATCAACGGTGATACAGCAAAAACACGTTAGACACAGGGGAAACCGCAAAATCTCGATGAGGTTGATATGAAATGGTTCAATACTCATCATGGAGATCGATGTGAACAATGCTTTATATTTCACTACTACGCACTCATCAATCATACCTGAATTCGGAAAACTTAAAAATTACATTTTGTGAGCGTGTAATCTGATGGGATTTTGGTGGCCTGGAAGTAACACTGGAATCATTTTACTTTTCTATAATGATTTTGTTCTAGGAGTAAAAAGCTTAATTTTGTTTAAAAAAATTGTAAAAGATAATAGGAGCAATGTCATCATCATCATCATCATCATCACGTACATGTAAATCTGGGCCTTTGCTTGTTTCAGCCATGGAAACAGGAAGCTACAAACATGCGTTGTACATTCGCAAAGATCTCATAAGTTGTCATCAGTTCGAAGCTGAACCAGGAACCTTTTTTCTTTCATCCCTTGTGTGCAAGTTCTTGCAGGATATGAGGCAGCAAACTCCTGTTGCCGGAACTGAGGAAGAACTGTGAAACACGCAAGAAAGTGGTAGCCGATTAAATGTGACTACAAACGTGTCATCATATTGGAGTGTATATTATAGAGTTACATTTTTTGCATGGGTAACTGAAATGCTGCGTAAGTTGTACAAAATATGCAATGCACAATGAATTCATAGACACAATAAGGCTGGAATTATCTATATTTTTTTAACCAATGCATGTGTTTCCCTCCCTGCACTGCTTGTGAGTGTGTTTTTGTGCGTGACAGAAAACATCCATGGCAAAGGTGTGAAGGCACTCTCACCTGTCTTCAGAACCATGCCAACCCTGCACACAAACACACACAATCTCTCTCAAACACACACACACACACACACACACACACACACACACACACACACTGTATATACACAGATGTGTATATACACTGTGGTACGGAAAACAGACTCGCGAGGAATAACGCTGCATCTATTATCCCACCAACTTCACTCGGTAATTTAGAGAGGAACATAATTATTTTATACCTTTTTTTATGTCTATCTTTTTCACTTTTTTAAAAAACATTTTGGCATGGGTAGTGTCAGTTGTCATGGGGTGCGTGTAAAATAATCTGTGCAGGTACAAAATGTCTAATCTATGCTTTCCTGTCGGGATTAGCCAAAGATGCTGCGGTACGGCTGTCACACAGTATTAGGAAGGAAAAAAGGGAGAACAAGAGCAAAATGGCTCTACAACTTTACTGGTAGACCAAATGTGTACGTATATATGTATATATATGTATATATATATGTGTGTGTGTATATATATATATATATATATATATATATAAAGTTTAAAAGAAATGAAGTAGTGCGCATTTCTGTGGAATTATTGAACAAAAAACTTGGAATGTCATGATAATGATAATTCTTATAGAAACTGAAATTATACACTTGCTAAATGCTAAATGCACAACCAACCCTCTCTTGATATACATTTTGCGCATAGTATTTACTAATATGTGAAACATAAATTTGTATTAGCTTTATCTGCTCTCCCTCAGTAAAACCCACAAGCTCTTACTTCACCGCAGAGATGGTAATTACAATCGCACTAAATAGGCTTGAACCGTATCAAAAATTAATTAATATCAAATTTTATTTGGGTTATCCATTGCGGAAACACGTGTTTTTTGCATGCTAATGCCACGTATTTTGAAACATTCCTGCAATTCAATTACTTGGGAATATCATTAAAGGCAACAAATTTACAGTTTAATTTGTGTGGACTATTTAAGTCGCTCCAGAGCTCCAGAATCCCCATCCTCTGTAAGTGGATTAATTAATTTGAATCAATAAAGTCTCTTAGTCGGGTTGCACCACTCTCCCAGCCCCCCCCCCCCCAAAATAAATAAATAAATAACTCCAAACAAAGCCTTATCAGCCGCGGCGGAGGTCCAAGCCCTCGCTTTTCAGCTCAAGGAGGAAGTTTTGCTGAGACAATTACTGGCAGATGACTTTCAGCTTTTTAAATTTGTGCAGTGTGATAATTTGTTTGCATGCTTGTTTGTAAAGCATGTTTTGGCTTTTATATAAACAATATGAACTCTGTATATGCAGAACTCTTTGTATTTATCAAGTGTCAAATTTTCTTCTGCGTATTTAACACCAATATGCTCTAGTCACTACTAAATTTTTTAAAGGAAGTCAAAATCCAAAAATTACCAAAATATCTGAGACATGTTGAACGTGGAAGTGAGTATCAACAACTGTGGGTGTAGGATGTACTGTATGCAGCGATGTATTTTATCATATTGTACATGCCGCAATGTAGTAATCACTGTGTTGACAAAAATGTTATAAAGACAGCTTTTGCATAAAAACTCCTAACTTTCTAACCTTCTGCTAACTTCTCTTTGTAACCGTTTCTAAATATTACATTAAAACAGAACTAGTTTAATATGATAGTTGACAACTATGATGAAAAATGTAAATATAACTTTTGTCAGCAACAGCAATTTGGTTATATTCCTTTTTTTAAAGTTATAAATTGTGTTATAGTTGGTAAAATAAACTTAAAAATGTAACAAAATAACATTGACTTTGTTTCCATTGGGCAACAACGTATCCCATGAGTCTTAACAGGCAATGCCAAAACCTAATGGAATTTTTAGTTAGTGATTGCTAATTGTAGATGCAACTGAAATCTCCAGTAACTTATCAACATGCATGTTAAATGTTTTAGCATTTCTGGAAGAAAGAAAGAAAGAAGTTACACTGAGCAAACAAAGCTGGTGGAACAGAAGTTGACCTTGAGAAAGGTCATTGTGTGTCTACTAAGAAACCATACCTTCTGTTTGGACACAACATGTCACATCAAACTCCTCCCCCTTCATATAACCTGCAAAGTGTGGACGGAGCAGCCATCTCAAGCGTCCCCTTAAAAAGAACACTGACTTTTCCTGAAACGGTATTAAATCAAAGACACAAAAATACACAACTAAAAATAGTTGCTTCCCCTCGATGACCAAGTTAAACGACATGTAAAAGGGGAGAATTGTTTCTTGCCATATATTATAGAAGTGGTAAAATAACTTTCTAAATAACTCTTTGGTGCTGCAAATATATTGTACAATGCCTAGACTGCAACTTTCTAATCTGATCAACGGTGTCATCTCCTGTGTTTTGTTTTGTGGTGTAAAGGAACTTGACATTTTACATCAACATGGCGATTTTCGTTAATTATGTCTACAAACCGTACTTGGCAGCCCGATCTACTGAAACCTGATACAGGTAACTGTTTGACTAATGGCCTGCTTGTAGCTTGGTGCCTTTCATCCCCAGACATAATGATGACGTGCAGCTCCTGTGCAGTTGCACAGTGGCTGTCCATCTCAATAGACACGATGATGAAGATTATGTTTAGAGTCATTCCAAAGTTTTTCGAGACATTGTCAAACAAGTGATTCAGTAAATCACTTTGCACTGAAGGAACGTCTTAGCTACGTAACCTTGACTGCTATTTACATACTTACCATATCTCGGGCGAGTGGGAAATATCAGATGATGCACAGCTGCTAATTTATCATTACATTCATTGTAGAAAATCTTTAAAATCTGATTTGTCTTGTTTTATTCAAGGTCTCGTTTGTATATAAAATGTGATGTTGATTCTTAGCCAGATTCTTGCTGCATTTCTTTAGGGTGGCCGTTCCCCATTAGAAAAAAAGACGTACTCAAAAGATGAGTTATACATTTTTCATAATTAGTTTTTCCTAAACATCCTACGAATGATAGGGAAGTGGAATGAGCTTCCGCATGATGTAAGCCAAAAGTTATGATCCAAAAAAAGAAAAAAAATCTTGACATGTTACTGAAACATGAAACTTTTTGATTGTTTTGAGAAATTGAATGCTATTTTGATGTTGAGTTGAGCTGCAAATTAAGCTTAAGAATATACGGATTAAGAAAACAACACCCGCCACTTGACAGGTTTTGTGCTTAACAGCAGGTGACCGAGTTGCTCGATGAGTCACTGTGACTTCCCTGCAATGTAAAATTCATGTAAGCAACAATATTCAGCCTCCACATGTCAGTGCTCAACATTTGTTTTGCTGTTTCGGTGTCATTTTGCATTATTGGAAAAAGCATAAAAGTGCCACGCCACGCCTTAACACATAAAACAGCTCCATTGGATTACTTCGCCATCTCTGTGTGTCGCCGTAAACTTGTAAAGGAGATCATGCATGGTGCGCTTGATTCCTACTTTCAATTAAGGATTTAGTACAGCTGTCTTTCGACATAAAGATTATATTGTGTGATTTGTGTCGACTTTTTCCCCTGGTCTGTAATAGGAAGAAAAAAAAACTGTTTAGTTTTGATACGTACAGGAGAGTGGGTCTGAAAATAGTGTTGACGGATGATTTGTATTGGTAGCCAGTCGGCGGTGTTTTGAACAGCGCAAGAACAAAATGTTCATCAGTGCGTTGAAGTGGTGTATCTTCTGAATAGACAGGTAACTACATTATATATATATCTATATATATATATATATATATATATATATATATATATATATGCATGCATACACACACATGTGTACAGTATATATGTATCAGTGCCTCCACTATGTCTGTTTTTCCCCTCCCTCTCGCTGCCTCTCGCGCTCCGTCCCTCAGCCGTGAGGAATCTGATGCAGAGGTGTTGCATTTCTGTTTGTGCAAGTGTCTGTCAGAGGGCCGATGGGGAAAGTCTGAACAGCTACACTTGTCCTCATACAGAAAGCTGTTCAACACGGGAAGCTGCTGACAGGAGGCAAATCATTTATCAGATAACCCGGGCTTGCACGTGTGGACGGGATTAGAGGATGGGAATAATGTGGGGGGGGGGGGGGGGGGTAGCTTTTCTCTCTCTGTTGCTCTTTCAGATTGTTGTACAGCTGTTGGAAGCTTGTTACGTTTTGCATTCGTTCATTCATATAATCCGCCTTTCTATGTTTGAGCCGAAGGTGGCAAAGTTCTCTGTGGTTTTGTTTACTACGCGACCGAAACACAGACCTTCGGTGAAATTACACTTGCGGCGCAGGCACATCAAGCTGCCTGTTACAAGCGGGGAACGACTCTAAATAACTATTTAAGACGGGTGATTGTTTTAAGCAACGCTATACAGATGGTTAAAAAAAAAAAAAGAGGCAATGTTTTCTGATGCTGAGACCACACGCTCGCCTTATTAAATTGTCGCATATGTGCCGTAAAGATGCAGCCAATTCCGCCCCTGAATCGAATCGGATTCACACGGAAATCTAGTTCAGAGTGAAAACATGAAAGATGTGAGAATATCTGAGGATGTCCTCGCCTTCCAGAAGGATACAGACCCCACAAAAAAATGAAATAATGATACTCACCGTGTTTACAAGGAGCAGATATTCAGTTGACGTTGTTTGTTTCTGTATCCACAGTCGCTCGGCAATGTTTAATACCGAGGGCCTGTCAACCAAACGGTGAGTATCTTGATATCTAATATCCTCTCTTACACAATTATTGTGTTGCGTCTGTTTGAAATAATAGAATAATATAGATTATACTGTATGTATAATGTATAATATGTAGGAATGGTCTTCCTTTTCATGGCACTTGAATATAAACCATCAATCAATCAATTAAGGTATAAGTATATGTGCAGGATACAAACACCACACACTTTGTGCATCCTGGTACAGGAGCATGTGATCCATTACAGTAGAGCTGTAACTGCTTGGAGAAAACAGAAACAATACGTTTTGTTCCTCTCATTCATTGGCAACGGCGGCGCAATAAGACATCACACCCTCATGTTCCCCTCATACTGTATTAATGCTGCTGTAAGGGACATGGTGACAGCTCCACTGCATCTCAAAAATCATCAGCACCTGTGAAGATAAATCACGGTCATATTTACGGTATAATGGCTTTAAAACTAATTTCATGGCAGTTTAGTATGTCTTCTATTATAGACTTTATTACACATTTGAATGCAATATTCAGATGTGTATATTATTTTACAGATACTCATTCCTCTGGCGTGAAACCTTTTGTATATTTCCCCATTCACACTTTTGGTGCAGCTGAACTCTGTGCTGATGAGCCTTGGCTCCGACTCCCTTTGAGAGCTGATGAATTGGATCAGGTATTTGAGTCGGTAACGGGGACACATGTTCCGTCTTAGCGGATCCCTCAGATCTATTCTAATGACTCTGAAACCACGAGCCAAAGTAGTTTGATTTGCCAGCAGAATTGAAGCGTCACATTTGTTCGTAACAAGCCGCGCTAACTAATCACGCTCTGCGTGTGCGTGCGTGCGTCTTTGACCAATCTTCAGTGATTACCCACTGATCTCTTATTGCCGTCCCTGGAGAAGCATTTAAAATTGTATTTACATTGTCATGTTGTCATTGCCAGGCAATCACGCTGATTACATTTTCATCCCTCCTAATGATGCTTATTAAATTCCAAACTTTTTTCCAGGTAACCGCTCAAGATACAGTCCAAAGAGACCTATTTATTTTACCTTGTTGTGTCTTGTGAATATACTTCATGTTGGATGTGCAACATGAAAACATGGGTAAATTATGTGATCATTCAGGTTAGTTGTGCAAGTTTGATAGTTAGTTTTGGTTTGCGTGTGCCTGTGTGTGCATGTGCGTGTGTGTGTTTTTCATGACTTTTACTTTAAGGTGCTTTTAGCAGTTAGGAGAGTGGTGATGGGGTTGGCCTAAAACCCTGTAATGATTGACAATGAAGGGGGTTATACCGGCACTCCACATCCATCTACTCAGAACTACAAGGACCTAAGCTTGACCAAGTGCTGCCCTTTCAAAAAATGCTTTTACCAGTTGGTAATTTCTGGACTCGAAAAAATGACTGCACACACGTAATCTCTCGGTAGTACTTAGATCGGAACTAACTTACTAGTCAATTTGGTTTAGCATCACATACGAGTTAATCACACCTTTCATGCAAATTGATCACATCTTTCATCCAGAGCCTTTTTTTTCTCAAGAGAGCTCATATTGTAATGAAAGAAATACGTGCTTGTTAAAGGCTGAAAACAACCACTCCTAGGCTACTTCACAGGATAATTATAATAAAGAATCCAGGCAAGATGCAACCGTGATCTGCCAGTGGTGCCGGGGTGTACGGACCATCCAGAGACAGGCGTCTCCGTCTTGGTGGATCCAGCTGTCAGTCTTTACCGGTGCTTTGCTTCCTCCTCTGGCACATTTGACAGCTCCGCGCCTCAGCTAGATTAGCAAATTATAGAAATGTAAGGGTGGCAAGGTGTAATTGAAGATGGCAAAAGGGCTGATTGGGAGACATTTAAATGATTGTTCTCCAGTGTTCAACACGGAGGGCGTGTGGCAGAGGTCACGGAGAGAAAACCCACGTGATTACTGCTCCTGGCAGGTGGATGACAGGATCTCACTCTCACACTGTCAGCAAATGTATGCATGTGCGTGGTTGAGCTCGCTGTGTCCGGGCCTGTGTGCTCTGTATGAGCCTGATGGGTATTGTATGTGTGCCTTTGCCTGCATGCGTTTATCAGGATGTGTGAACCCTCGTGCAACATGGCTGGCAGGCGTGCACATGAGCCCTGCGGGCTTCCTTACTCAGTGCCACCACGAAGCAGAGACGGTTTACATCACACAGATTCCAGTGCTATACGACCATGGCAGCATCTTTTAATGAGCACACTAATTTAAGAAAGACTGGAATATGAATCAGAAATATAAATACAGTTTAAAATCAGATGAAAAGGCAACAGTGGAGGTGAGACATTGCCTACAGATGGATGTCTGTCCATCTGTAGTTGTAGTCACTAATTCAAATATATATATATATATATATATATATTTCCTCTTAAGTTGTTATTAGTTTTAAAAAACAATAATTGAAAACCGTATTATTATATTGCCAATCTCGTAATCTCCGGCAGCACATAGAAAGTCATTTTGTTCATGTACTTGGATTACTCTCATCACAAAAATCTTCACTGAAACTTTCCCCCAGTCTCCATAGTCCACGGTACACTGTACATTTAAGTAATAGATGCATCATGTGCCATAAAAGTAATAGATGCATCATGTGCCATAGTTCAAATCATTATTTATTTTTTTCATGTAGGTGCAGAAAATTTCATGGCTTCCTTGAAATTCCTTCTGTATTTTTGGCCAAGTGACGACTTCCAGTCCATTGCATGCGTGGCAGTCGTACAGTAAATGCCACAATGAAACAACTGACATATCACTTTTTCCCCTCAGAGTTGTGTTCTGTCATGTTAAATGCAGTTGACAGAGGAGCCAGGCAACACCCTAAACCTCTGGCCTGAGACTTTATTTTCCCTGGGCACCAAAGTACTGTACTCCCTCAAGCTTCAGTCCGCCGTGAGCTGCAGGCTGTGGCTGTTTCACTGCACTTTCTCAGGTCGTGCATTTGACACAAGCGAGCGTTACCCTCGTCTGTCATGATCTCAAAGGCCGCAGCCTGCTATGGATCTACCTCAGCCTGAATATTGATAGTAGGGCCTTGGAATTGACATTACTGGGAATATTGCGCGGCGGGTTTTACTGTATGTCCATCTCATTCATTAACATTGAAATACCAGTGAAAACCACAACACAACTAAAAATCTTTGAACTTGTGTCTCGGGCCAAATTGAACCCTTGTTAAATCATTAATACCCTTGAATGCACGTGCCTCACACACAACCATATGTCAGCAAATAATTTCCAGACTGAGGTGCAGACTGTTTTTAACATTTTAGTCACACGTTTGAAATAAAATGACACTCAGTATTACACATACCTCTGCCAACAGCCCCTTTACATCAAATCAAGCTGCACCAAATTGCACACACTTATAGATATCAGTTCCCCTAAATATGCCTGCTTTTTTCATGAAGATCCATGCAATATTCCCTTTGGAATCAGTGAAAATGTAAAAAAAAAGCCAGAGTAGTACAGAAAGTGATTCCTGGATCCGCCCCTGTTTTGAAACTGAAGTTGAAGAAGAAAATGGAGACAGTAAAATTGCACAGGACAAATTTAAACGGTTGGCTATTGGTGGTGCTTGATCTGATATTTACTTATTGAGCCTAATAACCCATTAAGTAAAATGATTTGATACATCACCAATGATTTAGTTTCTCCTCACTCTATAATGTTGGCTATGGGTAGTTCATTTCACAAACAGTATAGCTTCTGTAATGAGAATTACATTGTCTATACATTTCAATAATCTACAGACGCCGACATGGAAATTGAATAATTTATGTTCGGTGGTAAGATGCAATGGCGACAAAAACATATCTGGTTGAGTATGCAATAGTCTGATTCATCAAGCTCAAGCATGAACTCCTTATGCGCTGATGCTATATATGTCTTTACTTTGAAAAATACACTAATAGGCAATTTCTTGCTTGGCCTGTGTTCAAAGGAAGATCATATACTGAGTTAATAAGGCGTTATTGAATATGGTACAGAATGTGGTTTAGTTGGGTTCAAATGGGATCACAAGTTTACCACCGTTTCAGTTCCTATTGGTTTTCAGGTCAAGATGTCTTCAATGGAGGTTTACTCAGGGATAAAAGCACTCAGTGAGCAATATGAGGAGAAAATTAGGGTTAATAGCGATAAAGCGTTGAGATTTAATTGAATTATGCGGTTGCACTGTATCCAACAGTCGACCAAGAAAAATTAAAAATTTCGGAATATTAATCCTGAGCCCATTGTCAGTATTGTGAGTTTGGTCCAATGTGCTTGTGAGATGTGGCGAATTTGGGAAATCATCCTATTTTTGCCCTTTCTTACGGTTTCGCTGATATCTTTGACGTCTCCGCTTAATTGTAAATATGGGACTGACGTTTTAATTGGACCGCCCGACAGTTTAAAGATGGTGCCTTAGGTCACGGTTTGAATCACAGTTACGGAAGAAAGAAGGGGAGGAGTGGGACGCATTGTCTTCCAATCACTATACTGGTACAATTTAAGTTTATTTTGATTACATTCATATAAAGATAGTTTACAGTATATTGTCTATAGTTACAAGATCTGTCCATCCCAAATTTTGTACTCAGCCCCCTGGAAACAGTAAGAAGCATGAGAGGAATTTGTGTGGAAGTTAAGGCGAACACAGAGCTGCGAGTGCAAGGGTAAATGCTTCACTTTGTTACCATGGCCACCTGAAAATGCTGTCTGCTATTTTATCCCTGCACAAGAGAGCATAAACAGACAGGGAAGCAGAATGGAAGATATGTTTGAATTCATGTTTTTTAGTCTAATTCAAGATTACATTGGTTGTGTATGAATATATTTTAATTCATGTCACATTTGAGGAGTACATTTTGCATATTGAAAATGTTATATGTACCTTTAGTTTTTTCACAATCGTTACATAAAAAAAGAAAAAAGTACGTGTGTGATTTATATTCTGAAGGGTACGATACTGGTCACATAACTTACATTTATTTCCTGTACAACTGTCCTTTAGGAAAATGTTGGACCCAGCTTACAGAAGAAACAGTGTGGGATAAAGACTTAGCCATGGCACCAGTCATAATCCACCCTTCAAAAGAGCCAGATGGAGAGGGTAAGGTTTCAGTCCAAATATTGTTTTTGGATTGAGGTGTGTACTCACTCGCTCACTCTCGTGCTCTCTCAATCTCTCAGTGTTGTTGTCTCACTCAATCTTTCTCTCTTGTACTCTTGTACTCTCCAGCTCTCTTTCGAACCCTCCTCCTGCTGTGCTTTATCAGATCCTTTCATGGGGGGGGGGCTCTCATAAAACCAACAGAGCTCATCAGGACAGAGCTCCAGAGGACCGGTTCGGTCAAACCTTGTTAATCTACTGTGGTCCAGGTCGGGTTAAGGCCTGGGCTGGTATTTATCAAGCATATCAGATCGGGAGTGCTGATTTAAAGTCAGCACCTCAAATCCTTTTAACTGCGAGTGATTCGCGATGAAAATGATGGTTGAAGGGACCTGAGCAGTGGTCCTAAATCAGCAGTCTTACCCTGAGACGCTTGATAAACATACAGACCCGGGGTTTGTGTCTGGGCTGGTGGGGCTGTGGGGCAGAAAGGTATGTGCTTCGTGGTGATTGTGCGCCGCGGCCTCCCCTCATTCTCCGAGGCCGAACACACACAGAGCGACCTTGTGTGGAGCAGAGGGCTGGGCAGACCCGCTGAAGTCAGCTCACGCCATGCAGTGCACTGTAGGCAAAAGAAGAAATTATCCCTCTGGGATTCACATGTAAACATTCACCAAGAAGCAAACTTCTGCCCTGGTTCTCTGCATTATTATTATCATTCAGAAAGATACTTAAAAAAGCGTATGTATTCCTTACAAATGATTCTTATAACCATTAGCTCCGAGCCAGGCAGTCGAGTTGTCCCAGACTACTGTAGAGTTTGTTATAAAAGCGCTCATAAATCCACCCAGAGTTACATAAATCTGTCCGTGGGTTCATTACGGTAATTACTTTAATTTGTGTTGATGATTTAATGATAAAGCAACAGGGGGAAAAAAAGGAGAGAAAATAAAACAAAGTGAAATAAGTTGTCAGAGGAGACGCCGTGGCGCGTTTCCTGTTGAGTGCCTGTCACCTCTCGGCTGACAGAACCCTTTGTATTTCACCACTGGCGTAGCCCGCGGTGTAGTGAGCCATAGCGCAGGCCCACTGATGCTGCCTTCTGCGACGGGCACTAAACATGCACAAGAATACACGTATGGGCACTAACGATATAAAATCCACAAAATCCTCACACCCAAAACAAACCAGAGTGTATTTTGCACTGGCTAGTCCCTGTTTGATTACAGTTTAGTGACTGTAATGTAGCAATTTTTGGAAGTCGACAGTGTGCCGAAGCCTGCAAGACTACTCTTTCCCCCTTCTTGACCTCGACGCACTCATACCCTGCCATAAAATGACAACTGGGCTTCGGTCCTCTGTCCCTCCACTTAGTCCCCCCACAGCTCCTTTAAAAAAATTCTCTCTCATCAGGCCCCTTCTGGCACGGCAGTGTACTTAGAGGAAGTCTTTGGCCAAAGTACACAAAGCCAGTAAATTAACCCCACACAATGTGGATGTGTGTGTGTGTGTGTGTGTTAGTGTGTGTGTGTGTGTGTTAGTGTGTCTGTGTGTGTGTGTGTACACATTCAAATGCAAAAAAAAGGGATGCATTTTTCGGGTATCTGTGATATTTAAAGCAGTAACCTGGCTTTATGGCCATAACACACATTATATCACCATATGATCAAGACACCAAAACCTCTCCCTCATCTAGGGATGTCATAATTAAATGAACTCTCACCGACATCCATCAACCCCTCCCTACCCCCAAAACGATGACTGAATTCCTGTCAATGAGATCATAGAAAAAAAGGGAAAAAAGAGAGCGAGAGAGGCAGACGCCTCAATGTATAGGGGTGCGGGTAGTCATGGTGACAGAGGTTTCCAAGAATAAACAGATTAGTTAATTATCAGTGCCCAGAAACATGTAAACAATACAACCAGATCAATACAAAATATATTTGACCATCACAGGAGTGTGAACATCTGTCGTCAAGGGAGCACCACTGTTTTATCTCCTGTAAAGGTACATTTCCCCTTTTTTGGATGCATTCTGGAAAACACACATTTGACTCCTCTTTCCTTTAAATCATTAATGTCAACATTAGCTAATTTAATAGGGATATAAAAAATACTTATTCAGGTGCATCAATTCAGTGTTTTTATATTAGATTTTGGCATCGGGTATAAAAACCCTGGCTGGAAAATACTTGATCAAAAAGATAGAATTACATCTGTGCCACCTCCATAAAACTCTCCGCTAATGTGCAAACAGTCACAGAGGATATTATGAGTTAAGCTTGTTGACTCTTGCATTCTACTGAATGAATCATTTGGAGGCAGAAATGCCTCACAAAACTTTCCTCCTGGATGGAGATGCATGATTTTTATCAGGTTTTAAAAGAAAAAGGAAAAAAAAAGACATTTCCTGAACATTATGGTTCTTTGGATAAAAAACAAGACTGTGGGTGGATTTTAGTCATAGATCTACTTAGTTAAATGAGCTTATAATTACGAAATTATAGGTGTATACCACTGCACCTGGTATTTTGACATTTGACAAGATGCTATCAATGCCAGTTAATCTCTTCCAGTGGATAATTTACTTATGATTCACATATATTACGCTGATGCAGGTTATGAAACAGATAACAGTGTTTGTTGCGGCAGGGTTTATTTAATGTGCTTCGCGGCTGTGATACCCTAGGTCAACAAATTAGAGAAATAATAATGTTTAAATGAGCTCTTAATCTGGAAGTGTCGATTAATACAAGTCGTAGAGATCTGGCCCATTTATATAGTGTGGTATTTTATATTTTTTAATGCCAAGAGAAAGGTTAAAGAAACACATTTAATGTTTGTGTAAAAAGTTTGTATATTTCCGACGGTGGAAGCTCTGATTCAAGAGAACGCGACTATATGAGAGGAATGTCGTCCATACAGTTTCAAGTTGTGGATGTGTGAAGGGGGAGGGAGGTCTTTTTTTGACACTGTGAAGATGGCAGCATTCTTGGTGGGGCAATAATCCAGGGCATATATGCCAGTGCTGACAAAGGTCTGGGGCGGGGATGTGTGTGTGTGTGTGTGTGTGTGTGTGTGTGTGTGTGTGTGTTTTTGTGTGTGTGTGTGTGTGTGTGTGTGTGTGTGTGTGTGTGTGTGTGTGTGTGACTGACGGGGGATGTTACTGATCCCTCAAAAGGCTAAATTTACCCGGGAGTGATGGGGACAGGTGGATTCTGCTGGGACGAAGGGGCAGGGGCGGTGGTGGAGGGTGTTGGAAAGAACCAGACCTGGTTTCAGTTCAGACAGAGATCGGGGAAAACACACAACCCAACTCGGGGGTTTCTATTCAAAGCCAGCTGGTCTGGCTTTATCACATGCAGGACATTTATTTTAGGCAGTTTGTTGGTATTTTTTTTTTTGTCAAAACTCTCTTTTGTTTTCATTTCTTTTTTTCTGAAACTGTTTGATTGAACCGGGCCTCAGCTGGTGCTGCAGGGTGTAACTTCCTGGGGAAGCAGAGAAACGGCACGGGTGAGTTTTTCATTCTACACCTATTCCCTTCCCTCCCCCCCAACCCCTCTGAATCTCATTCTGTCCGTGGAAAAACCTGTCTCCGTCAGGATTTCAAAACATACTCTGCACAGTGGGTCATGACATGTTTAACAGATTAAGCCATAATTTTTGATATTTGAGCTTCTCGGTTTGAACTCCGCAGAAAATTTATTTTGAAGTCCTGTTGACTAATTGTTTCATTATACCCTTGCTGGATTTAGTGAATTATGCCTTTGTCATGTAGCCAGATACATAAATGACTATACTCCTGAAAAGATCCATTTAATTGGTGTTTACTTTGAGTTTTGCCTGCTCTTGACAAAGTAAAAAGACTCCGGAGAAGCTCGAACACTGCTGAAGGAGGAGTCAGGCAGATTGAGGGTCCTGGAACCAAGTTGTTAAAGTCTACATTTTATTTCCCGAAGGCAAGACAAACGGTTTAATTCACCTCAGTGGAACTTCATTGTGTTGTTTCTAATTCTTCACAGTCAGTTTAGGTTACCGGTACTTTCATGGGTAATTGCTTAGAATGTCTCATTGCGCGATCTGGAATTATCAGAGAGAGAAAAGAGCACGGCCTTAACACGCTGTTTGCCTCAGAAGTGACTCATTCCCTCAAGGTAGCTACCTTAGTGGCAAATACACACTTGCAAGCAATGCGTTCGGCACAGTTCAAGTGTTTAAGAACACACTGCGCAAAACTTTTGGAACAAGTGAGAACACTTTTGTCATATCACATGGACAAAGAAGGGAAATTGTCCAAAACCAACGCGATGGAATTTCATACTAAACCAAAGGCTTTGTTTGGGTTTAATGAGGGGTGAATAACTCTGTTGGATATTTTCCTGCGACATTTTATTCTTTGGATAAAATCAAATGAGAAGCATATTAATCCTGAATTTGATAACATGTTTTTAGTTAATTTTTCTCATGATTTTATTAGCATCACTAATATTTATTGTACAATCTGCTCTTCCAATTACAATTAACTCTAATGATAAATAAACATTAATTATATTTTTTTACTTGCTTCCATGCTCAGCAATTTACAAAAACAAAACTGTAACAAGCTGAAATAGAGGAAAATTAATGGATTAATATAATAAAGAGATATAAGTAAACAAGTAGACGTGCACTTGTGTCACTTATTTTGTACCACGGGGAGAGTTACCGTCCCCCTGCCATTGACATAAAGAGGCAGAACCTGGAAAACTTTGACCCAGTTTACAGGAACCGGTCGGTCCTGACTTTTTGAGCTTTTCTGTCCCTGAATTCCAACGGCTTTGATGGTCACTGGAGTTGAGGAAACGCGTTGTTTTTGTTCTCCGTAGGACGGCGAGCGCTCTCACGCAGTTGCCTCTCTGCCTTTGAAATTCACCTCATCCTGTCATTTCACCTTGACACTGTGCTATTAGTTCCACTGTTGCCGTTCTCTACGCCTCATGAATAGTCGGAACGCTTGTTTATCTTTGGTGGTAAAGTGAATATAGATCACATCAAATTTGATTCGTAGTTTCTGATGATAAACCCTGCTGTAAGTGTGTCAAAAGACGTAGAGATTTGTGGTCACTCCTTGTTTCAACTTTTTTAGGTTTTTTGTGAAATGTTATTCAGTGCAGATTTACTTTTTATTTCCAGTTTCCAATGTGTTTTTTTGTAAATTAATGGGAAGGTTAAGAGACAGCATAGAAGTAATTTGCTGTTTTTTTTCTTTCTGTAATAGCCGGTAACAGAGAGCATAGCAGTAGTTAGGGTAGCCGTCAGTTTCCATGGTTATGTGGTGGGCACCACTGATCCATATGCTCTTGAGTTACTGAAGATAGCCTGTGTTGCTGGAGAAAGAGCATTTCATTTTTAAAACAAATTATCACTGAACCGAGACCTATTACACATATGGAAGCAGTTTCAATTGCGATGGCATGGAAAGCAAAAGTATCTTTGTTCCACTGTAATGGCTTACAGTAAAGGCCTGGTAATTTGGTCTTATTTTTCCTTTTCTTTCTCTTCTATCGTCTTTATTATATAATTTTGGATGAGTTCCAGCAGCATTCTGGCCTCCTGTCTGAAAACTCTCTTTCCATCTTACCCCCCTGAGCACTGCCGGGGCCAGCAAACAGTATGACGCTCCCGCCGCCACTGTACAACGCCTGTGCGCCGGGGCCGCCTAAATCTACAAAACATGAGTGCTGGCGCGAGGCGGCTCTTTTGATCTGCGGCTAATCTCAGTTGCCTGCCTCCCCTCTGATCATGTCTGAATAAGAATGAGTCGAGGGTGATCCTGGAGGCACAAAGAGCTTTAGACGCTGCCGCTCATCTGCCGAGCTCTGGCGTGTAACGCGGGCCCCGCGCCGATTGGTCGCTGGGCCTCACTATCAAACATAAGCGCTGGGGAACCCTCTTTTAGACACATTATATTCCGCTCCGCTTGCTTTTCTTCACAGTGAGATGCTATCGGCTGCTTGTTGAGAGTGTGGGAGAAGTTGCACAGCCGTGCTGAGTGATCTTTAATTGTCGAGGGGAATTGGCTGAGGTCAACAGCAGCAGCGGGGACGTCTGCTGTGTAATGGTTACTACGGGAGGTGGAAACAGTGATAGGCTTTTGTGCTATAGCTTAATGTATTCAAATTCAGGTTAGGCCCCTGTCACTCAAACACTCTGAGTATCATTCATGAAATATTTCTCAAAGGGGTTAAATGATAATATAGCAAAATCAGTCTGTATTCTTGTGTTGTTGAAGCTACTTCTCAATCTGGACATGGTTTTGTGTTATCAAATACCTGATCTGAAATCAATGCGATCCAACTGCTGGTCGAGGTTGAAAGGATATTTTACACCGACATTAGAATTTTTTTAAGGGCTTTAGTCTTTTTGGTCTGAGTACCTTCATAGAGGCTCCTTCGTGGAGCTGGCAGGTTTTTGTGATATGATTAATTTGTCTGATTAGTCTTTTCAGCACCCGCATAATGATACGACCAACCACATGGCCATTGCCTTTCTAAACAGGTCATATTAGGGTTTTATTTTTTAATCTGGTTTCCCTATCAGTGGGACAACATCGTTTGTCAGTGCCGTCATAAATGCATCTTAAAAAATATATTTATTCATAAGACTGTTTCCAAGATTCAGTTAGGTTAGGTTTAGTCAGGTTGGGAAAGAAATATCTTAAAGTCCCCTTGCATCACGCTAATTTCACCTTTGCTCCTAAATCAACCAGGCTCAATTCGATAATGTTTTTTTCTAGTCAGAAATGTATATATAAATGTGTAACTGTGAACCAAAGTTAAATTGAAAGTTTGGCTAATTTAATGTTGCATTGCGGTTCTTCGTTCACGTCATTTATACTCTGAGATGTTGATCGTGGGCTTTGCTCAGATGCAGGATTAGTTCTGTTGGGTTCTGTCCCTGCATATGCAACATCAATAGTGCTTAAGATACAGCTTTTGCACAACCTCAGGAAACACCAGGGGGCACCTCTTGATGAATAAAAATGATGAGAAAAATATATATCATTGGAATCTCCAATTTATGGACAGTGAGGGTAGTGAGAGCAATGAAATAACTTTGTCAATGTTGAAGCAGTTGATCGGGAATTCCAGCTCATTAAATAAGGAGAAAAAAATGATTAGCAGAGAGGGACTGTTGGCACTTGCTACAGCATGGACAAAAGACCGGAAGACGAGGGGAGTAGACAGAAGTTCCAGTATCAGGGATTATGACGTAAGAAGTAAATTAAAAATAGATATTCTACAAATGTTTGTCTATGTGATAAAACAAAAAAAATATATAAAAAAACAGGTTTAAAATGCTGGTTAAACTTTGTATGGGGGATACATCTAGATAACTATGCAATAAAAAAATAGCAAAGAAGGAGGCAGAGCTCCCCTGCAGGCTGCACATTCAATTGCACAATATGCTGTTTATATGTAGCAGGTGTCACACTTAATGCATCTGCCACGTGCGTATATACATTCATGACATGGATAACATTCAAGAATTTTGATGGTAAAAATCAATTAGCCGTCTTGACATTTTCATAAAGTTACTAAATAATTTAACAATATATGTAGTCAACAGCTGCTCTTTCTTCTAAATATCCAAATGTATTTTGGGGATATTGGGCTTATTGAAGCCATTTGTTACCATTCATCACTGAATAATAACACATGAGCAGTGGCAATGTCTGGTTTTTAGATTAAGCCTGATCCATTGAGAACAATTTAGCAATTTATATTCCCAATGAGGAATCAATATTCTTACTCACTCAAATTTGGTAAATCTCATGCAAGTTTCCAGCACAAAGATCAGTGGGCCTTCTCAGCAGGCACCACTGTAGGTATGTGCGGATGTGTACTTGTGTGATTGTTTGTCCCGTACACGTACACACTGTACACACGATAGCATAACGGAGTGGGGAAGCAACAGGTCTGATTAACAGCTCACCCTTCGGCACTGTCAGCCCTGTCGCAGGACCATGGGGCTTTTCCTGTGATGTAACTGGAGCACCAGGCAGAACAAAGGGAGAGCTTGTTGTTCAGCTTGTGCCTCATCCATAATGCATAGAAGGTGTACACACAGAATAGTGTTGGTTAAACATGACACATGCAAATCACCGGCGCAATCTCTCGTTTGACACGGCTCGGTAGGGGGTCTTCATGTGGCCGTTAGTGTTTCCGTGCCCCTGTGTTTTTGCACGGTTTGATCCAAGAGGGTGCTGTTCTCAAAGCGAACTGTGAGGACAAGGACTTTAATGAAATGGTAGGGTGGATTCCAAGCTGGCCAGACACAGTTAATGGCCAAACCACACAGAAACACTATGTTATGGAAGTTAACGCTCTTTACGGTTTCACTGAAAAATTAGTCAAACCATTATGGAACACAGCTGCTCATGATAAGTAGACAGAACTTTTCTTTTTTTTCATTTTTCTACAAGAATTACAGCTGACCGGAGCTCTAATAGAGACAATTACTGCAGTGGCTTTGTGTTTATGACAAACGTGGGATCATGTCCAACATGAAGGATAAAAAATCAGTTGATTTTGGAGTGATTTATTAAGTTTAAGTGACAGATGAAAAGTTATGTGCCGTCGTTCAAGACTTGTTAGTTAGTTGCAGTTTTCACAGTTACACATTTACTAATACCATAATTTATTTCTATATATCATATTTCCGTGAAGGCGATGACTACAAGACTGGCGATTACTACAAAACTGATGAAAATACTGCTTACTGTACCTTTACAAAGGTAATATTGCCTGCCAACTGAATTTAGAAAAAGGGAACTAGAACCGTTACAATACATACGCTCATGTGAGTGTAAAAATAAATACTTCCCCAGAATCAGGAATTTCTTTGTTTTATATATTTTGTAATATGAGGACATATGAGTTCACTTAATTAACGTACTTTCTCACCTTTGCTCCTGTAATTATATTGTACAGTGGTACAATTCATGTGACTGTAATTACTAATGATATTGCCCTCTGAATTTCATTACAACCCTTATTAATAAGGAGCTCCGAATCATGTGTAATATCATGCTTTGGATGACTTAAACAAAGACCAAGCGCAGATCGGAGAGGGGAAATATGTCTCATCTCTCCTACAGAGTGTGAGATGACTTCTGAAGCAGGTATGTTTTGCCTTAGAATAGAACCCAGATGTTCAGGCTGATCAAGTCCGGTACAATACGGATACATGTCTGTGAACATCGTCTAAGAATTTATGAAATATGGTGACGTTAAAATGTGTTCATTTAAAAATGAAAACTGTAGATTATATAAAATAACAGTCACAATAGACAGTATTATACACTGCAGCAGATTTATTCACTTCCAGTTGATGCCGCTTACATTAAATTGTAATATGATTAATCTGGTTGATGTTGGCCTTTAGATATTGGATATTGACAAGCATTACTTATCTTTTGCTGATACTGCATTTTAACAATGATTGAACAATTTTGACATTACTTTTTTGTAGATAATTTCTATGGTAAAGGCTTAATTTTCCCCTATAGTTTTAATTCAGTGGTGCATAATGGCCTAACTATTTTCTATAGGCATTTCAACCCAAACATTTTAGAGGAAAAATAATATCTTCAGTCATAATTTTCAACATGATACATTGCAAACACTTGCAACACTCATATTGATCTAACCAGAAGACACACACACACACACACACACACACACATTTGTGCAGAAGTGCGATCTGTTGATCCCCAGCTGAGCCTGTGAGTTAAATTGGCCACCAGGTACTGTATTCCTGTTTCCCCCGCAAAGAGTTTGGTCTTCAGATCGTCTTTGAACAATCTCGTGACAAAACCCCAAATGTCTCTCAAAGTCATTGGGGGACGGACGCGGGGAGAATGCCTGAAAGTGGTAAATACCAAATAAAGATGGAAGCCTCCTCAGACACGTCCGACACACACAGCAAATGCTCCATGTGTCTCGCAGTGCTCGTGTAATAACTGGCTAATTCTCGGGAGCAGCGAGGCAGAGTGCTTGACAACGTCATCTACTTTGACAGGCAGATTGTGTTTTCACGTGAGCATGATCGACAACAGATTGCACTGAGCCCGGGCTGTTGCTGTTTGCCCTGGAAATGTGTTTGTTTTTATCCTTTGCTTGCGAGAGACATTCCTTTCTTTCCCCCAGCAAAAAAAAAAGAAAAAAGAAAATACACATTTTCAGGCGAGCTGTTCTGCATGTTAGTGTGTGTGTGTGTGCGTGTGTGTGACACATGCTGTGAAGTGACTGCCAGCAGAGGCTTAAGAAACAATCCAAGCAAGATCAATATCAGCAAACCGCACTTATGTGTTTGACTTAACATCCAGTCGCAGTTTCCCTCTTCTCTTTTTATGCACCGCTAATGCCAAACCTCACAAAATTGCATTTACCCAAAAGCCTAAAGTGTGTATATATACACACTGAGACATATTTGAAATTACATAATTGTTTTGGCAAACTGTTGATTTTTCCTCCACCAGGCTTTGATGACACTGTCAACCCACACTTGAACACACACAAACACCTCAAAGCATAAGTTCGGCATTGTGCGTTCTAAGAGTAGGAGGGAGGGACGGTGGCTAATGAGCTAGACTGGGAACGTTTTAGGCTGTGAAAGTTTCAGATGGCAAGGAACTAATAATCAAGTTTTGTTTTTTTTCCCCCTTTCCCTAATTAAGGAGAAAATGCTTTGGATCAAGATTACAGAGATGCCACAACCTACAATGTCTAACCTATTACACACTCATCTTGCGTGCACACACTCGCTGTGCGCCTAGCTCGAAAAAAAAAAAAAGAACTGTGACACACTCTGAACGACTCAATACGCATGTAACAGTAATCTCGCGGTGATGCTGCGTGCCGTAGACCCCCGCTCAGTAGCCACGAGGGCAAAATATACCGTTCTCTGCTTTGCATTAAATGTGTGAGAACAGAATGAGGCTGTTAGTGTGCCTTCACTATAAGTTCTTTCCCTGTAGACAAGTCAGACGAGTCTTTTATGAATATGCATGAGGCAGTGTTTGCCTCGTTTAATGATTTTTTTCACCATTAAAATGTATGCAGTCCACCTCCCCCCATTTACTTCTCAGTATTTCATATGAACGCACACACACACGCACACACACACACACACACACAGGCACACACGAGCACACACACTCAAAGACTTTGACATGGTTAATGCACATGCACTGCTATTTCCATTCCGCTGGCAGAGGTTCACTCCTCAGACGTCCCTGTTCTTTCTCCTCCCAGGTGCCAACCGAAGACAACCTCAAGCATTGTGAAGGCTGAACGGACCTCGAGCTGACGGCGCGGCGGAAGCTACGAGACTGAGGCCACGCAAGGCGGCAGACGAAAAGGAACCTTGAACGTGGTACGTACTTAGGTGACGCAAGCTGACAGTAGCACATGCTAAGCGCTCTGAAAGGAGGAAATTCCTCTCTATTAAGGTCGTCATATCTGTAGTTTTCACCCACTCCGATACGTGAGGCCATTGACGTCCGCCATTGTCGCATTCACGAACCCACTACCGTGTCTAACAGACTATGAACCCTATTGATCATTATGGAGGTCTGGGGGCCGGAGGAAATGCTATTAAAGATTAAAGGGTCAGGTGATGTGAAGGTGGTATCCCGAGTCATCAGACACCAGCAGCTTCAGTTACAGGCAGTAATGTTTGCCTGTCCAGCAGATTAGCCAGCTTGATTTATTTATTAACTGATTTCATGTCCCACCATTTGCTAGCCCAAATGACATGGCTGACTGGGTGGGTGGCTGGCTGCATACGTGGCCTACATGCTTTTGGGGTAAAGACAAATATTTGGGTCCTGCATGGCGTCGACCTGAACTTCACACGGTCCGTGGTCCATGCACGGCAAAGCTATTTAGATGCCCAAAAAAAGTTGGGTCAGAATATTGTTCTGAGAATGAAGTGGATGACGCCGGTACAATAAAGGTAAGGATAATTATGAAACCTAACACAAGTCTCAAACTGTGTTCAGTGTAAAATGGTACAGATTATCAACAGTAAGACTTTTACCATCCAAAAACAAACAAACAATGGATCATATATTTTCTTTTTTATCGATTTATGAAAACTGAAAGAATGAGGCCTAATGGTGTATACGATTATGTCAGGCGTCGCTCAAGACAGACGTTTTTCTTTTTTTTCTTCGTTTTTTTTTTACATGACACGGCCCCGAATAATGTGAGCATAATACAACTGTGGTATTACGAGGCTTATCGCAAATTCATCTCCGTACGAAGAAGCCATCGCGCCGCCTGTCTGCGTCTTATCTGAAGTGGCAAACTTGCCGTTCTAATTGTTGCCTCCTCACTAATAGAGTGGATGTTTTGAAATCATTTTGGTTGGGTGGATAAAGGCTCGGTAATCCCCCCCACCACCCATGCTTACTGTCTCTGTCAGCGCTTATCTATGGGAGATAGCACTGGGTCCTGGAGAACGGTTGGCAGCCCGCAGGAGGGTGGAATGGGTTGTAGTGTTTCAGAAAAAGGGGGCATCATAACCGCTGCAAGTGGAAGGAACGTGGGGGGGGGGTCGAATTTTTTTGGTATATCCTGAATGAGATATATGAGTAGATCCATTTCATTTCCATTTCCATTTTCTGTATTATTTTTTTTGGAAACATCTTTAAAACAAGTCCTATCAGTTGATTTGTCAGTGTGTACCCTGTTGGGGTTGGGGGGGGGGGCTCAAGTTAACATGCTTGACTTTTTGGATGTGAAATGGATGAAACATCAGGCGAAAACTGGTTCTGCCAAAACTCGAAACAGAACTTTGTCAGCCTGGGCACCTCCGTTGCTCCATGGGTGGAAGCACACATCCCCCATCGTCCTCCTCAAAGCGCTGCTCTCCGCTCAGAGCAGCTAATTGTGCGTCCGCTCTGTCGGGACCGGCGCGATTATTACGCATTAGGAGCCGTGCCTCTTTCATTAAGTCGCGTTGGGAAATGTGAGACCGCCCCCTTCCAGGAGTCAAAAACAAAAAAAAAGGGAAAGGAAAGGAGAGAAGAGAAGAAGGGGGGAGAGGGAGTCAGAAAATCGATTATTTCGCCTCCGACTAGAGGAGAGGGTTTTAGGGAAAGACTCGGTCAGGATTGCGGGAAGGAGCTCGCAACATCGCACACAAACCCTCCGGACACCCGGCAGCAGGAGCAGGAGGAGCAGGAGGAGCAGGAGGCTATCACCGCTCCACGGCACCGCGCACGACCAGGCGACGCGTCCCCGCCGCCTCCCGATCAGACACTGTCCGACCGAGAGAGAGAGAGAGGGAGGGGAGAGAGGGAGAGAGAGAGAGAGGGAGGGAGAGAGAGAGAGGGAGGGAGAGAGAGAGAGAGAGTTCTTGACTCTGACATTATAGAGACTCCTACCACGCACCGTGGGTTACTTTTTTCCCCCTCTCCTCCCGGCGACGTCCTCTCTGCTAAAGTTGCGCTCCTGGATTTTAAGCGCGTCTTGGCCAAGTCCATCTCCACCGCGCGGCGGCTGCGAACCTTCCTGTCCCTCGGCCGGACCGAATCACCGGCGCGGACCCGCCTGTCGTGTCTTTCACTTCAGCCCCGGACCCGATTTCACGCGAAATAAAGTAAGTACCGCGCGCGCACTTACGCACGCACGCACACACACATACACATACACGCGCGCGCGCGCACACACACACACACCACTTGCCATATCCCTTTCGCGAACATCTCGCAAAACATCCACAAGACACATCATATGATGTTTATTTTTAATCTTCCAGTGGAGGGGGGGGGTCTATTTTACGCGCGCTGCCTCCTCAACTAAGAAAAGTAACTGTGTCTATTGATTTGCCGTGACCCCCGATCGACTCTTGCCGGTGACAACTATGTCATAGGATATAATTACAGGCCGACATCAAATATCTGCTTATGGTCAATTAGGAGAGCCAAGGGCTGCCTCGTGTGCCACCGTCGTGTCGACCTTGTGCCGCTTTCTCGCGTCCACATGCAGGCGCACAGTCCCAGACGCCACCGAGCAGGACATGTCCTCCTTAACACGACATGATGAGAAGTGTTCCTGTCTCCTGTGCTGCGGGGTGGCCCATGAAAAAGTTACACCAAGAGTTTAGAATGTAGAGTTAAACCTACCTGGTGTGTGTGTCTATGTGTGTGTGTGTGTGTGTGTATATATATATATATATATATATATATTACAAAATTACATGACAAAAAATGAAAACAAGTTTTCATATATCTGTTAATTTGCTGCTTTAAATCAACAGAATCCAGAAACTCCCTGGATTTGGCCTTATTTTGTGGTAAAGAGGCCACTGCAATAATTTTTACCAGTTGTCAAAATGTACTAAACTCAGTTGCACTGATCACAATTGGCCTGCGTTGACACATACATTAAATCAGAAAAAAGGGGACACAGGCAACTTTCATAAATAATAATACATAAGAAAAAAACGGAGGGGTGTAAATATCAATCATTTTCAAAGCTAGAATACAGGAGAGCACAGTTTGTCGGATACGCTCGAGCGTTGATCCGTGCAGGGACGCAGCGACAACAGTTCAGTAACTCTGCGTTTTGGAGAGCGTTTTTAGTGTGTTCGAGCTGAATTATAATTTCTCCTCCGTGAGTTGGAGACAGGTTGTTTAGACTTGACTTTCACCACAGTGAGGAAGACGCATTTCTGCGGGGAGTTAGGTTCAGTCTCACGAGGCTCAAGTGAACCTGTTGCAGTGTGAGGATTAATAATGACACCATAATTAACCTGCGACAACTTTTCACAGGTTGCAGCTTTTTAGATAAAATTAGATTTATTTGTTTTGCACCCAGTGTTGATACAATGAAATGTGCAGATGCACCAAGGGTGGTGATAACATTTTAAATTACCACAGCACACTTCATTTTAATTTAGATTAATTGTGGTGCTCACTAGGTTGTGTGCATGCAGCTCAGGCTCATAAGTCTTAAAGTAACTCTCTCTCTATCATTTTATTGTGAATTTGTTACAAAGCAATTTATAAACATCAATTGTATCACTTCAATAAATAATGTCCATTTTAAAAGTTGAACAAAAAAAGAGTCTCATTAATGTTGAGGTAGCTGCAATTTCTTCAACTTAAAACTGCTATAATATTCACTGCTTATTTTGAGAGCTGTTAAATCTGAAATATGGTTTCAGTGAGACATTTTGAAAGCACCCTGGAGAAGTACAATTTCTAAGTGATAGAATGTTTCTGTCGACCTAATTTGTGACTCTGTTAAAAAGTGTGCTGCATACATTAAGTCATTTACTGCTTGATTGCGTTTTACAATTAAAATAATACAGTCTTTATAAAGTAAATGCAACATTTTTCATATTTTAAGAGGGCACCGTGTCCCGTGCATTACTTTTTATAATCCATTATTCTGGTTTATATGAGTTGTTTACCCATAAAAATGAATTAAATTATATTAGTCTATAAAAAGATTTTACACATGGCCGTCCCCCCTTCTACCCATCGTCAATGAAGTTGTCCTGTGTGGCCTGTCTGGCCTGTTGCTCTCTTGGGATTTAGCGTTAGGTTAATCCGCTCAGAGGAAGGTGAGCGCACGCATGTGGACCTACGATTACACACACAGAAGACTCTGTCAGCCAAGCTGTGTAATCTCAGGGACCCTGTGCAAACGCACATGCACACACACAGACACGCACACACACACACACACACACACACACAGACATGCACACACACACACACACACAGACACGCACGCACGCGTATGCAGTCGCACACAAATGCATAAGACAACAGCGTGGCCCGTCCCTTTCTCTCTGTCTTTCTTTCACGCACACGCAGCTTCACACACACCGACACCCACACCCCTCTGGTCTGCGCTGCTTTTCTTTCTCTCATTCTCTCAAGACCTCTTCCTCTTGACAAATCATTCGGGATTTTGGGTGCTGATTCACAAAACCAACAGTGACAACACACTCTTACCCTTCTCACAGAGAGGGATTAGGAGGTCACGTGTCCCTGTGATTGGCCAGAGCATTGAGCCGATTGTCAGGGCACTTTGCTGTACACCAGGGGCTCAGTAAAGCTTTGGTTGAGTGAAGGTAGGGGACACATTGTGTGCCATGGTCAGGTTTTTTTTTGTTTTTTATTTTTTAAATCAGCATAGGAGCAAACTTCTTGCCAATATCTTCAATCATAAATGTCTAATGTCACACCCGTAACTCTGTCAATACGTATTTTTACTGGCAGATCGAGACGAGCATGATCACAAAGAGTGAGTTAGCCTTTGGGTGCTGTAAAGATGTGTGCCATCAAGCTTGCATGAAAAAAAAAAAAAAAAGAAGAGGTAAAGTATACCTCTGTTTCTGTACAGAAGGCACTTCTTAAGATTCCCTCCTAATGGAAAACCAGATCTATGAAAACATTCTTCTTAATGGAAACATCAGAAGCATTTATGTTAAGCAAATAATTTAATAGCCTTTAAAAGTTTTTTTTTTCTCTCACTAATGGTTTCAAATATTTTGGAAGGGTTTTTTCTTCTTTCACAGTTTGCTCAGTCAAATATCAGTAAAACACTCATTTGCAGATTACAGGTTGGCAAGATCTGGAGGTAGATATGGAAGAACTGTAATTCGACTTCATGCCCTCCGGGTCAAACAAGAAGGTAATATAAGAGCCAATTGCAGGGAATCATATTTACCTGATATATAAGAAGCAAATAATACCGTAAACTGTCAAGAGACATCCCTGGATGCCCTGCAAATAATACCGTGCAGTCTTTTTATTTTTTATTTTATAAATCTTGCAGACTAGACCTTAAAATACAAATGTGCAAAAACAAAGATAAGCTCTCTTCTACATAAATGCATCTGACAAATAATGTGGAGCTGTTCATTTGTTGGAGTAACTTTTTTTTATAAGCAGATGAAAACACTTAGGTTTTATAATAACTCAAGGGCTTGTTGTATTTGTGTTTATTGCACAAGGCAGGTGTTCACTCTCGCTGCATGGGAGAAAAAGACTCCTTTTTTCGGTTGTTTTTTACACATTTTTATGGCGTCAATGAAAAGCATCGGGCTCAACCTCACAGTGTGTTTATTTACTCATTTTGAACAGATTCTGAACAGATCTCCCTTTCATTGTCCTAACTGTTGTGCATGTTGGAAATGTTTACCCGAATGTTTCTTTGCCTTAGGAGCACTGTCTGTGTATCCTCGTAAGTGCCGCGATTACTCATTAAACTTAAAAAATAATAATAATCCAAAGTAAATAACACGGTCCTTGAATGGTTTTATGGTGGATCGAATGCATATATTTGAATATGTCCCGGTTTCTGCATAATGATGCAAAGTCTTCTTCTGTCTCTATCTAGTAATTAGCGGTGACGTTCAGCAACTTTCTCTGTGCACTGTAAGTGGATGGGGGTGTGCGGGGTTTGTTCACTGGGGTGTTAAAGATCACAGAGGAATATATCAGCCTTTGATGTTTAATTGTATTGTAAAACACATTTTAGAATATTTCTGCATAAAGTAGACTTCTGGCTGCGCTGTGCTTTGCGTTTGCTATTTCTTTGTGTGTTTGTCTGTCAGTATGTGCTGTGTGTCTGGGAGGTGTGTGTGTGTGTGTGTGTGTGTGTGTGTATGTGTGTGTGTGTGTGTGTGTGTGTGTGTGTGTGTGTGTGTGTGTGTGTGTGTGTGTGTGTGTGTGTTCAAGTTCGTGCCTTGTCTCCGTCTGTTTGCGCGTCAGAATGTTTGTGCTTTTGTGTTGTTGTTTTGTTTTTTTGTCTGAGGTTTGTGAGGGTGTTGCTGGTGTATATTCAAATGAAAATGCGTGTATTTCTCTCCCTCCTTTATTCTCACGCTGAAGAGGGTCGGATTTGATGTCTGGGATGATGGAGCAGTCTGGAAAACAGTGTCAGTGCGAGTGCCGAAAAGGCAAACTGAGAAAATAGATGCGCGGGGAGACAGAGGAAAAACACACAGAGAGAAAACGCAGTCAGAGATTTATTTGAGCTGAGGTGAGTGAAGAGCAGGGCAACAGAAAATATTTGGCTTCAGATCAGGTATTCTTCGTTAAAGAGTGACGCTCTCGTGATGTCACGTTTTAGCACACTGATCTAGATGAACAGGATGTCCTGCCTTCTTCTTCCTGTTTCCTGTTTCCTGCTTGGCCTGCTGGTCATTATGGCAGCAGCTGCCTGCTGGGTGGTCCGCGCTCAGCAGTGCTGACCACACAATCATGGTGTCAGCTGCAGCCCACCTAAAGAGACACCCAAAACACCTCGCCATACTTGAGGCCTGCTCCCTGAAATATTTGGACAGGGAGAGAGTCCTGGGAGGCGAGAAGCCGGGGGGAGTGCAGGGAGCAGGGTATTTTAAATGATAAGACAAAGAGAAACATTTAGACTGGAACAGAGTTTTGTGTCTCTTTGCCTAAACAGTGGATGGTTCAGATCAGGCAGAAGGCCTCAGCATCAGCATCGACACTCGATGTTTGATGTTAAAATGAGAGTTAAATGGGAGCTAATATGTTTTAAAGATGAGTTTTATTCACTCCCCCACCAGACACTTACTCTAGTCGCCTTCCTGTGAGATTTTCAAAAATTTTGATTCAGTATCAGTGTAGCAAAAAAGAAACCAGAAAAGCCCAGTCAGCCTAGTGACACCGCACACAGTGTGTATATTTAATACCTGCCCCAAACATATTGTGCGGTAAATCCAGAATTAACTTGGAATCCTGTTTAGTGAGTTTCAGTGGTGAGTTTGAGGGAGAAGTGTTTGCTGTCCGTGTGCATAAATCTGGCGACCTGAGGCACGTTCCATGATAAAACACAGTGCCTGACCTGTGATCGGTGAGGGGCAACTTCTTACCCCCTCATATATTTTCAGAGACACCCCCTCACACATACACACCCCCTTTTACCATCTCCCTTTGGTGTGGCACACATTTGGACTACACCCAATGGCAAAAAAAATAAAAGGGGTGTGAAGGAACGGCGAGCGAGAGAGAGAGAGAAAAAAAACAACCTAGAAATGTTTTCCAGTGGCAGTAATTTATCTTTGTCACGACTGCAACATAGCCGAGTCATTCTGCAACATAGTCCGGTGAGACGCACAGAGGCAGCTCTGTGCCTCGGCCTCACACAAGCTCACATCTGAAACCCCTGCTCACTCGGCTGCCACAATGTGCGCCGCCGCCGCCGCCACCACCGCTCCCCATCCATGCTGCTGCTGAGCATCGCGTAGCTACCGGCTATTTTTCAGCAGATCCGAGGTTCATACGTGGATTAAGAGGAATAAGGAAGGAAACAAATTACTCAGTAAGGATTTTGTTTGATGGTTCTCCTGTGATGAATCAGTGTTACACTGCATTTCCAGTGATTCGCAGCGCACTCGATATATTTATGTCTCCGAGGAAGGGCATTACAGTCTTAAAGAAGATGTTTGTTGAGTTTCAGTTTAAATCAGGGCCAAAGTGTGTAACATCTAGAAAGTTCACTCTTCAACTCCGAGGGGACCGTACTGTTGAAAATGCTGTTAACACCGTCTAAGTTGAGTAAAAGCTATGTAAGAATCTACGCTCAGTGCCCCCCCCCTCCCCCTCCTCTCCCAGCAAGCGCACAGCTTAACCAGGCGGTGTCCTGCCAAAGTCCACACCAGTGTTCCTTTCCACTGTCATCTGTGCCATTCCCACACCAAAGGCCGGCCTGTAAAATAATGTGCAGCACAGGACTGTTTTGAACACTGACATTACTCAGCTGACCGAAAGAAAAAAAAAGTATTCAGGCGAAAGTATACAGATATAGAAAATAACCATGTTGCAGCTACGCGAAGAAACAAAATAAAAACCACAAACCTGAATTGTGCGCAAACTTTTTTTTTATAGCTTAATTGTATATCTGAAATCAAACTTAATAACACGCAATAATGTACAGCAATATGAAGTGCCCTGAGGTTGGAGAAGGGCGAAGCAACGGCACGCACACACACACACACACACACACACACACACATTTTTCTGTTTCCGTCAAATTTTTTTTTAAAGACTTTTTTCCGGCCCAGCTCCTTCTGCCCCATGATGTATGGCTTTTTTCCTACAGTGGCTCTTCCAAAGTGCAGCTCGTGATGTCATTAATTTTATTCATACTTTATGGATGCTCTGTCTGGAGAAAAGAAGAAGAAAAAAAGGAGAGGGACAATGTGAGGAGAGCGGGAGGAAGATGGAGAGAGAGAAAGAGAGAGAGAGGAGAGGAGATGGTGTGGCGTGGCGGAAGGAGATTTTCAGTGCAGTTGCATGTATAATGAATGAGGGGGCACTTTGTTTGAAACTCCAGCCCGGCGCTTCACTTCAAGGTTTGCTGGGCAGAGTGGGGCCTTGTGATCTCACACCAGCCACTCTCTTTATCCTGCCAATGGATGCTTTCACCTGGCACTGTGGTTTCGACCCAGTGGAAAAACAAATAACCTCCTGTGTGTGCAAGAGAAACACGGAGAGAGAAAGAGACACGGAGAAAGAGAGAGAGCGCTGACAATGGGACCAGGGGGTTGCGTAGAACGGGTGAGGAGCGGGTGAGGGAGGAAAGAGGTGAGTTTGTATAACAGCAGCAGTGCAATGACGCCCAGACGATACCGAGGAGAATGCTGGCACCCGGCCCACACTTCCTAAACAGGGCTCTCTACAGAAATAGCCCAGCCTTGATATTGACTTTTGTCTGCTGTGTATGTATGTGTGAGGATATGCACATTTGAGCACGCTCAAAATAGGAGGACACAGAGATGGTTCCATTGTCTAGCGAGCAGTTGGTCTCTTTGTTAATGTCTGTTCATTTTTCTACCGTGGGATACTTCTCATCCTGTCGGGTTTTTTGCGCGTCTACGCGCGTAAGCACTTAAGTGTGCGGGCAAAGGAGCGAGCCCCCCTTTATTACCCGGGATATAAATGGCCTCCGACTTATTTTTGGCCCTGTGCAAGGACCCATGGTTTTATAAATAGCAGAGGAAGTGCGGGGGATACCTGTCGTGGCTCCAGCCTCCCTCCAGCAGACTCCAAGAGCCTCCATGTCACATCCAGCCGCCGCCCGGCCCTCTCCGGGCTCCGGCGGAGCAGCCCCCCCCCCCCCTCGGGGGCCGAGCAAACAGGATGGGACTCAGATTGAGGTTGTGAGAAAAATCCGTCTCGGGAGTAAAACACAAAAAAAGGGCTCACAGTTCAGCGCGCGTGACCTTATCTGACACTGTCAGATTTGGTAAAGTACGGATTAAAAAACATTTTACAAGTTAATTTCTTCCGACGAATGCGGCGCTGACTATGAGGCTTCGAGAGGCGCGGCGAGATAGCAAAACAACAGAGCATCTTCAAATTCGAGAGCTGTGTTTTTTTGATACTTAGACTATGCGCAAAAGGTCACAGGGTGTTTTTTTTTTTTCCTTTTCTCTCTGCCATCGGTACGCCGAGGTGTCTTGTTAATTTAATTTCTGCATCTCAGGCATATGCCATGTGAACAGCAGTTTGTGTTAACTCTCTCTCTCTCTCTCTCACTGTACACTGTTTCCCTCACACCCTGCTCTCACTTGCCTACCAGAGGATCTAGGTTCACAGCTTTCTTTTTTTTTTAAGGGAAATTCGTTTTTTGAATGATGCATCACTCAATAATAAAATAAAAAGAAGTAAACAAACTGTTGATTTACTGATGATGGTATTACGAGAGTAGAGCCACATTTTTATAGGTTGTCTACACGATGTTACAGATATTAATTTAAGGAAAAAGTTGAAGATCATCGAGGGTCAGACTCATTTTGAATGTCTCACTTATGTGGGTAGATAACAGTCTACACTTCACCTGAACCGGCTACTTATTTGTTTGACTTTTTTGACATTTTGGCCCTTCGATGGTCCCCGATGAGGCACGTGTGTTTTGAGTCTGTCCAGTAGCAAGTGGAAAAAACGAGACACGCGAAGCCTGTCATTACTTTAAACACGAGCATCATCCTCGCCGCATCCTACTCCTGTAGCGTTCGCCCCATAAATGAGTGGCCCTCCGCTTATTGGCCTCTGACAACAGAAGCTTCATAGTCATGTTGAGAGCGGGACAGAAAGGGAGAAAGAGTTCATCTCTGAAAAGATGTACTGCCTTTGGTGGACTGTCTAGACACAGTAAAAGATAATTCATTATCATTTTTATAATTTTCTTTATTATCATTACTATTTTCATCATTATCGATTATTTTCTTCTTTGTGCCCCCCCCCCCTTCTTTTTTCTCCGTGAAGGAAACTGTGCCGCCTGTTAATAATGTGCATTTGACAGCTTAATTTGATAAGTGGGCTACTTGTTTGAGAAGCCTCGGATTGTTCTCATAGAGAGAACATGCCTTTTTTTTTTTCTTCTTTTCTCTGCCTCCCATGTTCTTCAAAAATGCTGCCGCACAGCCTGTCGATGACCCAGTTCTGAGAGATGGTCGAAAAAACAAGGAAGAGCAGTGCAAAAGATCCACAGGGAGGAGGGAAGGAGAGAAGGCAGGCGAGAGGGTAGCGGGAGAGAGAACGGACGGGGAGAGATCGAGTGAGAAAGGATCATATAAGTAAGAAAGGGCACTTGTGGGAAGTTAACTCACATGCGTTTCTTTCTTCTCTCTCCCTCTCACCTCCTCCACGCTTCCTCCCGCTGCACCGAGCAGCCTACGTTCTTGGGCAGCTCTTCCCTGTAGTCTAATCGGGGGAGAAACGGTGGGAACGATAACGGGGATTAGCTTCCACTGCTCGCCAGCTCACCTTGGTTAAGTACACGTGTAATGAGTTGTTTATTCACAGTAGGCGCAGCAGAAGCCCTGAGCTGCCCCCCCCCCCCCATCCCAGCCACCCAGCCACCCCCTCCTCCTCTGCTTACATAGACACACACACACACACACACGCGCAACAGATAGATGCGCATGAACGAAATGTTGAACAAATGCAGCTTCGCGGCAGTGTGCATGCACCATATGTGGTGTGAACGTTGACGGGCGCAGGTACGTGCAAATGCATGTGTTCACTTAACCCTCCTACCAACACACCCACCCAGACAAATTCCCACACACAGCTGTGATACAGGTCGCTTACTTTGCCAGGTTGTACAGAGGGATAGGGTACGTGTGTGTGTGTGTGTGTGTGTGTGTGTGGGATGGGGGGGCGGGGTGGGGGTGGAGGGGTGTCTAACGTTCTCAGGCCTTCCTCGGGTCACAAGACTCAGGGATTTTTCTCAGGGTGAAGAGAAGGGGAAGAAATTGAATGATGTGAGAAAAAATGAAGGGAAGGAACCAAGAGAAGGAAAGGGGATATGATGTGCCCACTAGTTAGTGCGTGTGTGTGTGTGTGTGTGTGTGTGTGTGTGTGTGTGTGTGTGTGTGTGTGTGTGATGCTCTTGCGTGCGTGCGTGCGTGCGTGCGTGCCAAGTTTGTGTGTATGTACATGAAGTGGAAAAAGCTGTTGCCTTGCTGAGGGGACTTGCTCTGCTATCATTAGCTGGGGGGCGAGTACGAGGGGGCAGGCGAGGTTATGTGAACGGTGCAGCTGTGCTTGCAGCAGAGGGATTTGGGAGGGGGGGGGGTGGTGGGGGGGACTCCAGGCAGCCAGGTCCTTCACTGAATCACCAGCTCCCAACACAGAGGGGAAGAGAGGAGGAAAAAGTCCACCAAACAGCCAGTCTTGCGAACCGAACTCGACTCGCCGCGTCCCCTCTGTCCGATGTCTCCCCATCCCCCACTCCTTCACTCCTCCACTTTGGCCCTTTACTTCCCAAACAGGGAAAATAAATAAATAACGATTGATGCCTGATGGTACAGATAAGAGTGCGGGAGAGAGAGGAAGAGGAGGAAAAAAAAGAAAGAGTCATGATTTATATATGTGTAGTGCAGGGTACGCTTCTCTGTCAGCCATTTGTGGTTTTACTGTCCATTTTCATCCATCCAGTCAAAATAACTTTTATTTTACACGACCAACAAAGTAATAATAATGATGATAATACATATTTGTTTTCAAATAACTGTCTTAGGAACACAAAATTGTTGCTCAACTTCGCTGCCTTTTCGTTTGCGGGGATTTCCCCACGACTTGACAAACGATTTAGAAAAATCACCTCAATTTGTTTAAGCTTCCTCCCCGCCTCCCTCGCGCTGCTCGCCGGAAGAGTCGAGAGCCCACGTAGCGACGGCTGGGCGCGGCAAGACGAAGACCCAAAACTTGCTTGTCAGCTCCCGTGTGATCAGCCGCTGCAGAGAGACGAGGCAGAGGTGGCTGAGAGACGACAGAACACAGAGTGGCGTCGGCGCGCGCGCCGCTAATGCATGCAGCCTGCCACCGCATCCGACAACAAGGCGACGATATCACACGACTCACTTCACAAGATGTTCCTACGACAACAACAACAACAACATCAACAATAACAGACATACAAATGCACACACACACACACACACACACACACAGGTGTGCACGCATGCATAAATAAACCACACACTACACATGTTAAAAAATCCAACCATGAGGAACAAATGTTTGAAAGCAAACAAACAAGTTGGAATGTAAGCAACTTGTCTCAGACTTTATGACGGGAGAAAGATAAAAATAAATGAAGAGCGAAATGACACTTTTTGTGTCATGAGAAAGGCCGCTAAATTGCCGCGGTGCACCGGGCGTTCAAATTTCGCGATGGAGAGAAAGAAAGAGGGGAAAGGAGTTCCTGGCAGGTTTCAGCATCGCTGTGAGCGGCGTCAGGCACAATGGTGAGCGCTGGGCTAAAAATAGGGCACGGTCAAACAGCGGCAGTGCTTTGGCAAGCGGGGTCGTCTCCGTGTGACACAGTGGCCCTTCGCCGTAGACACACAACCAGAGCAGAGGCACTCCGCCAAAGCTTGTAGCTCCGCGGCAGTAATTTAATATTTGTTCGTCTCTATTATTTCATTCCGCCCTCTCCCCTTTCTCCCCCCCCCCCCCTCTCTCGCTTATGGGGGTTAAGTAACAGAAAGCTTTATCAGATTACTGGGTCTGAGGTCTCTCTCAAACCTCTCTTTGCCATCTTGATTTTGTGCAGCTGTGCAGACTCTTTAATCATACGCTATCTTTTTTTCGCTCCCCCCCTCCTCTCCTCCCTCCCCCCCACCCCCCCGTCCTCCCTCCTCCCCTAACGTATGTTAATTGGCTGCTTTCTGTGACAAATTACGAGCGCCCGCTTTGATGAGGTCGGGTTGTGATGGTGCTGGGAGTGGAGTGCAGTGGGACTGCCAGACCCTCGCCGGTTCCCCCTTAACCACTCCAAAAGGGAAAGCGGCACGCAGCCGATGACTAATGAGAGGCTTGGACCGAGTCTGGCCCAGTTCTGGCCTTGGTGGGGCCACTCCCCTAAACAGAGGCTGATCTGTAGGTACCGTATGCCGCCACACGCCAAAATCTCGGATCACACATCCCACCAGCGGCAGTCCTCTGGGAAATCTTGGGCACTGTGAAAGTAGAAAAAGTTCAAGCCCTGTGCGGAAAAAGACATATTGTATATTTTCCATAACAGCGATTGAGAAAGTTGTCAATACATAGGTTGCCTTTTGATTGTATTTGCGTTTGAAGGGACTTAAATTTGACGTGCCGAGCAGCGTACATCTGAAACCCGGGTCTCAAGTTTATGTTGTGTGTGGGTGTGTACGTGTGTGTGTGTGTGTACGTGTGTGTGTGTACGTGTGTGTGTACGTGTGTGCATCTGTGGTGAAGAGACGCTGCCTGGAAACATTATATTGCCTTTGCTTAAACAAACACTTAACAGTGGAACAGTCTCTGTTTAATGATGCGCAGCGTCAACAGGGAAACAATGCTCACCAATAATCAGCACAATCAGCTTGTGGTAGCCGGAGTGAACATGACATCATTCTAGCAGAGGCTTTTTTTCTTTTCTTTTTTTTTTTTAGGGCGGTGAGGTGTCAACGTCTGCCTCTGTCTACCTCCACAGTCTATTCTAACTGCTTCTTTAGCTCAGTCTCTCTCTCTTCCTACCCCTGTGTCCTTCTCCCTCCGTCTCCCTTTTTTCTCCGTCACAATCCCTCTCTCTCTCCTTCCCTCCACGATCTAGGTTACTCGGTTTCCTGGCGGAGCGCGGGGACCGTCGCAAGGAGGAGGGAAAAAAAGAGAGAAAAGAAGGAAAAAAAACAAAACTAGAAGGTCGAATCTATGGAGGACATCCTTCTTGAAGTGTGCAACCTTTCTGCTTCTCCGCGAATTACATCCGCGCCCCGTTCGTAGACTCGAAGCGAGGCTGAGCCGTGGCTCTCTCTCTCCGGCTCAGCACGGATGCGACCGTGACGTGTAATGCTGTTGGGGTGCCACGACAACACGGGAGAGGCGGCGAGGTTTAGGGTGTGTGCCGTTTACAGTTTGTAGATTTGTGTTTTCCTTTATTTTTAAGGGCTAGTTTTGTCCCTTTATTACAAATACGCAGCCGAACCCTATGCGTGCGTGGTGCAATACATAATGATTACGAAGTAAAAGTAGTCAAATCCACAGACGCTCACCTGCGCACAGACGTACACATTCATTCATTCTGAAGGATGACAAAAACAAAGCTGGAGAAGAGAAAGGACGTGTGCTGGGAGCCTGCGGTTTGCACGAGGGTTAGCCACGCTAGCATTAGCCCGCAGGCCTTAATTGAGGCCAGGAGGGAGCATTTAATAATTGCTGTCAGAAGATCAAATTTAATTCTCCTCTCTCCTCACGCAGCCACCACTGCTGTAGGGTAGAGTGAAACAAATTGTCATCAGAGATTTCTAAATGAACAAAGCTTTTAATTAGGGTGATTAGAATGCTGTGGCAAAGAGAAAGAGTAAGGGGTGGGGTGGGGTGGTGGGGGGGCCGGCGGACGGGGTGTGTGTGCGCGTGTGTGCGCGTGTGTGCGCGTGTGCGCGTGTGTTTGTGTGCGTGTGTGTGTGTGTGTGTGTGTGTGTGTGTGTGTGTGTGTGTGTGTACGCACGCGTGTGATGAAATCATCAGCGAGTCGTCTTCACCGTGATGCCTGGTGTTGATGCTGCGTGGGGTCGGGGAGGAAGGCAGTGTGGGCATGGGGGCTGCTGGGGAGTCCGCCACGCTTCCACATAAGCGAGCGCGGCTCCGTGCAGCAAATTAGCCCTCAGCCTCCGTTTCAAAACCTCTGACACGAAACGCGCACACGTGCAAACACACACACACACACACACACACACACACACACTCTGCCCTTTCCCCCCCACTGGAGAACACTGCTAACATCCTGAGACATTGTCATACTCGGCGGGGAACATAATTGGGTGAATATGTCAGCGCTTTGTGTTCTTAGTGACATGACTCCCGGCTGTTCCTGTGGGGGCCGGGGGGAACACTCATTGAAAGGGGTTTTACGCTGCAATCCCACAACATTGGTCCATTGTTCGCCCCGGTGCCGCTCGTTCCACGAGCGTGAAAACATAAGCGAGGGAGCGACTCATCTGCGCACACAGGCGAACACGTGGCGAGTGTGTGATCATCCCCTGCACAGTGTGTTCATTTGTCAGCAGTTGGTTACACCTGGGTCCTGCGGTGCGCGGGGGCAACATGTGAACTGAGACAGTGGTTTACAGTCGCTGGAAAACTTGACCTGCGGCAGAGCGTTTTCAAATGACTTTACCACTGGAAAGAAAGAGGGACAGGGAGAGAGAGAGAGGGAGAGAGGGGGGGGGGGGGTGAAAGAAAATGTGACCGCGCTAATGAGGTGAAACTTAAATAAAGTTACTTATGTTTACACATTTGATATGTCGCCATAATCCGCACCACTTCCACATTCATAATCGTCTCAGTACCTCTCATTTTTGTCCCTTCTGCCAAGCTAAAGTTCACCTTGTACTGCGTCACCTCCGATGAAATGTTGTTGTTTTATTCTTCCTCTATATCTTCTTTTCTATCTCTACTTCATCCTTGAATGCGCTCGTCGCCCCTCCCATATGCTCGTGCCATGGAAAGACTGAATGCACTAAATAGTGATTCATTCCAGCCTTTCCGGGGCCTCTCCAGAATTGTGGCTCGCCTTTGCTTCTGCTTTTTCTTTTCTTCTCCTTTTTTTTTCTCCTTCTGATACCAGGACACGTGTGTGGTTGAAGTTGTGGTCCTTTATGCTTATTTGTTTATAGCTCTCGGCTAAGCAGCCATTGTCACACCAAAAAAAAAGCTGCTGACAACTGGCAGGGAACCACGAAGTCTTTCTAGCGTCACCTCGCTTTCACGCGCGTGCCCTCCTGCTCATCTGCCTTTGACCTAGCAGCTGCAGCTTCACAGCCCTTGGCCTCCTTTCAAACAGAGGGGTTGACACATTGTGTCAAGTCATTTTGTCCTTGAGGGGGAAGTCAGCGATGGCTTATGGAAAGATAGCTCTCACCTGCCTCCATACTGGCTCTGACGGATGGCTACCAATCTACCATTGTGGCTCTGATGCCCCAAGGCCCGTGTTTGCCGGTGCTGAGTGAGACGTGCAGCTGCCCAAACGAAGGGCAGCGCTCCGATCTCCTATACCTCCATTTCTACCTGCTCATTATTGTTATTAACTGAATCAGCAAAGCAATACGCTAAAATCTGATAACTGCACAGAGAAACACCTTTTCTGAGATGATCCTCTGTGGCGGAACAATCACATACATTGTATCATCATTTGAACTGACAATCAAACAAATACTTCATATAGCGTATTAAATAATGTTAATTAACTTTTTTCTAGACTTACCTGTATTAGTTCCTCTACTCTCGGTCATTTTGAGGACAGGTTCGACCAGTTTCAGTTTGATTTCAGGGATATGTTATCAAAGAGATGTATTGACCCAAGAATATACTTGTATATATAGAAAAACTATTATTTTATAAAATCATTCATTGTTAATTTGTAACCTGAATATATTAAAATTTTAATACAATTTATGTTTCGGCACAATAAACAGATGCTTTGCACAGCACACAGTCATTGCAAGCTAGTCCCTCAGTCACTGTTGTCCCAATATATCTGTTGCTTCATAAAAACAACCCAAAAATAAATAAATAAATAAAAGATTGTGCAACTTTTAAATCAAAGACCTGATGTATTTCATACCCAGGAAAACCTAATTTACAGTCACCGTTTGCCGCCGGAGATGAGACAGGCAGAGTGGTGATTTGTTTCTGAATCCCAACGTCTGCTCTGTTAGCATGTGAGTGATTTGGTGAAGGAAGCACCTTTAGCACCTTTAATTGTCTTTGCCTGCTGATGTCACATCCTTCCGCTGAGCCTGGAGTGTGTGTGTGTGTGTGTGTGAGTGAGTGTCTTTCCCGTCTTTTCTGTCCTCCTAGACCCCGGGGCAGAGCTGTTGGATTGAAGGATAAGAGGGGAAACAATGTGGGCAGAGTTTCATTAGTTTTAAAATCAATTAGGTTTAAAGTTGAAGTATGAAGCTTTAAGTTGAGTAATTGGTCGAACTGGGGTTGGTGGCGAATTGAGAGCTTCAGGCTGTGGCACTTGACCTTGCCGCTGCTTATAACAATGCACTTCATTCGATAATGTCAATCACACTTATGAAACTTGTTCCGACCACAGGCTGCTGGCTCACCCTCCTCCTCATCAATAGACAGGTGTCTCAGTTCTTAGCCACGTAGGGATTGAAAATAGAACACATGCGAAAACCGTCCCTGTCTCGCTAATGATCCAACTAAACCGTGAGCTAATAGAGAGAGACAGGTGAAGACATATCCCGCAGCACACACAAACACACACCGCGGCATCTCCAATTCGAGTTCAGCTAGAATGCTCCAAAAAGAAAAAAGAAAAAAGGAATGAACACATTACAGGATGATCCACCGCTATCGCTCTAATCCCCAGATGTACATGTTTCTAATCTCTTTAGCTGCTAACATGTTAAATTAGTCCTAATATCTGCAGAGATTCAGAGGCACCGAGGCCCACCTACGCATGGGCTACCGCCCAGGTTTAGGTCACTCTTCTCCCCCAGCACTCGAAAAAAAGATAGAGACATTAGGGTGGTGGTGGTGGGGGGGGTTGGCGGTTGAGGGAAGTGGCAGTGATAGCCATTCGTCACCCTGCCTATCTCGCTCTGACAGATGGGGAGTGCGGCGTGCCACACAGAGGAGTCACTGCCTGTAATGACATTAGAGGCACAATGAGACCTGATACACATTTTTTTCTGTCTCCATCCTGCCTGGCCATCGACTCGCTCCTTCGCCTGATCCCTTCCCCACCTCTCATTCCTCCTGGTATATCGCCATTCCTCCTCACAAGAGATAAAGTGCCGTGTGCCGCTATTTCCAAATCAAAAGCACAAACACACACGCGCGCGTGCGGATGCACTCACAAACGCATCCACATGTGTACAGGCGTATATGTGCGCGTCGTTTCTGAAAGAAAAAGAAAAATGCCAAAGAAGAAACTGCACGACTGAAAAGAAAATATGTTTTCGAGGAAAAAATAACACATCTTCTACATGACAGCAATACTCGAATGAAAATGGAGCACTGTCAGTGTGTACTGACATTCGGATTGTGTTTAGAAAACTATATTAAAGCTTCTTTTTTTTTCGCGTCTACCTCTTCAAGGAAATGGGAGTTTATTTGAAAAGAGAGAGCGCTTATTTAATGTACCATACACCTCCTAAAAGGTTTACTTACTGCAGTGTAATATGTTATTTCAAATCCTCACAACCACATTTCCTAGGAGGATAGGGGATACTGGCATTATTTATATATATATCTATATATATATATATATATAGATATATATATATATTTTTTTTTTATTCAGGACACATGCTAGTACCAAATGTGTTGCAGATGTACTATGAGCGGTGGCTGTGCTGCCGAGGTGGGGTTTCTTGGAAAAACATCGCCAATCCTGTCATGATAAATCACCTTCCCCAATTCGCTACAACATGTAGAATTAGGATTTGAGAATGTCGGCGTCAGCAGAATTCCGCACACGTTGCGTGCACAGGGGTGCCGCTTTCGTTTTCCTTAACATTTCCACCCCCTCACCATTCTGCGAATGGTCGCCGGATTCGGCCAAACGTTTGTTCTCGGAACGAGAGTTCATGTACATTTCTTCAAAGTCTGCTCTCACGTCCCGTCTCCTGACTCGCAAACAAAAACCCGGCAGCTGTCTCTCAATGTGATGAATTAGTTCCGAGCATGAGTCAAGCTAAAGTTCCTCTTTTTGTCTCCCCCCCCCCCCGATTCACAGGAGTCATCTTCAGTGCCTGTCCTCAATAAAAAGCGCCACATTAACAAGCACCCTACAGACTGTCTATTAGAATGTGAAAAAGCGCCATGTGCTGTATATTAGTTTTTAGTGACTAAACACTTGGGAGAGAGGCGACCTAGAATCAAGCCTTGTGGTGCACTGAGTGTATATGTTCTCATCGTCCTCTCAGCTCCACTTCTGAGACACACAGAGAGAGAGAATGCTCATTAGATCTATGTGCAGAATCGCTTCTCTCTCCATCTCTCCCATCCTCCCCCAACCTTCATCCCTCTCTCTCTCTCTCTCTCTCTCTCTCTCCGTCCGTCTGCTTAACAGATGGGAGGGTCGTGGGTACATCTCTTCCCCTCCCCCTGGAGAGGCCTGGTGCCTGTTCAAAAGATTCCGCCTTTATGCTTCACTCCATTTCCCTCTCTTCTCTCAATTTTGCTCCGCTTGCCTCCCTCCGCTCCCTTTCCCTTTCATTGTCACCTCTCCATATCAAAGCGCAGAGAGTTGGGACCCGGGATATAAAACAAGCAGCGGAGCGACCGTTGTCCTTCTGCCCGCTCTGTGCCAGCGTGCTCTCTGACCTTAGCAGTCGACCCGCTCCGGTCTCCCTCCAGTTACCAGACGGGTGTGAACGCAGGCATACCATCAGTTAGACCCTGCTGAGAAGATAAAATAAACACTGTTGTGTATTCTTCGTTTTCTACA